>NC_143524.1:38946899-39282733 GCF_031878675.1 Megascapheus bottae
ATGCGTGGTCATCGCAAGTCCCAGAGCAGG
The DNA here is from genome assembly GCF_031878675.1 of Megascapheus bottae. Taxonomy (NCBI): domain Eukaryota; kingdom Metazoa; phylum Chordata; class Mammalia; order Rodentia; family Geomyidae; genus Megascapheus; species Megascapheus bottae. Next base: position 38,946,930 of record NC_143524.1, read on the forward strand.
TAACACATGCCCCTCTTGTGTTGTACAGTGGAGGCCGGGTGTCCTTTCAGATAGAGGATGCAGAGCAGATTGTGCAGTGTATCACAGGAGCGCAGGTGCTCTGAAGCACCAGGTAATCATCAGGTTGGTAGTTGTAGTGTAAAAAAATGAGATTGTTCTGCTCTCCTGGAGGTGGGGGGATGAAAAGGGGAAGGGTGAAAGCTCTTAGTACTGTGTACTGAAGACATTGGCTGGGTTTTGGCCTTTGGGACAGAGCTGGACTGAGTCCAAGTTCTGTTACAGCTTCCTTAATTCTTTGTGGGAAGGTCAATGCTATTCCCTTTTAGACTAGTAAGAGTTTAGCCTCACTACTATATAAATTGCCAGCACTGGTAATTTATTTCTGCAAGTGAAGTATTGTCCGGATACTGTGTTTTAGCATTAATTACAGTAAAATGTTTAGAATTTGATGTGATTCTCCTCCCCTGGGGGGTCTCTGGGCCATAGGGAAACCTTGGGCCTGTAACAGGAGGGGATTTCTAGGTCCTGAGACTGATGAAAAAAAGAGAGTAGAAGAACATTTCACTTGCCTCATGGCTAAATCCAATAATTGCTTGCCCTGAGCTACTATTGCTTCCTTGTTCAGTTATAATATTCCTAACCCAGGCCTACAAGGCCATCAGTCCTGTGAGACTTGGATTTCCCTTAGCCATGAGCTGCATGGCTTAAGAATCTGAACACTTCACAACTCTTACCTGCACATGGCAAGGAAGTTCACATGTTAAATGGGAAAGGATCTGTTAAATGAAGCTTAAAGTACAGGAAAACAGACTGAAGACTCCCCCAAAGTGAAACAAAGCTTGTGTGTCCATCTGATGTGGGGCTACGTGAGGCAGTCAATAAGGAGTAGGATAGGATAGTAAGGGCTTTATGGGAAAGCTGGCTACTGAATTTAGAGAAGGGCTGCTTGGCAACTCTTACCAGCCCAGGTGGTAGAGGGCTAGCTGTGAGTACCAAAGAAGCTCAAGGACAACCATGTATAAGTGGTACTGGTCCATGGATCTTTGGCTCCTAGAAAGTACAGATGAAAAAAAAAACCAAAGACAGAACTCAATAGGATCCATAGCATTTAAAAGGCCAGGTGAAAAGAAGAAGCCTTCATGAGAACCTAGAAAACAGTTGGTGGAGAGGTAATATGTATCATAGAGGCCAAGGAAGAGATCACCAATGTATATGTTATCTATTGCTGTTAATACTGGTATTACTAGGCCCTTGGGCAAGGACCCTTCAGACCCTCTGTCTCCTCATTTGTGGATGGTAAGTGTGGATCTATCACCATCCTTTTTTAGCAGCTGGTTTTATGATGATGACTATTCCATAGCAAGAGAGCAGGGGTCTGGTGCAGCTGGAATGACGATGGCAATATAATGGTATGAACAACAATAATAACAGTATTACTTGTTATCCACAGAAAATCCTTAGAGTTTGAGGATGCATCCAGTCTCCAGTCCCTGTATCCCTCTTCTCCCACTGAAAATGGTACTGAGAGCCAACCCAAGTTTGGATCCAAAAGCACTTTAGAAGAGAATGCCTATGAAGATATTGTGGGTAAGCAGGCGCTGAAGGAACCAAGGTCATCTCATGTATTGTGGGCTAACATGTTCCTATCATGGAGAACTCTGGGAAATAGGTATCAGAGGAAGAAGCACTTCAGCAAAACAGTACAGCTTAGTCACTAAAGCCTGGCTTTTGAGTAAACTGAAACCCAAAAGCTCCCATGAAGGGGAAAACTATATATTTCTTTTCTTCTGATTTTGTACAACTTGAGAGCCCACCAGGCACTCTTCCTGAGCTCTGTGTTGGCCTTAAGCCAATCATTTAACTTGTGACAGCTGTTTTTCTTTTATAAAATGATGATGGCAATATAATGGTAGGAACAACAATAATAACAGTAATACTTCATGAGGTTATTCGTAGGATTTGATAGATTAATATTAGCATTAGATGGATAGACACCAGTCAGTTCAATGTTTGACAAGAGCCTACTTCTTGGTTCAAAGACATCTGTCACCTCCCAGTATATTCTGGAATTTATAAGAATTGTGAGGGTTCTTTACCTAATGACCTCCTAAAGATACCTTCTAGTTCTAACACAATGGAAGCAGGTTGTGTTAGGGGTATTTTGAGGGGATAGAGAGACATTGAATCTGTAGTACAAGCTAGGCAGTTTCATAGACCATGGCAGAAGATGCAAGACTCCCACATCACAGACGAAGGACTATCACAGCACGAGCTCCATCTTCTCTTAGGCTCCCCTGTCTCATAAGTCCCAAGTAGAAATTTGTACACCAGTGAGAGTGCCAGAGTTTAGGAGAACACAGACTTTGAGGGAGCTGCTGATAAACCTGCCCAACCTTGGCTCTACGAGAAGATGGTATCGTTTGTGATCAAGAAACAAAAATGCCCCTCCCTAAGAGGGAGACACTATCTTTGTCTTCCAAGACATCTATATAAACATCCTTGAAAATACAGCCTGGAACTGAGGCTCCAAAGAAGAACAAAATGCAGTACTCCTTAGAGAATTGTCTTTTCAGAAGAGGAAAACATTATTTCAGGTATCAGCAACAACAAATGGATGGTCGTGTCTGGGTAGGGTTTATTTGTAGCTTTTTTGTTCCTATTTTTGTTGTTTGAGATGGGTTACATCATAAATAAGATCCAAATAGGATCCTAAGCCGACTGCCAAATCAGCCTCCTAAGTGCTAGTATTACAGGCATGTGCCACCATGCCTGGTTATATTTGGCATGCACTTTAGTCCTACTTTTACCATTTTTTTTTTGTGCCAGTCCTGAGGCTTGAACTTAGGGCCTGAGCACTGTCCTTGGGCTTTTTCCTCAAAGCTAACACTCTGCCACTTGAGCCATAGCACCATTTCTGGCTTTTTCTATGTATGTGGTACTGAGGAATTGAACCCAGGTCTTTGTGCATGCTAGGCAAGCACTCTACCACTAGGCCAAACTCCTGGCCCACTACTTTTATCTTTAATAGAATTTGAGTCTGCTCAATGAACTTGTGTCTTGACATAGGTTACTGGAGGGGAGGGACTTGTGTTCACTTGTTCCTCTTCTGAGTACTCTATCTCCTGACTCTGTCTTAGGCCTTGAAGTTGAAGAAAATAATCTTAGTTAACAGAGAGAAGTAGACCCAGTAGGGAAAGCCTTTCCGATTCTGAGTGTGGAGGTCTTAGGAGGAGGAGGTTGCCCTAGTCCCTCACTTGATCTGACATCATTTCATAGTGTACTCTTTACAACTTGTTGGACTTCATTTCTGAGGAGACAACAACTGTGTTCAGACTCCACAGATAGATTGCGTTTCAAGGAATGGAGCCTACGATATGTAGCCCTGCAAACAGAATGATAGCTGGAAGAGTGTAGGAGAGAGAAGCCTCTTCCTCTATCCCTGTCCTGGGGGAAAATGACAGCTTTTGCCCACCCCCTCCCAGAACTGAGGCAGTTCTTCAACCTTCACTTCATTTCATCCATCCCTCACCCCTAGCTGTAGCTCCTCTGTCCAAAGGGCATCCAAGTGGCCCTATCTTTTTTACTTTCTAATGGAAGAAAATCACTGATTAGTGCGAGGAGATCTCTCTCTTCTTCCATCCTCCTCCCATGCTCCTCCCCATTTCTCAGGAGAAAATATCCTAATTTTCTCTAGTTTGATGTAATGAATCATTGTGTCATAGTGCAATGGTATCAGTGCTGCCCTTGGTAGCTGCCTTGGGCAGATAGACCTGCAGTTTCCTAATACCCCTCCAGCACACCAGGCCCAGGTAGTACTGTAGTTCTCACTCCTTTGTTCACTAGCATCTCTCTGCTGCTGCCCAAGGATTTCAGATGAGAAACAGAAGTGATGAACAGGAAAAGATGGATGACTTTAGTTATTCCACCCTGTCCAGAATTCATGATGCAGGATTCTGTTGAGGGATGTTTAGGGATAGAGTAGAGGGGACTGAATTTTGGAAGTACTGTTTTGGTGGCAGAGGTATTTTCTGGGCCTTCATAGGTCAGGTTAGGATGAAGAAGAACCTAGTTTTCTTGGGCCTCTGCCACTCTCTCATTACAAAGACTCTCTCCCCCCCCCCCGCCACTTTGGGATGTTATATGAGGAAGCAAGAAAATAGAAGAGCAGCCTGCTTGCTTCATGGGTGGATGAGATAGAATTATAGGTAAGGGCTGCATAGTATGGTGGGGGGTGTAGAGATGGAGTTGAGCACCTTTGTACTTGCTTACCTGGACCTTCAGAGCCTTTGTGTAAAGAATAAGAGGATAAAAAGGATGGGAGAGTACAGGCAAGAGGGCAGGGAGTGAGCTGACACCATTCTGTTTTGATTTGTTGGTGGGAGGGAGTGGGGGGTGGGAAGGGCAGGTGGGTGTTTGGGTTTAACAAGTGGAGTGCAGGTGGTTTGGAGGGTCTATAGGTAATACAGGATAGTGCCCTGGATATTTTCTTACCTTTTTAAAATTAATTTTTACTTTTAAATTGTTATTATAAAGGTGATACGCTGAGGGGTTACAGTTAACATAAGTCAGGCAATGAATACTACTACTTTTGGGGGAGGAGTCGGGGGGGGAGGGGGGCTTCTTCTCTTACTCTCTCCCAGTTGTTTTCTTACCCTTTATTTCCCACAACATTCTAGGCTAAATTTCTAGCACCTGACCAGGGAGGCTAGAGGGAAATACAAAGGAGAATATTTTCTTTCTGTTAAATTCTGGTTCTTTATCTTTCTCTATCTCCTTGGAGAGTTGTTCAAGAATTTATACTCTCTTCTCCTCTCCCTCCTCCTCCCCCACACCTATAGGCTTCAGGGAGTCTCTTTTTGCTGAACTCTGAATGTTGGGTTTCATTCTGCCTTGATTGATCATTGACCAATGGCTTATACTTCCTAAGCTCAGTTTTTGGTCTTGCCTAGCCTCTGTGTTCTGGGATTAAAGTTGTTTCTGGTTCTGGCTAGATTATTCAGCCCTGTGCTGCCTCCCGTCCATGGGGACAAAGGGAGCTTTGTTTCAGGCATGTGATAATGGGCCTGTAGGGAGGCTGAGAGAAGTCACCTAAATTTCCTGCTTGGGTATAGCCCATTGGACTGGAGATCTGGTCTGTTGGAGATTGAGGGCCAGTTGGCTTGGAGACCAGTGTATCTTCTCTGTGAGCATAGTCTTGAACAAAGAGCCTCAGGGACTTGGCTGGCCTCTGGCCCACACCAGGCATAATGTCTAAGGAAACAGGGCGGAATACTCCGGAAGGACTGAGGTTTTGTCTGCTAATTTGCAAGAGAAGGATTCAAAAAGAAAGTTGCTGCTTTGCTGCTTCCTGGGGCTTTTAATTCTTACTGCAGTCTAATTTGACATCTGCCCTTGGAAGAGGTTGCTATTCTATTAAACCCTTGTAATCATTTGCATTCTGAGCCTGACACTGAAAAATGCACCCAAGGAAAGAAACAGCTTGTTAGGGAGTTATGTGGAGTGGCCTGGGCGCAAAACCAAGGAACTGGGGCTACATTCCTGCCGAGATTCCCACTCCCATCAGCTAGCTGGGGCCAAGGGACAGCTTCCAGGAACTTCAGTGGATTGCAAGCTGGGGACAGGGCCATTCTGCCAGCTGATACTGTGCAAAGCTTCTTGGCTCCATTCTCTCTGCCTTGTTTCTTTCACCCCCAAGCTGGGCATCAATAAGGAGAAGAGACACCTACCAGGATGGAGGTTACAGAAGGAAGTAAAGTAGCCAGCTTAGGGAAAGGTGCCAAGGCTGCTGAAAAGAGGTGTCAAAGCCTGTTCCTTGGAGAACCTGGCCCTTTCTTTGCTGTATGATGGGGGTGGAGTCTGTTGGGGGAGAGGCGGAGACCTGGAACAAACAGCCAATTGGAATTATGAAAGGAAATCTGCAGACCCCTAGGCTTTAGCCATGGGTGTGGTTCAGAGAACTTGGACTGTGTAATGGGGAAATTCTCTGGGCCTGTATACACCTCATTTCGCTGGTTCTTCTGGTTGTAGGGGATGAGGAGAGTCGAGTAGGGCGCTTCATGTATGATTAACCACCTTAGGAGCTGTGGGGAAGGGTTGGGACAGTGGTTAGGGAGGGATTATTCTTTGCTCAGGAGGGTCACTGTGATAATTTGGGGTTCTGACAAGCCGCTTTTCGAATAGTGCAGAGCAAAAGTTCCTGGTGATGCTTTGGTCTGTATCAGCCTAGTTGGAAAAGGTTGAGATTTGCATCTGAATAAAATGAGATGGGACTGAGCTTGCTGTACTGGGGCCGTTCCCGGCTAGACCTCCTGAGTAGGACAGAGGAAGGTCCTTCTCCATGCTCAGTGTGGATGGTCCTGGTACTGCCTCCCATCCGGGCCTGCCAAATCATCACATTCACTTTGCTCTAGCTTCCACAGAAGTCCTGTCTAGTTTCCGTGTAGGACGTTCTCAGCACTATTTCCCATTCTTAGATTTGGTGTTTACTTACAAGTTTGGTTTAGTGGCTCTAGGACTCAGAGACTGTGTGTGGGGGTGTATGTGGGGGTGTGGGTGTATGTGTATATATGTGTGTTTGTGTGTCTATCCATGTGTCTATGTCCTGGGTTTTGAACTCAGGGCCTAGGTGCTATCCTTTAGCTTTATTTTTTTTCTAAGGCTAGTACTCTACCACTTGAGCCACAACTCTACTTCTAGTTTTTTTTATTAGTTTATTGGAGATAGGGTCTCAGTGACCTTCCTGCCTGGGCTGGCTTGGAATACAGATATAGGCTACTGGTACCCAGCTCTCAGGTGCTTCTCTTTCTCTTTCTTTCTTTCTTTCTTTCTTTCTTTCTTTCTTTCTTTCTTTCTTTCTTTCCTCCTCCTCCTCCTCCTCCTCCTCCTCCTCTTCCTCCTCCTCCTCCTCCTCCTCCTCCCCTAGGCATCCTTCTGCCTGTAGAGATGACTAGAAAATGTCTGGGAGACAGTTCCAAAGGAACCAGTGTGCTAAATAGGGGTGGCAGGTGGGCTCTGAAGAGAACAAACTAGGCTGAGGAGGCAGGGGGGCAGGGCTTAGGCTGGAGCTAGCAAAGAGTTCACTGAAGATGTGATTCATGGACTGGTTACATCAGAGAACGAAAAGGCTGTCATTGGGACTGGGAAGGAGGAGTGGGTATTGAGGCCATTTTCAGTGGCGGTATAGAGAACCGTTTGTCATTGATGTATATTAACGTTGTATACCAGTTTACCAGTTACTTCTTTGGACTTCATATCTTTTTTTTTTTTTTTTGATCTGCCATAGGGTTTGGACTCAGCCTGGGTGCTGTTTCTGAGCTCTTCAGCTCAAGGCTATTGCCCTACCCAATGGGCCTGGGCTTTGTCCCTGAGCTCTTTAGTTCAAGGCTACCGCCCTGCCCCTTGAGCCACAGCACCACTTCTCATTTTCTAGTGGTTAATTGGAGATAAGAATCTCACCAGTCTCACATCTGGTCTTTAGTGCCCAGGTGGCTTTGAATCGCAATCCTCAGATCTCAGCCTCCTGAGTAGCTAGGATTACAGGCGTGAGCCACTGAACCAGCTTTAGATTTTATAACACTATTCAAAGTTCTGATTCTGGAGGAAGAAGGAAGGGGAGAAAATGAGAGAGAAGAGAGGAGGGAAGGTTGGAAGACAAGAGGATTAGACTTGGGGTCTTTTGGCATGACGCTCAGAAGCTATTAGAAAGTTTCAAAATATCTGTCTAAAGCACTGATCCTTAGGAAGCTCCTTCCCTCCCCTCCCTTTCCTCCCTTTCCTCTCCTCCCCTCTTCCTCCTCTCCCCTCCCCTCCCTCCTCTCTCTTCCTTTACCTCCCTTCCTTCCCCTCCCTTCCCTCCTTCTTTTTCATTCCTTTTCTCTTCCCCTCCCCTTTTTCTTTCTACTCCTTTACTCTCTCCCCTCTTCTTCTCTTTCTTCCTCCTTTTCCTCTCTTATTCTCTCCCCAAGGGGCATTTGGCAGGGTCTGAAGGCATTGTTTTTATTTTTACAAGTGATGGACTAGTGGATAGAGGCCAGGATTGTCACTAAACATTCTATAAATGCGCAGGTCAGTTCATGGATGCAAAACGTTAACAGCTTGGTGAAACCCTGATGAAAAATTCTTCTAGCTTGGGGATGATGAGAAGGATTCTAGCTTCCCACTATCGAGGCTGTTTGGACTGGATGGGTGAGGAAGTAATGTTCCCCCACCCCATCTGGACAGTGATACTGTTGTCCTGTTTTTTTATAGGATCGGGAAGCAAGTATCCTGGCACTTTTCCATTCTTAATCCCCTTTACACCTCACTCTTGCAGTGTATACAATGAGGAAGAACCAAGAAGTAGACAATCTACCATACCTCCTCCCCAAGTGGGGTAGGCTGGAGAAACATGCAGAAGATGCTGGCTTTGATATTTGGCTTCTTGAGGCAGAACTGCTGGGCTAGCTCTGCTTAGTCAGGGCCCTGGAATGGAGACAACTCATTTTAACAGCATGACTGTGTTACAGGAAAAGGTCTGCTCCTTTGCTGGGGAGTGTGTGGTGTTGGGAATCACTTAATCCAGTCCTAAATCTTTTCTTGACCCATCCATGACTCATAGCTTACAGAGAATTGTATTGTTCCCATTGCAATCTATTTAGCAGTAACTGAAATCTTCCCTTCACTCCCCTTACCTCTGTAAAATTCATTGTGGTTTCTCAAGAGCAATAAGTAGATGCTATAATTTGGGGGAACCTCAGGTTTCTCTCACATAGAGTTCTATTTTGCTCCTGTGCCCTGTCTAGGAGCACATGCAGTCCCAGCAGCCTTAGCCCTCTGTCCAGGTATGCGCCTGCCTGCTCTGTGGAGCTGGTTTGAACTGTTCTGGGTGTAAGGTACATGCAGGCTTCTGAGGACAGTTGTGGAGAGTAACATTCACCCAAGCTCTGTCCAGTTACTGATGCTTCATCAGGTGACCTCAGCCAAGTCTTAATCTTGTCACTAGTACCTAAGTCTCAAGTCTCATACAGTGCTATTGGAATTAGAGAGGGAAAAGAAAAGATCTTGTTGCTGAGATTAAGCTGGATGGCTCATGATATTACTATATTCTAGAAAAGTCTAGTATTTGCTGGAGGGCATAGGTATGAGAGACTATCTCTGCTGTCTTCAGGTCTTGCTCTTTAGGAGCAAGGACTATGTTTTGAACTTTTTGAGGTGTTTTGTTTTGTTTTGTTTTGTTTTTAAACTGGTGGGATTTAAGAAATGGATCCCTAGAAGCAAGTACTTTCTACCCCTACACTCTGGCCTAGATTCCTTCCAAGCCTTTTATACTTTGCTGTGTTACTACTGCAGGAGGGTTTGTGCCTAAGGGGAGGGGTGATAGTTGTGTTTTTGCTGAGATCACCAGTATAGGAAATAGTGGTACATTAAGTAGAAAAATCCATTGAAAGAGTCATTACTGAACCCTTACCTCTTGCCTATCTCTGTTATGGTTCTAAGCTTGCCTCAGACAAGATCCCCATTCTATAAGACTTGCCGAATGGTGTGACAGGTGAGAGGGAGATCAGGCAAAACTCTGCTCCCTAAAGTTCTTTGAGTTTCTCCATGCTTACTTCTGAAACTCAGTCCCTTAGACCCAGTCCCTTAGACCCACTGAGAGTTGCTTAAAGAGACTGCTGTGTGAGCTATGAAAGCTTAGAAGTGCGTATCTCTGGAGGAGCTTTACCAGCAGAGGGGAATGAGAGCCAGCAACAAACTCTGTGGCTGGGCACAGGCAGGGATAGCTGTGCTCCTCTTGTGCAATCCCTGAATTTATAAAGCAGAGGCCAGACAAGGCTGAGCTGAGCTGAACTGGAGGTGGGGATGAGGTGGGGGTGGGGGTTGGGGGAAGTATTTGCTTTTAGACTTGGAGCCAGGATCTGTTTGTAGCCTCCCCTCTGTAGACAGGCAGCTGCATGACTCATGAACTAAAAGGGCCAGGCTGAAGCCATTCTGTTTGGTTCACAGGAATTCTGCTTGTTTATTTGCGTGTGTGTGTGTGTGTGTGTGTGTGTGTGTGTGTGTGTGTGTGTGTGTGTGTGTGTGTGTGTGTGTGTGTTTCTTCCCTTCTCAAACTTTTCTTCTCTGCAGGAGAGCTGCCCAAGGAGAATCCATATGAGGATGTGGACTTGAAGAACCGAAGAGCAGGACGAAAATCCCAGCAACTGTCTGAGAACTCCTTAGACTCTTTGAATAGGATGTGGAGTCCTCAGGACAGGAAGTACAACAATCCACCCATGCAGGTAATATAGAACTGGGCCCACAGGAGGGCTGCAGAAGGGGCCTGTCCTCTCAGAGTGTGGGCCCAGTTCTCCCTGAGGCTTTCTTCTTCAGTAGTCAAAAGAGGTTGTCAGGAAAGAGTTTATACTCTGGAACTTCCGCCGTGTTGAATTTACTGTGAGCAACTGGGATGTGGCACCTTCTTTCTGAGCTGCAAAAAACTAAGCCAGGAGCACCTTGAAGTCCCTCCCCTATCATTATTCTTCCTCCCCTCCATGGGAAATGAGAAGACAGGACCCTAGTTATTCAATTATTTTCAGGAACTATCTTAGTACTGGCATTTGGTGGCCAGGAATAGGTCATGAACCAGATTTGGGAAGCCTGTTGTATCTGAAGCCATTCCTATTAGACAACTAAGAATAAATCTTTGAAGAATAGGCTGAAGGAAGTTAGAATGAAAAGAAAGGTGAAAGGTCAGAGGAATCTCTTAGATATAAGTTCATTCTATTTTTATCCAGGAAGCAGGAAAAGCCAGCAAGGTAGTAGAGCAGGCCTTTTTGACCTACTCAGGTAACCCTTAACGCTGCAAATGGAAGTACTTGGTTAACTTACAGCATTAACCAAAGAATATATAAATTATTTCTTCTGACTTTGGATTCCTTTCTAAAGTACTATGTTTAAACAAGTTTTCATCAAATTTGTTTGGCCAGACTGATTGGGTAGGGAGAAGAAACTGAGGGATATGGTGTGGAAGATTTGATGAGGGCTGAGGATAGACAAATCCAGACTCCTATGTGAGGGTCATTAGAGGGCACCTGCCTTCCTAGCAGTGTGCAGGAATCCATTGTAAGGCACCATGTATTGAGAGGCATCAATCTAGATGGGAGGCATCAGTCTGTAGAGGGAGAGAGAAAAAAGGAAGTAGATCAGGGCAAGGAAGAGAAGGACAGTCCAAGACCTTGTGGAGTAAGATCCAATTACATACGAGACCTGTCTTGCCCAGCACTGGTAACCAGAACCTTTGTGCTGTCCATGGAGAAAGTATGTCCCAGCTACTAGGATTGCACAGTAGAGCACGTGGGTTATTGCCTTTGCTAGCCCATCTTCTAGTATTGATGTGGTGGGGAGCTAGGGAAGTCTGGCTCCATCAAGCAGGCTCAGTCCTAAAGTTCATAGTCTGTGTTTGCCATCTCTTTCTACCCTTTTTTTTTTTTTTTTTGGTCAGTCATGGGATTTGAACTCTGAGCCTGGGTGCTGTCCCTGAGCTCTTCAGCTCAAGGCTACCACCCTACCCCTTGAGCCACAGTGCCACTTCTGGTTTTCTTGTAGTTAATTGGAGGTAAGAGTTTTATGGACTTTAGTGTCCAGGCTGGCTTTGAACCGCAGTCCTCAGATCTCAGTCTCCTGAGTAGTTAGGATTACAGGCGTGAGCCACTGTGCCTGGCTCTTTTCATTCTTTCTTAGTGTCTCTCTCTACCTTTCTTTTTTTGGACCCAGTACTTGTTCTTGAATCCAGGGCCTGGATTCCGTCCCTTAGCTTTTTTCACTCAAGGCTAGCATTCTGCCACATGAGCCACAACTCCACTGCTGCCTTTTGCTGGTTAATTGGAGCTAAGGTGCTTACAGATTTTCTTGCCTCAGCTGGTTTCAAACTGTGATCTTCAGATCTCAGTCTTCTGAGTAGCTAGGATTATAGGCATTAGCCACCAGTGTCAGGTTGCTTTCTGGCAGAAATAATGATCTTTTCATCTTTCTTTCTCTCTTCCCTCCCTCTCTAATCCCTCGCTACCTCTCTAACCCCCCTGGCCCCTCCCCCCTGCTTTCTCTCTTTCCTTTTTTTTTTTTTGTCACTTGAACTCAGGGCCTGAGCACTGTCCTTGGGCCTTCTCAAGGATAGAGCTGTACCTTTTGAGCCACAGCACTACTTCCTGCTTTTTCTGTACATGTGGTACTGAGGAATTGAACCCAGGCCTTGGTGCATGCTAGGCACGAAGTCAAACTTATGGCTCATGATACTTTCTTTAGGGAAACAAATACCTACTCTATCTTAGGCCTTTTCTAATTCATAGCTATAGTCTTTAAAATGAAACTCAGGCCAACAGAAATTCACCTTGGGGCTGGAGAAAGCTGAAGATGGCAGCTTTAGCTTTCTTGTCCAGATCTCAGAAGATAACTATGGCTACAGCATTTCTGGCAAGCCCTCATATTTTCTCCCTAATTCCAGCTGTCCCTGAAACCCACCAGCCAGTCTATGCGCAGTGGGAATTGGCCAGAAAGGAAGAGCCACCGGCTGCCACGCTTACCCAAGAGACACAGCCATGATGACATGTTGCTGCTGGCTCAGCTGAGCTTGCCATCCTCACCTTCCAGCCTCAATGAGGACAGCCTCAGCACCACAAGTGAGCTGCTGTCCAGCCGCCGGGCCCGCCGCATCCCCAAGGTATCCTTTTCAAGGATTCTAGGGGCCTGGGCAGGTGGGTAGGCAGTCAGCTAGCTGTCCCTCCTGGCAACCAGCTATCCCTTCCCTCCCTCCCTCCCTCCCTCATTCCCTCCCTCTCTCCCTCTCTCCTGCATTCCTTCCTTTCTTCTTTCTACCTTCCCTTCCCCCTTTATTCCTTTCCTCCCTTCTTAATTCTTTTTGAATCCTTAATTCTGGGTTCCATACCCTGTTCTCCTTTTCACCTGGATTAATTACCTTTTCCTACCAATAAGCATGTCTTGACTGCTTTTTCAGGCTCACATGTTAGATGAACGGGTCAGCCAGGATACCCCATGAGTATGTGTGGTATGTGAATTTGGGGATCTCTGTGTACACATAAACATTTCTAGACTTTTAGGGATCTAAGTATTAAAATACAGGTCTTTTTTGTAACTCTGGTAACTGAAGAGTTTTCTGCAATGATTTGCACACATGGCCATCAGGCCAAGGTCCCTAGCCCAAAGCAGCAGGATTTAGCCTGAGGGTATTTTTAGCTTACAAACAATGCTTGGGTATATTGGGAATTTAGCTTCTTCCTGTCAAGGCCCCAGGTTATGGCCCAGAGGGGAAAGGCTAGAATCTTTGTTCCTGTTTTTACATCTGAGAAGCTCTTTGTGTGAGGTTCCATCACTCTTGGGACCCAGGAGTTCCCATCCTGTGGAGACTGATCACAGTTCCTTCCTCTGGGGATCTAAGTTTAGTGTCCTTGTCCTGGGGCAGGAGAACTCTCTCCTGGGGAGGGGAGGTAAGGGGAATGAAGAACTAGGGAGCATTGCTGGTGAGTCTCCATTTGAAGGGAGAACCCATGATGTGACTAGCTTGCAGAATGTAGAAAATTTTCATCAGTATAGGAAAGGGTAGGCTCTTAATCTGTCCTCTTGGAAACAGGGGCAGGTGGTGTTAGGGTTACCTCACCCTTCCTGCTTTTCTCACCCAGCTTGTACAAAGAATTAACTCCATCTACAATGCCAAGAGGGGAAAGAAGAGGTTAAAAAAACTGTCTATGTCCAGTTTTGAGACAGCGTCGTTGAGAGGTAGGCCTAATACTTGAGCTGGTTCAGCTTTTGGGGGCCTTTGGGCACTAGGGATGTAGGAAAGCATGCACTGACCTCAGTTTTCCTTTTATGATCTGGTCATGGGGTGCTTCTACTTTCTAGGATGGTAAAACCCTGCCAGGAAATGGCCACATAGGAGGGAGAGCCAAGGAGAGAAGTCAACCCTGGAATAGATTGACTTCAGGCTTTGGGCCTGAGCTGGAGGCGGGTGTGGGAATCGGTTTCTGGCAAAAGGAAAGCCCCGACTTACTGAGCATTGAGGTCTGTTTTCCATTTCATGTCTTGGCTTGCTTGAAGTGGGATTTGCTTATGTTCCAGGCCTCTAGGCCTCTCTGCTGGCTCAGCCTCTGACCCTGGCTCTCTCAGCTACCCTATCTCAGATCTGGTATAATAGGACTTGTATGTAGATTGGTACCTGAGATCTGGATTCTGACAGATCCTGGTACCAAGCCCCTTAAGCTCCTACACACCGATATGTGCCCAGGTTAGCTCTTATCTACCCCTTGTGAGAAAAGTTGGAAGGTAGGACTCCAAACACTTTCTTTGAGGACCGGGCTTAGCAAGCATTTGCTCCTGTGTTACTTTTCCAGATGAGAACAGTGAGAGCGAGAGTGACTCTGATGACAGGTTCAAAGGTAAGGCCTGGTACCCCTTCCCAGCCTTGGTGGTGGGGACCCAACCCTCCCTTTTACTGCATGTGTGCTCCTAGGGTCATGCTGGCTTTGCTGGAGTGGCCACCAGAACAGGGAGTTGCAGAGAAGTGTGTAGTTCTTGAGAAGTCAGTTCTTCTTTTTTTTTAACCAGTCCTGAGGCTTGAACTCAGGGTCTGCATGCTGTCCTTGAGCCTTTTCACTCAAGGCTAGTGCTCTACCACTTGAGCCAGAGTACCACTTCTGGCTTTTTCTATGTATGTGGTACCAAGGAATGGAACTCAGGGCTTCATGCATGCTAGGTAAGCATTCTACCACTAGACTACATTCTCAGCCAAGAACTCAATTCTGAGTTCTTATAGCTCAGCCTTTAACATTTTACATTACATGGTAAATCCAAGCATTGGTCTTCCTTTGCTAGTGACCCTTCCCACACTTTTCAAGCCATTATCCGTGGGAATTGGTACTGGCTCTGCAGATAAACGTTTCAGAGAAGCTGGGTGCCAGTGGCTCACACCTGCAATCCTAGCTACTCAGGAAGCTGAGATCTAAGGATCGAGGTTCCTAGCCAGTCCAGGCAGGAAAGTCCATGAAACTTCTATCTCCAATTAAGCCAGAAGTGAAGCTTTGGCTTAAGTGGTAGAATGGGTAGCCTTGATCAAAAGGAGCTCAAGGGCAGCCCCTAGTCCTGGAGTTCAAACCTCAGGTCCAGCAAAAAAAAAAAAAAAAAGTTTCAGAGAGTAATTGAGATTGAGATTATAAGTACCTCTTTCATTTGTAAGAGTTGTGCCATAAACTGAGGAAACCAGAGCCTTAGAGGCCTTCACTTTTATTTCCTGAAAGGTTCTGGAATCATTGTATTCTAGAGGTTGTTGACAAATTCTCTCTCTCTCTCTCTCTCTCTCTCTCTCTCTCTCTCTCTCTCTCTCTCTCTCTCTCTCTCTCTCTCTCTCTCTCTCTTTGGTGGGTTATGGGGCTTGAACTCTGGGCCTGGGTACTGTCCCTGAGCTCTTCAGCTCAAGGCTACCCCTTGAGCCACAGTCCCACTTCCTTGTTGACAAATCTCTGTGCTCTGCTACTGAGAAACCCAGCCTAGACCTTCCTGGATTATTACAGTATATGGGAGCTTGCCTTTCTTCCCCACTTCCATTGGTCCCTAACTGGCATGTGAACTTTGAATTTAGGGACAAAGGCTCAATTACAAGGACTCTGATTAGGAGTCTAAGGATGAAGCCTTTATGTGTGTTCATACCTTGTGATTCAGAGCTTCTGTGTCAAGAGGGCCAACAGGGTGGGTGCCAGGGCTGTCTTTAGGGAGTTTTGTTGGCCCCAGCTCAACTGCCAGAGGTTCCAGAAAAATAAGCCTAGTAGCTCCCTGTGTTAGGATAGAGACCTTGTGTGGTCATGGACAACCAGAGGCAAGCACTTCTTCCCCCGACCTAACTAGAGTTAGACAGATAGGGTGTGATTCAGAGGGATTGTTGAGTGTGTTGGAGGGGCTGATCGGAGGTGTGTGAGGGGCAGCCTACTTGTCCCCTCATGTGAGACCTGCCCCTAGCCCACACACAGCGCCTGGTCCACATCCAGTCCATGTTGAAGCGTGCACCCAGTTACCGGACGCTGGAGCTGGAGCTGCTCGAGTGGCAAGAACGGGAGCTCTTTGAGTACTTTGTGGTGGTGTCCCTCAAGAAGAAGCCATCCCGAAACACCTACCTCCCTGAAGTCTCCTACCAGTTTCCCAAGGTGACACCCCCTCCCCCAGGCTCCTCTCCCCTCCCCTCCCTCTCACTTGGCCCCTCTGGGAAGAGGGTTTTCCTTCTAACTTCTCATCTGGTGTTTGGGGGCCTAGTGCTTATTTAGAGGATGAGGCTGAAAGCACTTCTCAAAGCTAAGCATAACATGCATATTGTTAAGCAGGACTGCACCGTTTTGAGAAACCTCTGCAATGACTCTCTTCCTCAGTCTCTCCTTCCCTTCCTCCCTCTCTCCACTTTTCTTCCTTATCCAACAACTCACTCATGTAGAGTTTACAAATTCAGAATTCGTTCACATAGTTGTGGAGCTGTGCAGTGGTCACCACAATCAAGGTTAGAGCATTTTATCACCCATCAAGAAACCTGATGTCACTCCCTTGCTAGTCACTCCCTACCACCACCCCTCCCTTATCTCTTTCCACTTCTGTGCCCCTTGCCAGTCAGCTTGGCCTCCTTTCTTAGAACACTCAAGTCTTTTTACTTTGCCTTGCCTGCTTGGAATTTTCTTTCTCCACCTCTTCTGCCGGCCCTTTCTCAGTTTTCAGTCTGCTCCAGTGACATTTCTTTCTGAGGTCTTTCTAGGTGCCTGGATGTAGCCCCTCCTCCTGTACAGTTCTCTCTTGTATATTTATTTCTTTTTGGCGTCCTCTGATAGGTTGTTTTCCTCACTCTCCCAGTATAGATCAGGCCCTTGTCCACATTTGCATGTGTAGCTCACAACACAGCACACTGACTGTCAGGTGCCATGTGCAAGGTGCTCAGAACTCAGCACTTACTGAATGCATGAATAAGTAAACGATGCTTCAGCTCACACTCCAACCTCTGTAAGAACTAGGGGCAGGACAAGGTTTCTGAGAAGTATGAAGCTGGTGGGATAGCATTTAGGAGCTAGAGATGCTTCTCACTCATCCTTACCCCTGCCCTGAGCTTCCTTATCATCTCTTGCTTATCTCTGTCCTTATTCCTCTTCCCTGCAGCTCGACAGACCCACCAAACAAATGCGGGAGGCAGAAGAAAGGCTCAAAGCCATCCCTCAGTTTTGTTTCCCAGATGCCAAGGACTGGCTCCCTGTGTCAGAGTATAGCAGGTGAGGCCTGGCCTGGTCTAGCTGAAGGGAGGACGGGGACATAATACCCCCAAGAGCAGCAGACAACTGAGGGGAGTTTTCCTGGGTTCAAACTTGCTTTCCAACTCCTCATCCGGCCCCTGGATGATGGTCCCTGTTTTTGGGGACTGCTGCTAGGGTCCTCTGCTAACTTCCTTCATGCCAGACTTCTCCCTCTTCCTGGTTCTAGTGAGACCTTTTCTTTCATGTTGACTGGGGAAGATGGCAGCAGACGCTTTGGCTACTGTAGGCGCTTACTGGTAAGTAAGGCTATTCAGCCTTCAGAGGCTGCTGGGTAGGAGATGGGCTGGGATATTTGTTTGTGTTTATATGTCCTTCCACAACTAAAGTTGACACCTGAGGTCTATTGAGCCCATCCCTTCCTCCTCACACAAGCATATACACTTGCATGGAGGAAGCATTCTTGGGATATTAGAGTTCAGAATAACCCCTGGATTGGGCCCCAGGATCTAAGATTGGACAGTGAGGAAAGAGTGGATCACCTTCTACTGGATTGTCAGGATTTTTTAGTCTTTATCACTTTTTCCTTCATCCTATTTTTTTTTCTTGCATTATAGGCTCTGCTGCTATCTAGTTATATTAGTCCCCCAAACCCATATGTGTAGATGTATCTAATAAATTGCATCCTCACCCCATACATGCCCACTCTGATGTGGGGAGGGAGCCTTAGCCATGGTCCAAAAGGACTGGAGTCTAAGCAGCACATTCTCTGAGATTCTTAGAGCAGATGCCTTGTACTTGAAAAAAATGCATCATGTTTTGCCTATATAAGCCATTTGGGGCCAGTAGTTTGGCCTAGTGATAGAGTGCTTGCCTAGCATCATGAAACCAATTCCTTGGTTACCACATACACAAAGAGAGCCAGAAGTGGTGTTGTGGCTTAAGTGGTAGAATACTAGCCTTGCGAAAGCTCAAGGACAGCACCTGGGCCCTGAGTTCAAGCCCTAGGACTGGCCAAAAAGAAAAGAAAATATAAGCTATTTTACAAGGGGAAAAAGTCATTTTTCATCTCTATTCCCATCATCTCAAAAAAAAAAAATTGAAGCAGAGACAATAAGAACCAGGAGGTAACCAAGGCCCAGAGACTGACTCCTGCAGGTTATTGGTTTATTCACAATGTGTTGAGGTTCTCTGGGGTTTAGTGGGAGAAGGACTCACAAATAGCAATTTAGGGCTAGGTGAAGGAAGTCCTAGGTAGGGGTCAATTATAGCAGATCTAAAAAAACTCTAGGCCATTTATTCCTTCATTCAGAAACACTTATATACCTGGCTTGGGTCAGACTGTATGAAGACACATAGAGATGAGTTCTGAAACCAGGCATAGTGACACAGACCTGTAATCTCCATACTCAGGAGGCAGAGGCAAGAACATGGAGAGTTCAGTTGCCAGCCTGGTCTGCATACTGAGTTCTATGGTAGGCTGAACAACCAAGAAAAACCCTGTCACACATGCAGAAAAAGGGTAGCTTACCTAGCATGTGAGAGAGGAGAGCGAGAAAAGGTGGGAGGGAGAGAAAGAGGGTGAGGGGAGAGAGACAGTTAGTGTAGCATAGACCCTATCCTTAAGGAACTTTAGCTAGTGGGGCTAATTTTTAATATTGATGGGATAAGTAGGAGTTGGGGAATCTCCAGCCTGAGAGCCATATAAGGCCCTTAAAATCATTTAGTATGTGACAGAAGACACTCATAATGTTGCCATTTGCCTGTACTGATAATTTTGTAAGGACTGAGAATGATGTGGTAAATATCCAAATGGCCCTTTGGCTCAGATTTCCTAGTAAACTTCTGTTGAGGATCTATCATGTTCCAAGGTAGGTGCTTTAAGTATGCTTTTGTTGCCCATGGAGTCTTATAATCCCTGATTTACAGTTTAAGAAATTGAAATTCCATGGTGGAATGACTTGGCCAAGGTCACACAGCCAGTGAAGGGAAGAGCAAAAACTGACTTTAAGTCCTTTATCATCAATCTGGTACTCCTGGATCCCCAAAGTATGCTCTGGGGAGGACTGTTTGGATATTAAGTGTCCAGGGAGTGGGGCAGAGGAAACATGGAACAGTTCAGATGCCATGTAGAGAGCCAGGCCGAGGTCAGCATGTGCCTGGGTCCCCTGGGTCTCAAAGGAAGAGTGTTCCAAAGGCAGCTTTTGCCAGCACATGGATAGATCAGGGCTGCTCCTTTGCAGTGGGGCTGCTGCCCCCAGGGAAGAGCATGTTTGTCCTGGCCCTTACAGTGAGGGCCTGGGCTGGGTCCCTGCCAAGGGGGCTGGCACTAGCTCGGCATTCCTGCAGATTGGACACAATGATTCTAACCCAAATCCCACATACTTGATTTAATCACTTGGGGCTTTAGGGAAGGCGGGGGAGAGGGAAAGAGAGAGGAGTGAATTTCAAGCCTAATATGGACAAAAACAGATTCTGCCTTCTCTTTAGATCTGTGACGTGTGGCCAGCAGGTTTGGAGACTGAAATAGCCCCATCTGCATCTGCTTAACAGCCTACATGAGGGGCCAGCACCTGCTGCTCTCTTCCCTCCCTACTGGGCCTTGTCAGACCCTACAGGCCTCAGTCCAGAGGCAGTCACAGGCTGCTGCCAGCCCCCTGTGGGACTGTAGACTCTCCCAGACTACTTGTGGGGGCTACAGGCCTGGAGAGCCCACAGGTCCCATCTCCTTTGCCTGCCCTTTAAATCCTGCTTTCTTTTTTGCTTCATAGTATACCTTTATATCCCATATTTTTATATCTCTTTCCCTCCCTATATCTCTTTTCATCCCTGCTTGTCAGAAAACAAGCAGGCTTTGGAGGCAAGACAAAAAACAAAGGCCAAAATGACTCCTGCCTGCACAACTTCTGTTTATATAACCTTAGGGAATGGCTTCATCTTTTTTTTTTTTTTTTTTAACTTTGTGGCCTCATCTGCAAAACAGAGGTAATCATGCCTCCCTTTTCTATGGGTGCAATTTGTCTTCCTAGAATGCGGTTAAATTAAGGAAGGGAAAACACGGCTGAGGAGAATTTTGTAGCATTTCCTCTGTTGGGAGCATAAAGCTACCTATCTTGCTCTTAGTGAGACCCAAGTTCTCTAGGGTCCCAGCCTTCGAGACCTAAACCCACAAATCATCCTGTGGCATCTGCCAAAATACTTTGTCCTTTGCCAACCACTGTCAGTGATGTCCTGGGAGGAGGAGAGAGCCTGTGTAGGGCTTGGTAGGAACCTGGCATCTTGGGCTGAAAGACCCAAAGCTTGCCCCTAAAGAATAGCAACCTGTCTTGGGGGACCTGGTTTGGTTTAGAAGTTGTTTATAGAGTCTTCTTCCACTAGAGGACAGTACTTAGAACTCAGTTCCCAATAATAATAATTGTTATGGTTATCATATAACACTAATGATAAAATTCATACATTTTCTGTGTGTCTATCTCTCCGTCTCTTTTGTCTCTTCTTCATCCTGGCCCAGCCAAGTGGGAAAGGGCCTCGTTTGCCAGAGGTGTATTGTGTCATCAGCCGCCTTGGCTGCTTCGGTTTGTTTTCCAAGGTAAGAGACTCTGGCTTCCTCCCCAGACCCCAGCTCCCAGCTGACAGCTCCCATAGGAATGGCTGCAGCCAGCCAAGATGAGAAAACCACCTGTGTAGAGCGGGTGAGAGAAAGGGAATATGAGAGCAAGTCCGAGTGAGCTCTGTCTTTATCCCCAATCCTGGCTCCTTACCTAGCTGACTGGTATTCCTCCAGCATCTGTGCTAACAGTGACTGTTTATGTCAAAGCCCACCCTGGGCTGTGGATAGAGTCAGTGTCCTTGGGGGAACCAGGAGGGCCCAGGAAGCTGACTGTCGGCTGATGTTTCCTTAGCTCAGCTGCTCCCCTTTAAAGGACTAAAGCAAAGCCAGTGAGGGAAAGAATAATCACTAACTGCCAAGGAAAATGGGAAAAGTATAAAGATCCTGGCAGGACAGTCCAATCATCTCCTGGTCTCCGGTCCAGCTTGGGGAGATGTCAGACTGCCTTCCTCTGCTTAGGATGTAGAAAGGCAGCTCCTGACACCCTTTCTCTTTGGGCTCTTGGTGGTGGGCACAGGTCCTAGATGAGGTGGAGCGCCGGCGTGGGATCTCTGCGGCCTTGGTTTATCCCTTCATGAGAAGTCTTATGGAGTCACCCTTCCCAGCCCCAGGGAAGACCATCAAAGTGAAGACTTTTCTGCCAGGTGCTGGCAATGAGGTAGGGACCGCTGCTTCTCTTCCTTCCAGCTCTGGCTAGGACTGGAACTGGACGTGGCCAGTCAGCATTGCAGCCTTTAGGACGCATACCTCCCTCTTCCTTGCTCACCATGCCTGCATACCCAATCATGAGACTGAAAGTGAACCATGGAACTCTGAATAGTGCACAACTCTCTGCTCCTGGGAACCTTCCCTTACACAGTAGATAAAATAGCACCCCACGTACTTTCCTTTTGTGTTAGATATTTACTGCATATATGCACGCTTCCACAATCAAGGATTATGCCCCGCTTTGCACAGTGTCATCAAGTTAAAGAGGACAGAGCTCTGTCCTCCATGAGTTTCTAGTCTAGTCCAGAGATCCTGGTGTTAAAGAAATAGATGATTCTTAAATGTGTTAAGAATCAAGTGAAAGCAGAGTGTAACAAAGAGACTGGTTAGGGTGCCAGGAAGGGCTCCGCTGAGAAAGTGAGATTTACCTAAGCAGTGAGTAGAGGCAGCAAAAATGAAGCAGGAAGAGGGAGAGGGAAGGAGAAAGTGGATGGGAGATTATTCCAGGGAGCCGGAACAGAGTATGCGCAGGCAGGAGCGTGGGAGGTGCGCAGGCTCGTTAAGCCCCTGAAAAAAGACCAAGGTGGTCTAAAGGGTATTGAGCAGTGAAGGGTAAATAGGACAGGCATCAAGCCACAGTGCTCCTGCGAAGCCAAGTTAAAGATCTTTTATTTTCTCCAAGAGGGTTAAGGAAAGCTCTGATAGCCTTTTAAAAAGTTGCTTTGGCCACCACGCAGATAATAGGGTGGAGTAAAAACAGAGACCAGCTAGAGTATAGTACAGTCAAACAGGCAACATAGGACTGTAGCCCTAGTCAAGGCATGGTGGAGAGGGTGAAGAGACATAGATGGATTTGAAATGTGTTTTAGACAGAGGAGCAATGATGCGTTGTGTTTGATGGGAAGGGGAAGAATAAGTGTGAGGACCAGGTTTCTGATCTGAACAGCAGGGTAGTTGATGAAGCCAAAGCTTGAGATGGGAGCATGTGAAGGAGGGGCCATGATGAAGATGTGGAAGCAATCAGTTTTGTACATACAGTTTTGAGATACAGGTAAAATAATTGATAGGGAAGAGAGGAGCCTAGGACTGGGTCCTCCTCTGTCCTACCACAGAGCAGTGTCAGATTCATTTGGAAGTGGTAGGTAGAAGGCAGTGGCAAAGTTGTTACTTAAAAAGCAAGTTGTGGGGAGGGGAGTTTGGCCTAGTGGTAGAGTGCTTGCCTAGCATGCACGAAGACCCGGGTTCAATTCCTCGGTATCACATACATAGAAAAAAGCCGGAAATGGTGCTGAGGCTCAAGTGGTAGAGCTCTAGCCTGGAGAAAGTCCAAGGATAGTGCTCAGGCCCTGAGCTCAAGCCCAGGACTGGTGCAAAAAAAAACAACAAAAAAAACAAGTTGTAAATAGTGACCAGATCAGGCTGAGGCATGACAAAATGCCATTTAGGAGCCCAGAAGCCTGTGTGGCATAGATGTGTGAACAGCTTGTAGGAGCAGCTTTTCACTGGGCTTAGCTTTGAGGCCAACTAGGTAAGGAGACAGAGAATGTAAGAAAATGGGGAGCAGGGAGTTGGTGAAAGATGTGTGGGTGCTGGTATGAATGGCCCCAGCGGAAGAAGTTGAGGTTGCAGGAAAGGAAAAAAAAATACACTGAGAAGGTAGGTGTTTCATTAGAGAACTGACTTTTATTAGGAGAAGAGGGAAGGATTCTCATCTGATGGCTTTGTTTTTTGCAACCTCAGACAGCAAGATGGAGGATTTGGGTTCTAGAAGAGGGAAGCGTTCACATTATGTTGCTGAGAGGGAGACGGACTTGAGAGGCATGGAGGTGTGAGGTCAATGGCAAGGACCTGCTGGGGCTCCTTTTCCTCATTTTCTGTTAGAGGGACACTAGGCGAGATGAATAATCTTGGGTGTAGGACAACTGACCTGGCCCTGCCAGTCTAACATCATGACTAAGAGGTCTTTAGATCTGATCTTCATTTCTCATCTGTCTGATTTGGATTCTTCTTCCCCACTGATCCCTGGTTGCTTTTGTGCAGATGACATTTCCCATCTTGTCTTTGAAATCCAAGTGAAGCAATTTATGTATGGAGGCGCTTCCCTGACTCTTCACCTGCCATGCTCAGATGTTAATCCCACCCTTCCTTTCTCTTAACACAAGCCTGTGAGCCATGATCAATTCTGAGATATGAAGTAAAATGATTAGTAGATAGGGAAGCGATAGGAGCCCAAGACTTGGGCCTTCCTCCGTCCTGCCTCCTGCCGTGGAGCAGTGTCAGATTCATTTGGAAGAGGTAGGAAGTGAGGAGAAGCCCCACTAGGCTGCGGTCTCTAGGGCAGGATGAATGGAAAGAGGTTCTCAAGAGGAGAGCTTTGAGACTGAAGAGGATGCGGAAGGCCTCTGGCATAATTATGGTGTGGCATTCCCTCTGCCCACAATTACTGAGCACTTACGGAGGCCTCCTCAGTACGTGCTACTCACTGGGCCTTGTGGGAGTTTAGCACTGGCAAGAGAGGCAGAGAACACAGGTCACTGTGCCTTTTTTGCTGCTTTTCTGAGGCTCAGAGGGATGTATACTGAGTTAGGAGTTAAAATTCCTTTGCTTGCTTAAATTACTAAGAACAAGTGAGATTGTGTAGGGTATAAGACTCTTGAGAAGAGTGAACTTTGCTGCCTCAGGTTTGTAAGAGGGAATTTGTTTCTCACTCCAGTTTTTAGGAAGCCTGCATGTCGCTGCTGCCCACAGATGCTGAGGGACCAAGCATGAAACTAGGCAGGGTGTCATTTGTTCCTCTTGCCGTCACTCCTAGGGGTCTTTACTACCTTCACCCTCATGACTTTGCCCTGAGAAGTAGGTTTCAGGGTCAGCAGCCTTAGGACAGCTCTGGCTGTCCTATGATGAAGACAGTTCTGTCTAACAAGATCTTTGGAATAGCTAGTCTTTCCATGTGTTTTCCTCATCCCTGGCATAGGGCTTTGGATGACAGAGATAAAGGCAGGATGGCAAGACAAACAGTCTCTGGAAGGAAACTTCCTGGCAGGAAAGGGTGGGGACATGACAATAAGCATAACATCATTGCCTTCCCAATGATAGCTGAGACTTGAGTACTGGGACGTGGAGACACCCCACTTCCTGTGGGCTGCAGAGCAAGGATGGATTGTGGGATCTAGTCAGGGTGGAGGCCAGGATCCATGCCTGGGGAAATAGGCCAGAGGGAGGGGGACATGAAAATATTAGCCTGTTTGCTGTCCTTTAGCCATAACAGCAGTCAGTCTTCCTCCCTTTCCCCCACCCTTTCCTGAGATTCTGCATGGGCTGCCTCCGCCCAGTCATCTCCCATGTTTAGCCCTCTTGTAGGAACTGACTTAAAGTCTGAGCAGAGGGGAGGACTGCACCTTACTGCTTAGTGCAAAGATTAGAGACTGTTGTAAGGAGAGGGTGGGAAGGGAAACCATCCTGCAGGCACATTGTGTGGGGCCCACCACGGTGACCCTCACCTGGCCTTTGCCTACTCATTTCCTTTGCTCTCCTGCAGGTATTAGAGCTGCGGCGGCCCATGGACTCCCGCCTGGAGCACGTGGATTTTGAGTGCCTTTTTACCTGCCTCAGTGTGCGCCAGCTTATCCGAATCTTTGCCTCTCTGCTGCTGGAGCGCAGGGTCATTTTCGTAGCAGATAAGCTCAGGTAGAGCCTAACAGAAGTGGGGGAAGGCACACTCATTAACAATCAACAAATATCTACTAGTGTATGTTATATACTATAGTATTGGTATATGATGTGTGTATGTGTGTGTAAGAACTCTGTGTGGTTTATATGTTGATACATGCAAGTGCATATGCATGTGTGTGTGCCAAAAGAAAAAAAATCAAGCAGGAGAGAACAATGAGCAAACTTGGAATGAGAGATAATGGTCTGGGCGCACATAGGTTGGCAGGATTGGGAACCCAGTGAAGAATTAAACATGAAGAGGAGGGTCTCTTCCTCCTTGGCAGCAGCCACAAGTGTACCAGTGCACCTATATTAATATGGAGAAAGGTGAGATTACACCTGTAATCCCAGCTAATCAGGATGCAGAAGCAGGAGGATTATGCATTTTGAGGCCAGCCTGGGTACAGTTCTTTAGACTCATCTCAAAACCAAAATATGTATGGCCAAGTGGTAGAACACCCACCCACCTAAGCAAATGTTAGGAGGCCCTGACTTCAGTCTCTAGTACTGTAAAATATAAAATGGTAACAGCAGTAACAAAAAAGTGCTGGAACATGACTCAAGAAGTAAAGTGCTTGCATAGCAAGTAAAAGTTCTTGGGTCCATTCTCCAGTACCACTATATATGTATATAAGAAATTGAAACTGAGTACCCATGGCCCCGGCCTATAATCCCAGGATTACGGTTCCAAGCCAGACTAGGCAGGAAAGGCTGTGAGACACTTATCAGTAATAAACTACTCAGAAAAGGCTGCAAGTGACATTGCATTGCTAGTGGTAGAGTGCTACCCTTGAGCAAAAAGAAGCTTAGGGACAGAGCCCAAGCCCAGAGTTCAAGCTCCAGGACCAAGAAAGAAAGAAAGAAAGAAAGAAAGAAAGAAAGAAAGAAAGAAAGAAAGAAAGAAAGAAAGAAAGAAAGAAAGAAAGAAAGAAAGAAAGAAAGAAAGAAAGAAAGAAAGAAAGAAAGAAAGGAAGGAAGGAAGGAAGGAAGGAAGGAAGGAAGGAAGGAAGGAAGGAAGGAAGGAAGGAAGGAAGGAAGGAAGGGGAAGGAGGGGGAGTGAGAGAAGGGAGAAGGGTGAGGGGTGGGTGGAAAAAGAAATGGAGATTGCTAGCAGTGGTCCTTCAGGAGGAGGCAAGGCTGCCTTTGTGGGGTGCTGCCTTGAAGGCACAAAAGCCATCCAGTGAGGGCCTGGGAGGTGCCCTTGGTGACGGGTGGTGGAGTGGGACCCCTGGGAGCTGTGGAGAAAGGCCAGGTAGAGGGTTGAGGCTGCGGTTGTGGGCAGAGGTGATTTCAGGAAGACTGGCTGCCAAACCAGGAAGAGAAGATTTCTGGAGACTAGAGGGGCCCAGGAGCTGGTTTAGGAGGGATGAGTTCTAGCACTTGGTCCAGAGTGTTGACATGTTTTTACAGGTGGAGGTCCCTGTCTGGGATGGGGTGGCCAAAGTGACTGTTATTGGTCATGAGGCATTTTAGGAAGAAAAAAGTTAGACTCTTCTTGGTAGCTGAGGGTTTTTTTATTTTTTGTGTTCTAAATAATATGTTAGGATTGGTCAGGCTGGAATGTTGGTGATACATTGTTCTTTTTGTCAAGAACGCTGTGGCAAGCAGTGGTTTCCTAGAGTAAGAGTGATTAGTCCCTTAGCCATTCTACCTGCTATGTGCCTGTGTGCTTGAATGTGTGCATGCATATGTACATGCATGTATGTATGTGTGTGTGTGTGTTATTGCGATGAGGGCAGAGGGAACACAGCCTTTCATTGTGTGGTTCCCCAGCAAATACAACTCCTGTGGCATTTTCTTCTGTCTATATGAGGTGAGGGCAGAAATGGCCCTGTATTTCTCATAGGTCTCTGGGTCAGGAACCCAGGCCCACCCTCAGCCCCAGGGAAGGCAAATGGAAAAATGAGAGCTGCCAAACTTCCTAGAGGTGGCCAGGGTTTACAAATGACGACTGTTCCTCCTGTGTTCCCATCACAGCCCCAGTGCTTCAATGTCTGTCATTGTAGGTGTTCCGTGACACATCACACCTGGTGAAGGGGCCTCTCCAGGTAGTTTGAACCAGCTGTGGTAGCTGCTCCTAGAACCCTGCTCCTACCACTTTTGGCTGGCAAGTTTCAGGGCTCCAAGCTGCCTAGCAGTAGAACCCTGCCCTGGCCAGACCACAAGTGGCCTCTGACAGACCCTGAGGTTCTGTTTCTGAAGATTTCACCCCCCACTCAGGCTGAGCCTCCTTTTCCCACCCCCACCTCAGCCCAGCTCCCCTAGGGCTGTGAATACAGCTATTGTTTCCTGTGGTTTGCAGCTGCCTCTGAGCACATTCCAGGACCCTTCTGGGAGGAAAATAGCTTAGGCTCCTGTTCTTCTCCTGCTCAGTGTTCAAATTCCGCCAGTCTTCAGTCTTAGAAAAGATGTCCTCTCCATCAGGGTCTGCCTCTGCAGGGGGGAGAGGGCACATGGGCCTAAACTGTGATAGATTGACACACTGTCCTCTAGCTTATGTCCCTTTGCTATTATTTTTTTTTCTTTCTTACAACTCTTCTATTTTGAGGTTATGTTTATGTGGGGAGGCTCTGTATTGATTATCTCTAAGGGTCATGCAAATCCTTCTGCCTCCCAAGCTCCTGGCCCATTTGGAGGAGATTATAGAAATCAGGGTGCCCCCAAACTGAGATAGGGCTTTTCCAGATCTTTTCTAGGTTACTTCTGTTGTTCCCAAGTGAGAAGCTGTTGCGGTGAGGGCACCCATGTCTCTTGTTTCCAGACCCAGCAGTATTTTAGGTGTCCATAGAATAACAAGATAGCCAACCATATAAGGCCCTGACTGACAAGCGCGTGCGCACACACGCACACACGCACACACACACACACACACACACACACACATCAAGGTTCTTTAGGAAAGGAGATTTGTTTTTGTTTTTAATCATATATGGGTTCCCAAGCCTCACTTATAGGGCATTAATAATCCCTGTTCACTAGACCCCAGGGCTGGGCGCATCACATAACCCAGACAGGTCTTGAAATTGCTTTGTGGTTCAACTGGCCTTGAACTCATGATCCTCATACCTAGGCCTTCCAAGTGCTAGTATTACAAGTGTGTACTACCATACCTGGCTGAGCTGCTCAGAGAGCCCAGGGCTGATGGGGGAGGAGAGGCAGGGGAATTGATGCACAGAGGAAAGTAGATTTGAAAATGAGCTCTGGACTCTTGGTTCCTGTGTCCTCATCTGTATGTAATACAGCCCCTGAGATGAAGGTCTTACTGTTGTGTCAGATGCTTCTTCCTCGGCCCCTAAGTAGCTGGGATGAAAGGTATCTGTCACAGTAAATCTCCTTCTGACAGATGTGGGGGATCCCCTTCAGACTAGATATGTCTCGTGTTTTCTGGCATTTCCTGTCCCCCCCCTCCCTGACACACACACACCAGGTTCTGCACACATCTTCATGTGCAAGCTGGTATCCCAGCAATTGTACTTGTTTCTCATCATCTCATAGAGCTTGGGAAGCTCTGTGAACTTCTGAGACTGAAAGTTTGGAGCCCCCTTGAGGCCAAGAGACGGATTCCCTCACTGAGACCTGAGAGGAAAGAAGGGGACATTCAGCCTGATTAGTATGGTGCCTACACCTCACTCTTAACTCCTTGTTCAGTCAGACCACTGGAGAAAGGAGTAGAAAACTAGAGGGCAGAGAAGTAAAAGTGACTCCAGGCTAAAAGACAGCAAAACTGTCCCAGCTCTGTCTCTTATGACCAAAGTGACACATACCCCTCCTTTTTTAAAATCACAGGCCTCAGCAATGAAATGCCCCAGCTGTGACCTTCCCATACCTCATTGCTGTGTATTTTTGTCACCTCTTGCTCTCATAGCCTTTGTGCCCCCAAGCTGAACTGATAGCCTAACTAGCCTGGTGCCTGTGTGAGTGTATGCGTGCGTGCGTGCGTGCGTGCGTGTGTGTGTGTGTGTGTCCGTCCTTTGTATGTTCCAGTGTTGCTACAAATGTCTGTGGCTATCTCTTGGTACAGTGTCTGCTGAATCTAGCACTGGTGTCCTTGAGGCCCTAAGCAATGGTCAGATGTGTGTGGGCTCTGCCACTGGAAGATCAATCCCCAAGCCCTTGAGTCCCATTAGCATCTTTGTTGCACCAGGAAGTTTGACCTGAAAGGATGTCCTGAGTCCCCAGCAGTCTCTTAACTATCCTTCTTAAAGGTTATGGGACTGGACTGGTCAGGTGGTAGACCTGGGCTTAGGGACTCCCTCTCTCTCTCTATTAGTACCCTGTCCAGCTGCTCCCATGCTGTGGTGGCCTTGCTGTACCCCTTCTCCTGGCAACACACCTTCATCCCTGTCCTTCCGGCCTCCATGATTGACATCGTCTGCTGTCCTACCCCTTTCCTGGTTGGCCTGCTCTCCAGTTCCCTTCCAAAACTGAAGGAGCTACCTGTGGAGGAGGTAAGGCACCAGGAGAAGCAGCTTGGGGGGTGGGGCTGGAATGAGTTCAGGCGGTTAGGGTGGGAGGAGAGAAGGCTGTTGTGATCTTCCTCCTGGACTTTCTAGGCCTCTATTTAATTCTGTACTTTCTCCTGGGGGTGAGTGGGTCTATCTCTGGCTGGATTTTTTTCCCTGTCTTCTGTTCCTGGGTAAATGGAGGTTTGGAAGTCTGGCGGAGGGCACTACAGAACTCATTCCCTGAACCACTGCCTTTAATGACTCCTTTTCTCAGGCACTGATGGTGAATCTGGGATCTGATCGATTTATCCGGCAGGTAAGAGCTTTAAGGCTGCAGAACCTCAGCCTGCTCTACCCTGGGGTGGACACTGTTAGACTCAGACCCCTAAGCACCTCACACCACCATAGAAGTCAATCTCTTGGCCTGTTTGTTGAGTTCCAGGTTCCATGCTCACAGAGTAGACAGGGATGGGGAGATGCTGACTGTCTTGGGAACCCTTAGCCCCAACAGAATCTGCCTTTCTGATTGGTGTCATTGCCTTTGGAAGGCATTTTGGGAATGTGAAGACAGGGCTAAGAAGTCTAGGTTCTGCCACCTTAGAGCCACGTGATCTTGAACAGGCCTCAGATCTCTGAAGTAGTGCTCTTATATGTAAAGTAGGGATGGTGATAGCACCAGCCTTGAAATGTTCTAGGGATTAGAAACATTGCTAGTGTGTGCTTTGTAATGTGAAGGTTGGTAGCCATTGTTGTCAACTGCCAAAAGCTTGTTGATCATGGAAATTCTCCTAAATTTCCTACAAATGAGCATAACAGTCAATAGAATCTACAATACTGGAGCATTAACAAGGCTTCAAGATATGGCTACAGAGCCTGAAGATAATATGAGACACAAGCTGGGCCACAGTCTCCAAACTCACTGTACCTCCACATTGGAGCTGAAGATAAATAGGAGAAAGACTTCAGTCAGGGCTTAGTCAGCTGTGACTATCATCAGTGTGTCTTTCTTGTCCTACAGATGGATGATGAGGACACATTGCTACCCAGGAAGTTGCAGGCAGCTCTGGAGCAGGCTCTAGAGAGGAAGAATGAGCTGATCTCCCAGGACTCTGACAGCGACTCTGATGATGGTGAGTGAGGCTAGCCCAGGCAGAATCTCTGCGACCCCAGGCTCCTTATGCTCTGGACCTGGGCTTCATGAGTACCAGACCCTTTCTAGCTGATGAGGCTCCAGGTATAGGACCTTGGTCTCACTCAGTACCTGTTTTCATTTTTTTCTGGTACTAGTTTTTCAACTCAGCGCCCTGAGCTTGCCAGGCCAGCACTGCCATTTGTAGTCATGCCCTGCCCCCAGCCATTTCTGCTTTCAGTTTTGTTTTGTTTTTTAAGAGTCTTATACTTTCTGCCCAAATGACTGTGATCCTTTATTTTCTTTTTTATGCCTCTTAACATAGTGACAGGCACACACCACTACACCAAACTTTTATTGGTTACAATGGCATCTCACTGTTTGCCTGGGCTTGCCTTAAGCTGTGATTCTCCTGATCTTTGCCTCCCAAGTGTCTGGGATTCCAAGCCAAAGCCCCTCTGCCTGGCCCCTTGCATGTTTTCCACCTTAGGACATTTGACTCTGTAGCCGGCAGGTCTGCGCTGCAGTGAAGAGCTGTCTGTTTGGATTCTGGAGGGAGGCTTTGTTTCCATGGCTGTGGGTTTGGGGCACCACAGCCACTAATGGTGTGGGCTCCCAACTTTCTTCTTGAGCACGCTGCCTGCCTTTTTCCTCTCTGACTGAGATCTCTGGTGCTAAAGCTTACCTAGAATCGATCTTTAGGTATAAACTTTCTGCTACGATGCTAGAACTGGTAGCTTGGCAAGAACTCAGAAAGACCCACCCTGAACTGCCTCCATCTGCCGATTCCTCTACCTTAGGATATTTGAGAAGGAAAATGCTGAGGCAGCACAACTATGAAGCTTTGTCCTTCCCTTTGGGTCTTCCTTCAAGCCAATAGAAGAAGCTGGAAGGCCTCCCTTTTCTTGAGAGGCTAGGAAAGTAGCAGTACATTGGTCTCCAAGTTTTACTTTCATTCAGCAAGTGTTTGCCAGCCTTCTTGTTTAGAGCAGTTTCTGACCTTCTAGGGGCACTTCATGTGAACACAAGGGATAGTTTCAAGAGCAAGAACTGGTACTGGCTTGAAGTTTTGCTGGGAGAGAGGAAGCTTAGATTGGGAAAGGCCTTGCAAGTTTTGATCCAAACCTCAGAAATTGTCTTTTCTCTTCCAGAATGTAATACCCTAAATGGGCTGGTATCAGAGGTGTTTATCCGATTCTTTGTGGAAACTGTCGGGCATTACTCCCTCTTTCTGACCCAGAGTGAGAAGGGGGAGAGGGCCTTTCAACGTGAAGCCTTCCGCAAGTCTGTGGCCTCCAAGAGCATCCGTCGTTTTCTTGAGGTTTTTATGGAGTCTCAGATGTTTGCTGGCTTCATCCAAGACAGGGAGCTACGGAAGTGCCGTGCGAAGGGTAATGTGCCTGAGGGTGTGGGGGCGCAGGGGAGAGATAGGGAGATGAGCCTTCTCTTTTATGCAGTAATCAAGCACTGTGATGGTAGCTCTTGGGAATCAGCTAGAACCAGGCCTCTTTTTTTTCTTGCTTTGGGTGGTACTGGGGTTTGAAATTTGTACTGGGAGCCTCAAGCTTAATAAACAGACACACTGCCACTTGAGTCCTGCTCCAGCCCTTGTATGCTTTTGTTACTTTTCATGTAGGTTTTATACATTTTACCTGGGGCCTCCCTCAAACTGACCTTCATGCCTGTGCCGCTAGCATCACACACATGCATCATCATGTCCTGTGGGCCAAGCTGCTTAATTCCCATTCTTTTCTGATAGAAACCTGCAAAGGAGCAAAGTTCTCCTGTCCTTACTAAATACCTCCACTAGGCATGCACAGGTGGAGGCTTCCATCTGCTTCAGAAGCTTGCCTTTGGCTGCCCATCTCTTTTTTTTTTTTTTTTTTTTTTTTGCTAGTCCTGGGCTTGAGCTCAGGGCCTGAGCACTGTCCTTGGACTTTCTCAAGGCTAGAGCTCTACCACTTGAGCCTCAGCACCACTTCCGGCTTTTTTTCTATGTATGTGGTACCGAGGAATTGAACCCGGGTCTTTGTGCATGCTAGGCAAGCACTTTAACCACTAGGCCAAACTCCTGGCCCCCCTGCCCATCTCTTTATCACGTGTTATTATTCATTAGCAAAGGATCCGATTGAGTGATCTGGGGACTTCTGATGCCCCAAGGACTGGGAAATTCCTTGGAGAGGATTGGGCTGCTTTAGGTAGTTTTTTTTTTTTTTTTTCTGGCCAGTTCTGGGGCTTGAACTCAGTGTCTGAGCACTGTCCTTGGTCTTTCTCAAGGCTAGCGCTCTACCACTTGAGTCATAGTACCAATTCCAGCTTTTTTCTATGTATGTGGTACCAAGGAATTGAACCCAGGTCTTCGTGCATGCTAGGCAAGCACTCCACCACTAGGCCAAACTCCCAGCCCCAGTTTTAGTTATTTTATCTCTAGTTATCAGTTCTCTCTAGGGTTTCTTTGTCTTTTCCAGATCCGTGTCTAACCTTAGTGATATTGTTTCATATTCCCACTAATTCCCAACTTAGTTTGATAAACCTTTTGGATCACATTCAAGAATAGTATAAAGGAAGCTAGAGGCACCCATATAGAGGATTCTCTGAAATGTGGGGTGGCCTCATCACTCTGCAGTTGACACATGTGCATTAGGAAGGTCTTTCCATCAACAGGGTGATTTGTGGTGTACCACTAAAAATCACTGGCTGAGCCTGTAAACTTATAGTAACTGTTCTCCCTGGTCCCCTTTTCCTTCTTTTCCAGGCCTCTTTGAGCAACGAGTGGAGCAGTATTTGGAGGAGCTCCCTGACACTGAGCAGAGTGGGATGAACAAGTTTTTCCGAGGCCTGGGTAAGCACTCTTATTACTAAGATTGCTGTGCAGTCAAGGAGGGGAGCCCTAGAGGATGTGGGCCTTACAATACCTTAATCAGGTCGGGAGTGGGGCCTAGTGGTAGAGTGCTCTCCTAGCATACACAAAGCCCTATGTCTGATTTTTTGGTACCCCATATACATACAAAAAGCCAGAAGTGGTGCTTTGGTTCAAGTGGTACAGTGTTAGTCTTGAGAAATCTCAAGGATAGTGCCCAGGTCCTGAGTTCAAGCCCTAGAACTGGCAAAAAAAAAAAAAAAAAAAAAAAGGGAGGGGGGGACTGGGAGTTTGGCCTAGTGGTAGAGTGCTTACCTAGCATGCGTGAAGACCCAGGTTTGATTCCTCGGTACCACATACATAGAAAAAGCCGGAAGTGGTGCTGTGGTTCAAGTCGCAGAGCTCTAGCCTTAAGAAAAGCCCAAGGACAGTGCTCAGGCCCTGAGTTCAAGCCCCCAAACTGGCAATAAAAACAAATACAAAAAACTCTTAAGTCAGTGCCGGCAGGTAATTATTCAGGAGCTGTCGACAGAGCTGGAGGGGAGCCCTTAATGAATGAAGATCCAAGTGCCCAGCTAGTCCGCTCCAAGGGTGTGCAGAACAAAATGAAACCACATCATCATATAAGTTGATTCTTTCTGGATATACACCTTCCTCAGTGAATCGAGGACCATTAGGGACGATGAGCTTTCCTCTAGGCATGAAGGTTTGTGGACCGCAGTGTCCCTCATGCTAAGCCCCACTCCTTCAAACTAAGATCACAGGCCATCAGTGTCTCAGTTTAAAGGGAAGCTGAAGCCAAAGAGGGTTAAATATTTTACCCCATTCAGTGCCTGAATTAGTGTCTTCACCACCCAGATTCAATGCTATGAACCTGTTTTATTTCCTATTGAGAAGGGTAAAATGGATGGCAAAGAGAAGGGAGTAAAGGTCAAATGAGGTGAATTGAAACATTTTTCTCTTCTCTCTGGCTAACAGGCAACAAAATGAAGTTCCTCCACAAGAAGAACTAAAACACCTTTCCCAGTAGCAGAGTCCAGTGCCTTGCAGAGGCTGGTGAGGAGAGGGCTCAGCTTGGACCCCTCTTTGCTGCTCTGCCCCATAGACCCCCACCTCCAAGTCAGCCAGCCCACCTCTGCCTTCACCACATCCCAGGTTACTGTTTGTAAATAATCTGCTGTAAGCTTTCTTAACTGTTTTTGTAACAAGCAAAGAGAATCTGGTAAATATTTGTATATTCCCAAGGGGCCCGGTGCTTTCCTGCCTTGCCTGAACATGGATGGAGTATTGCTGGGTGCTTGGTGACTGGCCAATTACGTGCAGCTGACTGTCTCAGCCAAACCACTGATTTTCCCTGGAGGCTTCTGGCCTGCCTGCCTGCCTGCCTGGGGCCCCTGCTGCCAGTCTCGGGCCCTGGAGAGCAGATGCTGTTTTGTTATGTACAAGAGAACTATTATTTTTAATCTTAGAGTTTCTATTTTTTTTCTTAGTCTCCTCCCTTTAGCCTCTGTTTTCAAAAGACAAAGGCTATTCAGTCTCCATTTGAAGCATGGAACCAGGTTCTAGGCCTGGTGCTGTCTGAGATGGTCAGTGAATTATGGGACGCCCACCCTCAGCTCTGCTCCCAGTCAGTGGTGGCCATTGATGCGGTACAGGGCATCCCTCCTTCCACCATCAGCAGGTGTTCTCAATAAACAGTGTACAGTCATTTGGGCCCAAGAGCCCCATGTGTCCCCTGGCTTCATTATTTTGGATTCTTTCCTGGGAATGGGTGGAGAAGTCATTCAGGGATACACCATTATGTGAACAGTGCATGAATGGGTTATCTTCAATGTGAGTTACTGACCTCCCATAAAATTGAATTTTCTGGTTTGATTTGTATGACTAGACTATCACCATTGTTCTTGTTTCATTTCCTTCATTTCTAGTGATAGGAAAGAATGCTCTTTGGTATTATCACTAGGTGACATCATAGGATGTTCTGATATTGGTGGACTGAAGCCCTGGCCACAGCCATGACCCAATGACAATTTTTATCACTGTGAATACTTCCACTGAAATCTAGGTTTGTATCTAGAAGTTCTGATACATCCCATGAAAAAGCAAGTTAGGATTATTGGGGAATAAGGGTGGTTTAGGCATTTTTACCTACCTACCAAGATCTTGAAAACAGATTTTGGATTGGATTAAACTGGAATTCTCATTGGTAATAGACTTGGGTCTGGCAGGATATGGACTGTAAGGCTGTGGTATCTTTGACCCTTAGCCT
Organism: Megascapheus bottae; assembly: GCF_031878675.1. Taxonomy (NCBI): domain Eukaryota; kingdom Metazoa; phylum Chordata; class Mammalia; order Rodentia; family Geomyidae; genus Megascapheus; species Megascapheus bottae. The sequence continues at coordinate 38,982,899 of NC_143524.1, forward strand.
AGACACTATTCAGAGCTTCCTTCCCTTTAATTTCTATTGAGACATAAAGGCCCCAGCATGTCCATAGCTGGAGGTGCATCTGTCTCATAATCAGTCTCCTGGGAAGGAAAAAAAAAAAAAATCACCTCTGAATGCTACTCAGTTGGCTTTGATATCTTCCAGGAACAGAAGGGCTGTGTTTAAGGCCACGTGAATCTGTGATTGCAACTGAAGTCAAGAAAGACAGGGATCATATCCAGAAAAAATTTGAGTTGGGTATTTCCACCAGAACTCATTGTCAAGCTCCACAATAATTACAGAAATCGATTCCTTAACAAAACATATCGTTCCCAAAAGATTCTCTTGATGTCTGTACCTGTGTCACTTTTCAATCTCCTATTGCTGAGGCCTCAAAGAACTTTTATACATGTGATCAAAGCATGAGACAAAGGTATAATACTTAAGCTAGATGTGGTGGCTCATGCCTGTGATCCTAGCTACTCAGACTGAGCTCTGGGGATAGCGGGTGAAAACTAGCACCAAAGTCAGTAAGAATCTTATTTCCAATTACCACCAGAAAACCGCAAGTGGCGCTGTGGTTCAAGTCCCACGACAGACCAAAAAACAAGGTGTAATATTTTGCTAAGTTTTTCAACATTTGTGTACTTTTAAAATGTTGCACATCTTAAACCTTAGGTCAGTTTCAAAAAAGGTTTCCTTCCTTATGCTGGGGATACACAACCCTCATCCCAGCTGAAAACTCACTGGATATAGTGGATCTGGTACCAAGCTCTGCTTCCACATGCCTTTGGACTCCTTTGAAGCATGAACCCTATATTAATTTAATACAAAGTTCAGAGTATGAGATGCTGAATGTGCTAGATAGTACTACTCCCTACAAGTATTATTGAGGCACACTAACTACCTATGGTAGTCTCAAGAAGTCATCACATAAAACTACTTTTGAGGGCTGGGAGTTTGGCCTAGTGGTAGAGTGCTTGCCTACCATGCACAAAGAAAGACCCCGCGGGGTTCGATTCTTTGGTGCCACATACTTAGAAAAAGACAGAAGTGGTGCTGAGGCTTAAGTGGTAGAGCTCTAGCCTTGAGAAAAATCCAAGGACAGTCCTCAGGCCCTGAGCTTAAGCCCACAACTAGCCAAAAAAAAAAAAAAAAACAAAAAGCTACTTTGAAACATACTTTTGCTTGTTACCATCCTTTGCTAAGACTGCCACAGGGACTTATACCAACCATAGGTGTAGGACACTTAACTCTAGGCAGCTCAGAACTGCCTTTCTAAAGCCAATGGATATTCTCTGCATTCAGTGTTATTTGTCCAGTCCAGTTTGGTAGTTTGTCCCAAGTGTGGATGCCAGCAGTGAATCCTGAAGCCAGCCATTAAGGAACCAGTTATCACTTCCAATACCCCACCCACCTTCCTTCCCTTAGCCTGCTCTACTCAAAATCAGAAGCTGTACTAACCTTTTCCTACTCTTATTCACATTTTGGTCCTGCCTTCAGACCTGTTCCTGCCTAGAGCCCTTGGCAAAGCAATCTCAACACTTCCCATCTACTACTACCTATGTTTTTTAAATTCTAGCTCAGTGGAGCAACTAACCTGAATCCCACAAAGAACATGCCATTCTAATTACTTCTTTGCTAATGCTTCTAGCATTTCTTACAGTTCAAGGCTTCAAAAAAAATAGCACAGGGCACACTTCCCCACTTGCTGGAGAATTCAGAGTACAGCTCCAAGAGGCTTTTTGTCAGCAGGTATCAGCTGAGACCACCTCTTATTTCTAGGCTCCATGTAGCAGGATCCCAATGAACAGAAAGGTAGAGTCACTTTAGAACCTATACTCAGACCACAAATGAAAGAATGAGAGCATTTAATGAACATCCAGTGTGGCTTCTTCAAGCCACCAAAACACAGGCACCCCCAACACCCTTAATCTTCTCCTCGGCTCTTCTGCTGAAGAATTTGGCTTTTACAATGACAGGCTGCTTAGGGAGTTTTCCTTTCCCCAGAACTTTGTAGTAGCCCTAGGAGAGAAAAGGATTTACAATACAGCACAGCATATGTCAATTCCCCAAATGAGAAAAGAAGCCTGCCAACCACCCTCTAAAACCCATGGGGTCATGTTTCTGATCTAGGCATTAATGGGGGCACTGGCCACCCCCCATCACTGAATCAAGACCAGTAAATTCTTTTTGAGAACTCTAGCACACCAAGACAAATGCCATGTCAGGATGTGACTCTAGTCTCAAGCTAAGCACCATCTCCCACTTACTCCCAATCAATGGGACAACCACCCCATGAATAAGTTATAACCGCTAAAATCTGAAGGAACTAAGTAGCCTAGGCAAAGATTTAAAGCTATTTAACTGGGGTGAGGAGTAGTGCAGGCCTTGAACAACAGAGAACTCTACAGTGCTACCTTCATGACAAGAATCATGAAGCATCAACTCAAGCCAAGAAAACTGCTCTGGTCAGAATCACGGCAATAGACAAACTGGTTATTACAATAGTGAAGTGAAAGATTTACTCCAACTGTCACCAGAAAACACAGCAAAATGTCTGTGCTCTGAATTTTCATTTCTCAAAGAGAAAATGGGACTATAACAGAAATTGGGACTAGTTTCATTTTGGCCAAAATTTACAATTTACCAAACGGTAAGTACAAGATAGACCTTACAGAGAAGCTGAGTTAAGGCCAGAAAAGAAATTTATAAATATCTAACTTACCGATCGAACCACATCAATGATAGGAGCAACTCCAGTCTTGTTTTTGGCAGCATTTACCCTTGTCTGCTCGCTGACCAATGTCCACAACTTATCAAGATTAACAGTTGGACAAAAGCTCTGATTCCTCTTTAAGTGGTAATGCCTCATACCAACTTTCCCAAAGTAACCTGGGTGACTAGAAAAAGAAAGCAATTACTGAACTAGTCTATGGAAAATGTACATAACTTCTGCTACAAGTTTCCAAAATTGTTGAAGTTAATTTGAAGTGTCACTAACCTGGTGACTGACTGTGCCATAACGCACACAGCCAGTGAATAAGGTCAGCATTTATTCTTCGAGGACTCTAGCACACTAAGGCAATAGCCAATACCCAAGCGTGACTCTAGCCTCGACGACAGCTTCACCCAAAGAGACAGTTTTAACATCAGTTACTTAAAAGCAAAGTTCAAGAAACTCACTATTTGTCAAAGTTGATTCTGTGGTGATGCATACCACCAGCATTACCGCGTCCTCCTGGGTGCTTCCGGTGTTTGCCTGCAGGAATACAAAGCTACATGGCTAACAGAGTCTTTTTCTCAACGCTCCACATCACAGCACACCAAGATTTTAAGTTACCAATTACCGCATCCACACTTTACATTTGTCCCCTGCTGCTGCTACTAAATTCTACAGATTCCTCCAAGGGGGGGGGGGGGGGATTGCTATCTTAAGGTATTACTTCTTCTAAGTCATTTCTAAGCTGCCAATCTCCAGACTAAGCGAGCGCAATAGAGCCCAATGGCCGACCAGAAGTTCACACTTACCGATGCGGCCGTGGCCATGGCTCACGTGGCCCCGAAGTTTCCGGGTCTTCCTCAGTCTGGATGGCTGTGTGCGAAAAGGAGTTCAGTAGTAAGGCCTAAGAAAAAAGGGCGGGGAGGGGAGCTATGCTCGCCAGCCTGCGATGGGCCTGCGGGCCGTGTCCGGGCGGCGCCGGGGCGCCGGGCCCGCGCGTCTGAGGTCCGGACGCCGGGCCGCACACGCGGCCTCCAGCAACCCTGGCCCGGACCACCAAGCCGTCCATCCTGCCCCGCGCAGACTAGAAGACGCGCCCAAAACTTGGAGAAGGCGGCTGTGAGGCCAGGGAAGTGCAACTCAGTGCCATCGCCCGAGAAGAAACGGAGGAAGATAAAGCAGCACTTACCATGTCGGCGGCCGGGACCAAAGAGGGAGGGCTCCTCCGAAGTCTCGCGAAGTATGGAACTCAGGGGGCGGGACCAAGGTACCTCACTTCCGGCCGCAGGCCCGGCTTCGGGCGGGGCTTCCTGGCTCTCGCGAGTCTGTCTCCCGTCAGCGGCGGGTTCTCTCGAGGGCCGGTCCTCTCCCTTCCTGCCGAGGCCTGGCGGCCTGGTGGCGGCGAACCCTCACCGATATAACCGGTTGTGCCAGATTTGGTGCCCGAGAGCTGTTGGGCAGTCTGGAGTTGGCAGCGCGGTCGGCGCGCGCCCCTGTGGTGCACGCTACTGCGGCCTAGGTGGTCCTGGCCTTTTCCTAGTCTTCGTCCCGGAACCACTTAATGCCTATCCGAGAGGCTTCCGTGACCTCCCAGCCTGACGCCCGGGTCTACGGAATCCCACCGGCCTCCCGGGGCGGGGGTGGGGGGGGTGGGGAGTCGGGTTATATGGCTCATTTTCCCAGGTACTAGGGATTGAAGGGCCGCGCGTATGCTCGGCGAGTGCATTACCACTTGATCTATGTTTTTTATTTTTGTTTTTTTTTTAAATTTTTGGACATAGACCCAGAGCTAGGTCGGCTCCTCCCCCGACCTGGCAAATTGCTGGGATTGTTGGTTGCTCCTATCTGTGTGAAGCACTTGGAATGTTGCAAAGTCTTTACGAATGTCGGGGGCCTTCTGCCAGCCCTCATATGTGGATATTATCTTCCTTTTTTTGCTCTTTGTGCTTTCCTCACTGGAGTTCTTTTAAGTTGCAACCACCTTCTAGGTCTCAGGGTCCCAGGGTCGGTAGTGGGGCTTGAACTCGGCCTGGGCGCTGTCCCTGAGCTCAAGGCTATAAACCTACCCCTTGAGCCACAGCGCCACTTCCGGTTTGCTGGTTGTAATGGAACCACGGACTTTTAAGTGCCTGGGCTGGCTTTGAACAGCGATCTCCAGATCTCAGCCTCCTGAGTAGGATTGCAGGGTGAGCTACCCTGCCTGGCTAGATTTTTTTCCAGAACCTGATTTGTGACACTCGGGCTCTTTGTTATGCTTAGCCGGCATGGGTGCAAACATTTTCCCTGACTCAGTTCAGTCTCTTACCACCACATGATTTAGTGTGATCTTACTTAATTATCATTACATTTGTCTTTTCTACTAAAGATTTTGATGGTTTTCTCTTAAATTCATGCACTCTCAGTTCCTCACATGTACTATTCAACAAATAAATATTTATAAACAAATAGTTGAAAAGACATCTCTTCAGTCTCTAGACAGTTTCTTCAGAAGATTTTGTTGCCTCAATTATCCTTTCCATGGGAGTGTGTTAAATTTGTCTTGCTCTCTTTAGACAGAGTTTTCCCAGTCAAAATACATTGAATTCTCCCCATTTACCACATTTGCTCTTTACAGTCAAGATCCCCAAAAGAGTAGCCTACAAAGTATTATTTTCTAGTTCTTATCCATTGTTTAATCCATTACTTAACTTTTGGCAAAACAACTCTTATAACTTTACCAAACCTCTAAGTGAAGAGATTGACTTCTTCATGCCAATTGTTCTTTCTATTGTACTTCTTTGATTTCTTTTCCTCCCTCTTACTTCACCATCTGTACTACCATTTCTTTGAGTTCTGTCCCTCTTTTCACAGTACAAGAGCTTCTGGAGTAGCTTCTATGCACATTTCTAAGCTCTGCACCCTGACATTGACTTAATTACTGGTTAATATCCCTTAGACACTACAGGCAAACATATCCTGGCAACTGTCTTCTTTGTTCACTGACACATTTTTTTTTTTTTTATCTTGGAGAGTGACACCATTGTCCATTTAGATAATGTTGTCAGATCAGAAAATTGTCCCCATGCCATCTCATCCTCTAATTTGCTGTCACCATCTTGTTTCTGTATCTGTCAAGTCCAGTTTCTCTTTTTCAGCCTTAGCACCATGTTCTTCATTTAGGCCCTCATTCATTTTGTTTTTTTTTTTTTCTTGTGCTGATCATGGGGCCTGGGCTCTGTCCCTAAGTTGTTTTACTTAAGGCTAGAGCTGTTTTGCTTTGCAACTTGAACCACAGCTCCACTAATGACTTTTTTTGGGGGGGGGGAGGAGTGAGTTGATTGGAGCCACTCTTTTGTTTGGAGTTTTCCAACCTTTCTGCAATCATCCTACTTGCATTCTAAACCTCCATATTTTCCATCTTTCCCAGGATACAGCCTGTCCATATCTCAGCATTACCTCTGTTTGTCCCTTATACAGTCTTTATTTCAGTCATATTGGTACTTTACTTTTCCATTTTACTTTCCTGAAGTACTCATCCTCTTCCTGAGTGCATATCTGAAATTTCAACTTGTTAATGCCCACCTTATAGTCTGTTTCTTCTAAGAACACATCCAGTCCACAATTATAATAGCCTCAGTATTGTCAGAGCACCTTGCGGTTTATAAAATGAATCTCAGAAGCTAGGGAGCAATACTAGCTACTCAGGAGGCTGAGATCTGAGGATCATAGTTCAAAGCCAGCCCAGGAACGAAAGCCCATCTCCAGTTAACCACCAGAAAACCACAAGTGGTGGTGGGGCTCAAGGGGTAGGGGGGTAGCCTTTTGCTGAAGAGTTCAAGGATAGTGCCTAGGCCCAGAGTTTAAGTCCCATGACTGAAAACAAAACCAAAAGAAGTGCAGCACTCCCCAGCCTCAATTTTCGCAGAAGAAAATAGTCACAGAAGAAACAATCTAGTGCACAGAGCCTGGGCTTCTCTCTGTTTTTACGTCACTGACCACTCCCACTCTGACCTCACAACATTATGGTCTTCATCACTCCTTCAGCCTTAATCTATGACCAGCAGAGAGAGATGGACAAGGTCTAAGAAGAGATCATCCTCCATTTGACATCAAAACTGACCTATTAAGTGTATTTGGAATGTGTTAAGTTACCCAGGAACTACTCTTGGAAAGATACTCTGTCAATGGAGGTAAGCAGGGTAGACTCTTGGGGATGGAAGGTAGCCATCAAGTGTTCTAACTGGAGCCTGGAACATGGATTGAGATGATTATAAAGGTAGATGTAAGGTTCTGAACAGTTTGCCAATTCCAGGGTCATAAAGGAAATACATTTTGTCCCTTAGGTCCCCTAGCTGAACAAAAGGCCTTTCTGAGTAGCACTTTGCATTGGGTGCTGTGCTCACCTAATAGTCTTCTCATTGATGGTTTGATATCCAGCGGGGAGAGGGGGAGCAGTGCCTAAGCACCTATTTGGCTCGTGTTTTTCTAACCAACTCCAGCTCCTTCACAAGGCAACCAAGGGATTTAAACCTAAGGCTCATGTGGTGTTTGTTCAATGAGGTTCAGTTTCCTTAGCTTCCAGCTCTGAGAGAACAGCTGAGTTTCATATAAAGTTGAGGAGGTGACCTGTCCCTTTCCATCAAATCCCTGAGAGGTTTTGTCTGTGACATCTCTTCTGAAGTATAACATGGCTTTGTGACATCTCACACCTTCAAGTACCTTCAGAGAGTTAGCCTCAGAAAATGACTATGAAATAAGCCCTAGGGAGATGATGGTGAGGCAGGTAAATGTAGTACTGACCATTTGCCTCAGATCTCTCTCTAAATGGCCTTGGGGAAACACTGACCTGGTGTTGCCTCTCCCACCTGGGCTCTTGATTTCATCAACAGTCCTTCAGATGGCAGCTTTTGTTGGGAGTGTGAATACTTCCAGCTGTGGTGTTCTACACTCTATTTCTACATTTGAACCTTTAGAAATACTATGATGCTTTGTTTTTTCAAGTAGATTACTATTAATTCAAGATGGGAAGAGGCAGCATTTCTCTTTGTTCCAAGAGAATTAAATGAAAATCTAGACATTAAATTTATTTCAGATTTAAAACATTTTTATGTCATAGAAAAAAATAGTCAATAAATTATGGAAAAAGCATAACTACTTCAAGTCATATCACCCTCCAAAGTTGATTGCATTCCTGAATATCACCTTTTAGCTTTTGTTTACATGAATATATAGCTATATGCAAAGCTGATTATCACTTTTTTTTTTTGCCGGTCCTGAGCCTTGAACTCAGGGCCTGGGCACTATCCTTGGGCTTTCTCAAGGCAAGAGCTCTACCACTTGAGCCACAGCACCATTCCTGGCTTTTTGTTATGTATGTGGTACCGAGGAATCGAACCTGCATGCTAGGCAAGCACTCTACCACTAGGCCAAACTCCTGGCCCCTGATTATAACTTTTTGTGTTCTACTTTTGTTTAATTCCATAACATTTTCTATATCACTTAAGGATATAGTCTTAAGGATTGTTTTTTTTTTCTCTTTTTTGATGGTTATGCTGCTGGAGATTGAAGCATTCAAGGGCCTCACTCATTTTAGGCAAGCATTGTATCATTGTGCTACATCCCAGACCTCTCAGGATTTATTTATTTATTACCAGTTCTGGGGTTTGAACCCAGGGCCTCAGCACTGTCCTTGGGCTTTCAAGGCTAGAGCTCTACCACTTGAGCCACAGCACCACTTCTGGCTTTTTCTATGTATATGGTGCCAAGAAATTGAGCCTGGGTCTTCATGTGTGCTAGGCAAACACTGTACCACTAGGCCAAACTCCTGGCTCAGGTTTATTTTTATCAGCTAAAGAGTAATTTACCTTCAGTATGTTCTGCAATTTACTAAGCCAGTTTTTGTATTTAATTTTTACTCTTCGTTTTTATTTTAGTGTTTGTTATTAGAAACAAGGATGCTACGAACGTTTATGTACATATACTTTTTCTTTTGTGGAATTAATTTGTTTAGGATAAATTCCCAGAAGTGGCATTGCTAGATTATAGAGTATTAACATTAGTGTGTGTGTGTGTGTGTGTGTGTGTGTGTGTGTCCCCGCATGTGTCCGTGTGTCCCAGGACTGAGTCTTGAACTCAGGGTCTTTTACTTACTTATTTGGATTCTCCCTCTCCTTCCTCTCCCCCCTCCCCCCCCTGCCCCACTTCCCATTTTCTAGTGGTCAATTGAAGATAAGAGTCTCATGTTCTTTAGTGCCTGAGTTAGTTTTGAACAGTCATCCTCAGATCTCAGCCTTCTGAGTAGCTAGGATTACAGGTGTGAGCCAACGCGCCCAGCTCCCAAGAGTCTTTTCTTAATTCTATTCAATAGTTTGGTGAGGGAGGCAGTACTGGCACTGTGCTGCCTGGGCTATCCTTTCAGTATTGTTTTCTGTTAGACACTCTGAGGCTTGTGCCTCCATCCCCAGGGAGGGGCATCATTTGGACTTCTGACTCCTTGTTCTGTGAGGCTTCTCTAGCCTGACCTGATGAAAAAAATGTATCACTCTGACTTGTGTTTTACTTCCAGGGAGTGGAGCTTGCTCGATTTACACGCTGCTTCACACCTGAGGATGTCACCGGAAAAGCTTCAGACCCAGGCGGGGGCATGGACATGAGCATGAACTTTATGAGGCCAATATTAGCTGATCAAAAATACTACTTTAGGGATGAACCAATACGGAGTATAACATCGACTTGCTCATTGTGCCAACGGGAACTGCACGATGAGAGTTCTCGGCTGCTACCGTGCCAACATTTGCTCTGTAAAGACTGCTTCCATGGCTTAATACAAGGCCTAGGGCATGCTGCCAACATTCCTGGGACTGTCCTAGATGGTAAGTACAAAAGCACAGGTTCCCTTTCTTCTACAGAACAGGCCTCTCTCTCTCTGTTTCATAAGAACTGAGTTTCAGACTTAGGCAGAATCAGAATTTTAATTCCCAAGGGACACTCATTGCTGGAAGCAACTCGTGGGAATCTTTGAGACAAAGTAAATCCTCTTGATGCCTAATATATCTGCTTTGTAAGCTGGAGACTTTCCATCTTTGGGATTTCCTTAAATTGGTGGCAGACTAAGAAATCTGTGAATTTTTTTTTGAGGTTTGGTTGGTTCCCCAGATGGAAAAGGTGTGTCCTACTACATTAAACCTTGAAAACAGAAAGAAATGCTGGCTGCCTAGTGTTGGTCAGGAGCAGATTGTTAAGAGAGCCTTTAAGTTGCTGCCTGACAGTGGGGAGCCTGTGCTTTACTCCTGAATGTCAGGTTTCCTAGGAAACAATGGTATTGAGAACTGCAAAGTCCTTGGAGACAAGAAGCAGGTCCCTTCCTTTCAGTATTCTAGCGAATGGTATATAATAGAAGTACAGTGAGTTATCTATTGAATGAAAATTGTACAGTGAGAGAATCAAACAAGTGGTAGCATTTAAAATATTTTGTTTATGACTTGTACTATTTCCAAAATGATTTATAGCACACATGTAGGCTCTCTTTGGGATACATGGATGAGTAGCCTTGGATCTGACTCTTGAAGCTTCTGAACCCATAAAAAGCACCCTAACCTCTGAGTCTTCTGAGAGTTTTGAGCATAAGAAAGAAGGTCTATTTTGATTTCTAAAATAATATATGATTTTTTAAACTTACAAAGCTTTGTTCTTCATTAAGTTTTATTTTATTTTATTTTTGCTGGTCCTGGAGCATGAACAAACTCAGGACCTAGGCACTGTCCCAAAGCTTCTTTTACTAAAGGCTAGCAATGGATTCTCTCTCTCCTACCCCTCCAGCCCCCTCTTCCCCCTGTGGTAGATGAGAGACAACCACTGCCCTACTTCCCATTATCTAGTGGTCAATTGAAGATAAGAGTCTCATTGAGTTCTTGGGGCCAGAAGTTTGGCCTAGTGGTAGAGTGCTTGCCTAGCATGCACGAAGACCAGGGTTCAATTCCTCAGTACCACATACATAGAAAAAAAAAGCCAGAAGTGGTGCTGAGGCTCAAGTGGTAGAGCTTTAGCCTTGAGAAAGTCCAAGGACAGGGCTCAGGCCCTGAGCTCAAGCCCAGAACTGGCAAAAACAAAAACAAAACAAAACAAAAAACCAAAAAAAAAAAAAAAAAGAGTCTCACGTTCTTTAGTGCCTGAGTTGGCTTTGAACAGTCATCCTCAGATCTCAGCCTTCTGAGTAGCTAGGATTACAGGTGTGAGCCAATGCACCTAGCTCCTAAGAGTCTTTTCTTAACTCTCTATTCAATAGTTTGGTGAGGGAGGCAGTACTGGCACTATGCTGCTTGGGCTATCCTTGAGCCACAGCTCAAGTTCGGGCTTTTTTGGTAATTTATTGGAGATAAAGTCTCATGGACTTTCTTGTCTAGGCTACCTTTGAACCATGATTCCCATGGAACCTAGCTGCCTGTGTAACTAGTATTACAGGTATGAACTTTAGAATTCTAAATTTCATAAGTTAAAAACAAAGCTTAATGGCCTGGTACCAGTGACTCACACCTGTAATCCTAGCTACGCAGGAGGCTGAGATCGGAGAATCAAGGTTCCAAACCAGCCTGGGTAGAAAAGTCCTGGAGATGCTTATCTCTAATTAACCACCAAGAAGCTAGAAATGGAGCTGTGACTCAAGTGGTAGAATGCTAACCTTGAGAAGAAAAAGCTTAGGGTCGGAGCCTAAGCCCTGATTTCGAGCCACACACACACACACGCACAAAAACAAAACAAAACCAAACAAAACCCCAAAAAAACACCTTACTATTTTAGTTATAAAAGGGATATAGCATGATTTAGCAATGACTTTTAAAGGGTCTATGATTATCATTATCATTTTTCAGTAGTGGGGTAGAATTCAGGGCCTCACTCTTGCTGGGCAGGTACTTTACCACTTCGTCCATGCTCCTAACTCCTCCCACCATTTTTCATAAAGTATTTCAATTATCTGTGAATTTGGCATTTTTGATTACTTAAAGATGTCTTAGAAATACAGTACATTTATAAATAAGGTGACCCTTAAGCATGTCAGTTCCAGAACTTTTGGAATGATTCACACTACGTATGAAGAACTACAACACCAGACACAATGGCATGTGTTTGTAGTTCCAGATACTCAGGATGCAGAGGCTTTAAGATTGCAGGCTATAGTGGGCAACTTACAAATAAATAGCACCCCCTTAGTCTTCTAGAAAAGAACAAGTCTTGGCAAAGATATTGAGAAATTGGAATCTTTGTGCATAGTTGCAGATAATATAAATTAGTAAAGGTGCTGTGAAAAAATGCCAGTTTCCGGGGCCGGGAGTTTGGCTTAGTGGTAGAGTGCTTGCCTAGCATGCATGAAGACTGGGGTTCAATTCTTTGGTGCCACATATACATAAAAAAGCCACAAATGGGGCCAGGAGTTTGGCCTAGTGGTTAAAGTGCTTGCCTAGCATGCACAAAGACCCGGGTTCGAGTCCTTGGTACCACATATATAGAAATAGCCAGAAGTGGTGCTGAGGCTCAAGTGGTAGAGTTCTAGCCTTGAGAAAGGCCAAGGACAGTGCTCAGACCCTGAGCTCAAGCTCAGGACTGGCAAAAAAAAAAAAAAAAAAAAAAAGCCACAAATGGGACTGGGAGTTTGGCCTACTGGTAGAATGCTTGTCTAGCATGCACAAAGACCCGGGTTTGAATCCTCAGTACCACATACATAGAAAAAGCCGGAAATGGTGCTATGGCTCAAGTGGTAAAGCTCTAGCCTTGAGAAAGCCCAAGGATAGTGCTCAGGCCCTGAGTTCAAGCCCCAGGACTGGCAAAAAAAAAAAAAAAAAAAAGAAACGTCAGTTTCTAAAAAAATAAAAACAGAATTAATTACCATGTGAACCATTCTTCTTGTTATACATCTAAAGAGATTAGTAGTAGGGACTTGAAGATACATCTGTATACCCATGTTCATAGCATTTTTGCAATAGCCACAAGTTGGAAGCAACCCAGGTATCTGTCAATGAATGAATAAACAAATATGGTATAGCCATACAATGGAATATTATTTAACCCTTATAAGGAAGGAAATTCTGACACCTTGCAAAAGGCATAGACCTTGAAGACCTATATTAAATGAAATGAAGCTGATCACAAATACATACTGTGTGATTCCAGTTACTGAAGGTACCTAGGGTAGTAATTCATAGAGACTGAAAGTAGAATGATGGTTGCTGGGAGCTGGGGAGAATGAGAAAATGCACAGAGTTAAATGAAGGTTTCACTTTTGTCCATTTTTAGTTGGGATCCTCTTTTATTATTGTTATACTCTGGTTATCAATCTCTTTTGGATATATGATTTGTAAATATTTTCTCTCATTCTGGAGGTTGCTGTTTTATTTCATTGATGCATGAAACTTTTAAATTTTATTGAAATTTTAACTTATTATCTTCCCTTTTGTTGCCTATGCTCGCTCTTTCTTTCTTTCTTTCTTTCTTTCTTTATTTATTTTTTATGGGTAATGGGGCTTGAACTCTGCCTGGGCGCTGTCCCTGAGCTTTTCAGCTCAAGGTTACCACCCAACCCTACCACCTAGCCCCACTTCCCATTTTCTAGAGGTTAATTGGAGATAATAGTCTCAGGTCCTTTTGTGCCCAGGCTGGCTTTTAACCTTGATTTTCAGATCTCAGCTTCCTGAGTAGCTAGGATTACAGGCGTGAGCCACTGTGCCTGGCTGGTTTTTATTTTTATTTTTTAAAATAAGTTTTATCATTTCGTTCGTTGACTTAGGTTTTGTTTGTTTTTGTGCTGGTCCTGGGGCTTGAAACCAGGGTCTAGGTTCTGTCCCTATGCTTCTTTTGCTCAAGGCTAGCTAGCATTCTACCACTTGAGCCACAGCTCTACTTTGAGCTAATGTAAGTGTTCTGCATACATTTAAGGCAAGCTAGGATCAGTTGTGATGTTCAGTCGGCTAAGTGTATTAAATGCATTTTCAATTTGTAATATTTACAATGGGATTATTGGGAGAAAACCCTGTCATAAGTGGAAGTGCGTCTTTATTTCCTTTTAGACCTGATTGGAAACTATCCGAGGCCAAATTGTATCTAAAAGTTGGCCACTTAGTGTACTAAAGAGATACTTTAAGTAAATACAGCAAGCCCTGAAATTAGCTAGCTGCTCTGAAACTGACATTTACTATATACTGGTTTAGTCTTCAAGATTCTCGAAGTTCCTGTGGTTTTATTTATTTTATTAGGGCAGTTAATTGGATATTTCCTTCCCTGTGTGAGTAAAAAGAACATTTTTTTTTCTTCTTCAGAGAAACTAGATAACAAACTGTGCCTGGGAAGCTTCAATTCTCATACCAAAATCCTAAACAATATATGTTTAGAAACTTTCCTAGTCTTTAAATAAGGGATGCAGTTAAGATGTGGGGAGTGTCCTGGCTGGAAGTCACACCCCTGGAACTCCTAGACCCTTAGCACTAACTTACTGGCAATCCCAGACCCTCTCTTGACTCATTGAGCACTTAGAACACCAAATAGCCTCCATAGGCAGCCCCATGCTTCCAGAAGCTAGTTAAGGGTGACAGCATATCCCTTGTATACACAGCTAATGCTGAAAGGGGGAGCAATCACTGTCCCTTGGTGGGCAGGCCTTGGGGGCCTTGGGAAGATCCAAAGGAAAGGGAACTGATGCAAGATGCTACAACCTTGTAGTCAGAGAGGGAAATGATGCTTAATGAGCAGCTCAGCTGGAGGGGCTCTAATGGCCTTGGGTGAGAATAGGAAGCAGGGGGTGAGATCTTAGTTATTGGAGCCTGAGAGGCAGATAATGGCTGTTCATTTGCTTATTCATTATGCTAAACAGTATGTCCAACTTCTGTGTATGTGGGGGGACTGTTGCAGGAAGTGACCCAAACCTCCCAGATGGGGAAAGGCTGTGCTGACTGAACTGGGTATGTGGAAGGTGCAGAAGCTAGAGCTCCAGAGTTCTGTCTGTTTGGTAGCTTTTTAGTTCATGAACAGTTTCCTCACCTTAATTGGCTCTCTAGAGTCCTAGAAGTGGTGCTGGCACCTCTGAATAGTACCTGTTACTGGGAGAGCAATTCCCCTGGTAATGGGAAGGGAGGCAGGTTGTTTGGGGGGTGGGGAGGAGGGGAGTACTTGATGCCATCAATACTGTGTGGAAAGCTATGGCTAGAATAGATTTGCTGAACAAGGGAATTCAGGTGGCTGTTCTTAATAGAGTGTTGGGGGACTTTTTGTCCATGGAATTCTGTCATTCAAGGGGTATCTCATGTAAGAGAGGATGAATATAGCTTACTACATTGGAGACCAGAGAGCAGGAAAAGCCTTCCAACTGCGCCCTGCAAAGATGGAGCATCAGGGGTATAGAAGGAGCTAGGATCCTGTTAAGGGTCACATAACTGGTTGCATGCAGAGCCAGGAAAAAAAAAATCATTCCTTTGCCTGATAATCTAGGGCTTGTTTGGACTTGCAGATCACAGAAACTACAGACCTAGAGAAGATTGCTGCCTTTGAATTGGGGTCAGTAGCTTTGCACAGAGCATGTCAGTACATCAGTGTTTGAATTGAATCCTGAGTTTGGGGTGCAAAGAGCTAAGGTTGCTATCTACATCAATGAGGGACTGTCTGATGATCCTGGACTTGCCTGTGCCTTCTGCATTCCGCTGTGGGAATCTTCTTGTCACGTGAAGCCTATATCACAGTCATGTGGCTTCTAGGAGCATGGGCTCTGAAGGCCATGCACATGATTCATGTCTTATCCAGTTTCAGTCATCTAGTTTTCATGCTCATGAACTGACTCTTGGCTCAAATCTACTATTGGCCCTGGATATTATATATATATATATATAATATATATTTTTTTTCTTTTCTTTCCTTTTTTTGGGGGGGGGAAGTCCTGGGGCTTGAACTCAGGGCCTGAGCACTACCCTTGGGCTTTCTCAAGGCTAGAGCTCTGCCACTTGAGCCACAATATCACTTTTGGCCTTTTCTGTATGTGTGGTAGCGAGGAATCAAACCCAGGTCTTTGTGCATGCTAGGCAAGCACTCTACCACTAGGCCAAACTCCCGGCCCCTGGCCCTGGATATTTTTGGCTCACCTTAGCTTATTCTCTGTTCTTTCCTCTAGTAATGCGTTTCTTGAACTTATTTTACATATTACCACTATGGGTTATATTCCCCAATCCTCTAGCCTGGACCCCAGTCATTACTTCAGACTGTAAGCCTGTACTTTTTGAAGGTAAAGGCTCCCAATTGGTTGCACTTAAGAATAGGACCGTAGTGTAGACTTCCAGACTCTTCTCAATATATTCCAAAGTTAATTTTACAGCTTCATTCTATAATTCCTTTTCATGTTCTAGCTTTACCAAAGAACCCATATTTTGAAATTTGTAATCTTCTGTTTGTAATGTTGTCTCCTCCTGAACACGTTATCCTTGTTAGTAACATCCTATCCATATTTGAACGTCCATCTCAAAAGGGAGCTAGTAATCTGAGCTAGATCTCACAAAGATGGGAGTGGACTTGGGAACCATAGAGCCTTCTTAGTCAGAATTGGACCCCTAAGAACAGGAAGCTAGAACAATTTTAGAAACTTTTGCTTTGCATTAGCAATGGCCAGTTTTTCTTTAAGGAGCTTTAAATAGTAAATACCTTTGGCTTTGTCAGTCATAAATCCTATCAACTTCCACACTAGTAAAAAAGCAGCCATAGATGGTATGGAAACAGTGGCATACCTGTGTTTCAAGAAATTTGATGTTCTGTGCCTGTGTTCTTTACTGACAAAAACAGCCCGTAGTTTTTGGACAATGAGAAATTCAATGGATGGCATGAAGTAGATGTATAGGAGTCAAGCAAGACTAGAAAAATGTAGAAGGAGTGACTGTCAGGATGAGGTATATAAAGGGTGGGCAAATACTAGAAATAGGAGGGACTTTATTTGGGCTAGAATATGGAAATGCATGAAGGAAAAATGAGAATGCTATTCAGGAAGAAAATCTCCTGAAATGTTTGGACAATTTTAGTCTATTCATAGACAATGAAAGCCTTTATTATTTTTTTTTACTTTATTATTTTTTTTGCCAGTCCTGGGCTTGAGCTCAGGGCCTGAGCACTGTCCTTGGTAGGCTAGAGCTCTACCACTTGAGCCTCAGCACCAGTTCTGGCTTTTTACTATGTATATGTTACTGAGGAATCAAACCCGTGTCTTCGTGCATGCTAGGCAAGCACTCTACCACTAGTTCAAACTCCCGGCCCCAGTCTTTATTTATTTATTTATTTATTTGCCAGTCCGGGCTTGAGCTCAGGGCCTGAGCACTGTCCTTGGACTTTTCTCAATACTAGAGCTCTACCACTTGAGCCTCAGCACCACTTCTGGCTTTTTGCTATATATGTGGTACCAAGGAATCAAACCTGGGTCTTTGTGCATGCTAGGCAAGCACTCTACCACTAGGCCAAACTCCCGGCCTCCCCCCTTTTTTTTTATTTGTTTGCTTCTTGGCTGGTGGAATATCTGTATTTGAGAAAGTTACTCTAGCTCATTGAGAGAGATGATTGTGGGAGATAGGACTGACATAAGTAGGAAGATCCACTACTAGACTGCTGTGGTTGATCAAACCTATGATTTCAGTGTTAGGTCTTGAACCAGTATTGTTCTAGATGCCTAAGAATTACTTGGGAAACTTGCTAAAAATATAGATTTCTGGTCCCCCATCCATACTCAAAAGATCTGGATTTGATAGATCCAGGATTTCTAGAAATCTTTCCAGATTTGGTAATCACTGGTCCAGGTAAGCAGAATGAAGTTTGATGGATGCCAGGGGAAAATAGGTCATAGATAAGATGGGCTTTGGCAGCTGTTCACTGCCTCCTCCTCTTCTCTGTGGTCATGACAGTCCATACTCCTGACTGTCTTTCTTTTATATACTACACTATCCCCATACCAGTATCACCATCATAATTTTGGTCTTATACTACTTGCTGGGTTTTTTGGGTCAATTGTGGGGCTTGAACTCTGGGCTTGGGTGCTGTCCTTGAGCTCTTCAGCTCAAGACTAATGTTCTACCACTTGAGCCACAGTGACACTTTTTGTTTTCTAATGGTTAATTGGAGATAAAAGTCTCAAGGACTTTTATACCCAAGTTAGCTTTGAATCACAATCCTCAAATATCAGCCTCCTGGGTAGCTAAGGTTACAGGTGAGAGCCACCGGTGCCCAGTTAGTAGCTGTTTTTGAAGCAACTCTTTTCTCCCCCTTTTCTAGCCTATTCATCATCCATTCATGCTTAACTAGACAGTTTTAGTGTGTGAGTGCGCACGCGTGTGCATGCGTGTGTGCGTGTGCTGGTCCTGGTACTTGAATTCAGGGCCTGAGCACTTACTCTTTGCTTTTTTCCCCCTCATGGCTAGCACTCTACCACTGAAGCCAGAATTACTTTCCTGCCCAGGCTGGCTTCAAACTCATATTTTAGCCTCTTAAGTACCCAGGATTATAAACATGAGTTATCAGTGCCTGGCAATATCCTTTTTGACCCATCTATCTATATAATCTTAAAACCAAGCTCCATCATGCTCCAGTATTTTTTTGGGGCTGCTTTTTTCATTAAGATAGGGGTCAAGGTCATATTCAAGGTCTTTTAGGAGCTTTTCTCCTGCTGGTTTATTCTCTGCCATTTCCTCTTATCCAAATGCTCTGTGCTTTCATAACAATCCTGTAACTTGTGGTCTTTCCTTTAACTCAACCCTGCTTTCCTTAACGTTTACCTTCTACTTCTGTGTGACTGTATCTCCTTAGAGGTTAGAATTAGCTACCAAGGGACATATCCTAGGACCTTTGTGCATCATATATGTGTGTCTTCTCCATCTGAAGTCCTATTCCCCCTCTGCTTGTGACGGACAATTGGTCACTATGGCAACTGACTGTGACGTCACAGGATAAGGACTTCAGGTGAAGTGGCAGGAGCAGGTGAGTGTATAAGAGACAGATTTTAATGTCTTCTAGAGGGTGCTTGCTTATACCCTCCTTCAGTGCTGGGGGCATGGAGGGATCTCTTGGGTTCCCAGTGGTTTTTTTTTTTTTTTAAATGATGCAGTAAGAGTGTGTGCCTGGCATCTGCGTTCTGCAGCAGTGTGGGGCTGACAGAGTGTGTCAACTTGAGCTCTGGCTGTGCAGGCACCGCTGCTGCGTGAGCCTGTTATTCCATTCTGGATTGCTATTTTGATACCCAGATTGCATCATTCTTCCTACGTATAAACAGGGGGTCCCCAGGGCCCTGCAGCTACTCACTTCTCCACCAACACTGTTGTTGTGATGAGCTCTATTTAAATGAGCTGCCGGATTCGGGCACACATGAGCACTGTCATTTTGGGGAACATGGAGGGCTGAAGGATTTTTGGATCGAGTCCTAAAAGGCTGAGAGTGATGGCCTCCTGAGCTAGTTCCTGAAAGTTGAAAATCTCGTTTTCTTCCTTCTGAGCTTCTATTCCAAGGCACCCAGAGGATTAGGAAGGAGATGCAGCTAGGAAAGGAGTCGCCTCTTTGAGGTCTCCCTCTTGCTGCTCAGTTTGGGAAAATTGCTGCAGAGCCTTCAAGATAAACAGGAACAGGAGGAGTCAACCAAGCTCTTTCTTGCAGGAGCATCTCAGGTGAGCTAGAGAAATACAGCCCTGGCTGAGGATGCATCAGAGCAAAGGGGGAGGCTCCAGGCTGCTGGCTTCTCTCCACATCCGTCCCTGAGGCTTAGGCCCCGCAGCCCAGCTGGCTACAGCATGCAGGGTGGGTGCTTCTGGGCAACTGATGAGCAAATTCTCCAGGATCAGTGGTGGTCTCACCTGTCGCTCCCCTGACTTCTCTCCTCTGGCTTCTCTCCTAGGTATTGCGCTAATTACAGGGTAACAGGGCCACAGGTAAGCCTGCTGGTAGCCAGGGGCAAAATCAGCCCTGGGAGGGGGGTGGTGTTTTGGGTCAGAAAAACTGTATTTCTAGCATCTGAGAAGCAGGTGCAGCCTATTTCTTGAAGGTGATACTGTTCTGGTTATGGGCTGGGGGAATGTTTCAGGGCCTTTTAATGGTGGCTTTACTTGATGCTCAGCATATTGGGGGCTGTCTGTGGTAGAAACAGGTGATTCTTGAAGGAGGATGGCCAGCCTGATCAAAGCATACAAACAGAATGTTTTGTTTTTCCCCTTGCTTAGTGCCTGGCAGAGGCATGGTGAGGTAATGTGTCTTACTTTGGCTATGGAGGTAATCCAGGGCTGCTCAGTGGCTTAGTCTACTATGTTTTTACAAGGGTTGTATAGTTTTTATCTAAGTCCCTGTTCCTCTCACTATCTCCATGCCACTATCTGTATGATGGGGAATAGCCTAAATCAGTAATGGTCTTTCCAGCTTTGTCCTGCATATGAGCTCTGGCAGAAGGAGCTTCAGGCTGCTCTGGGTGAAAGCTTAGCCCCCCCCCCCCCTGGAAGTTTTATGGAGTCCTGGACAAGAGCTGAGAAACGAAAGGCTTCTCAACCCTCAGAGGTGTTTTTGGCACTGGGCTCAGGCTTTGCACTTGGGGTATATATGTTCATTTAGTGGTTTGAGATAACCCACTACCAGCTTTCTGAGCCTTCTTTGAGATTTCTCCTCTACCCTAGTTCTCTGATGCTCAAGTTGCTATTTACAGAAAGGTAGCCTCCCTACGCTAGGCCCTCCTTTCTTGCTATCTCACTAAGTCTTGGGCCCAGCACATTGGGCCCCAATAGTGGTCCTCAGGCCATAGCTTAAGCTCTGGGTTTTTCAGGCACAGGAAAGGAAAAATGTGCCCTCCAACTCAGTGCCAGTTCAGATCATACCATTAGTATGTTCTGATTATTGTTACAGAATATTTTATTTATAATCAAACTAGTTCATTAAAATTAAATGATCTTGTTTACTTATAATTGAATCAGGGAGGAGGCATGGTTTTAAAAGGGCCTAGTTTTAAAAGACAGCCATCTTCCTTCCATTGATGAATTTCTACTTCTGACTTGTATGATCGTTGACAGATGACTTCTTAAAGCCTCAGTTTCTCCAACTATAAAATGGGAGAAATGATTTGATAATTAAATAAGATAGCACATACAAATCTACAAAACACCTGGTACAGAAAGAGGTGGCAAGATGTAAAGTTACCCCCCACCTATTAGAGACAAGAAGTTCATGTATTTATTTACCTTTTTTTTTTTTTCTGGTCATGGGACCTGAACTGTGGGCCTGGACGTTGTCCCTGAGATCTTCAGCTCAAAGCTACTTCCCTACCCCTTGAGCAACAAGGTCACTTCCTGTTTTCTGGTGGTTAATTGGAGATAAGAGTCTCACAGACTTTAGTGCCTAGGCTGGCTTTGAACCACGATCCTCAGATCTAAGTCTCCTTAGTAGCTAGAATTACAGATGTGAGCCACGACGCCTGGCCACTTTTTGAGACTGAGTAGCCTAGGCAGGCCTCAAACTCAAGATCTTCCTGCCTAAGCCTCTCAAAAAATTATAGGTGTGCAAGACTGCAGACACTGATCAAAGTTTTTACTGTATAACAAATGGGCCGAATGACTGCCTTTCAGATATTTTCTCAGGTCTCTTCTCATTCCAGAAGCAGAAATCCTGTTTATCAGAGAGGCCTCAGTGGCTTGGCTCCCTGTTTCTCAGGATTAATGTTTCTAGATGTGAACTAGAATCCTGGTGATTTTTGTTTTTTGCCAGTTCTGGGGCTTGAACTCAGGGCCTGTGCACTATCCTTGGGCTTTCCTCAAGGCTAGTAGTGTTCTACCACTTGAGCCACAGCACCACTTCCGGCTTTTTTCTATGTATGTGGTACCAAGGAATTGAACGTAGGTCTTCATGCATGCTAGACAAACACTAGGCCAAACTCCTGTCCCCCCTGGTGATTATTTTACATATGGTATGACTCAAGTACATTTTCTTAACTAGATAACAAATATATGTTCAGTGCAATTATTTTCCATTCTTCTCTCCTGCTATAGCCCTTTTTCAGAGGGGTGACCATCTAGGTCTCCTCTCAGCCACAAGTTTGTCACCCAACTTTCTGGGGATTTTTTTCATTTTTGGAATTTAGGTCTCATATAGTGATTGTGCTTGTTCTTCTTCAATCTCCCAAGTGCTGAGATTACAGACCTGTGTTACTAGGCCTGGATCTTTTGTTTTCTAATAAGGATTATAGCCAAATTATCATTTTGCTATCTTTTCCTTTCCATCTTGCATAGGGAAGTATTTCTGACTCCTGACTGCAATAAACAGAGGAATAGGCTTTGATAATTCATAGTCTCTGTTATTCTTATTTCTGTCATTTTAACTGTTTGGTTCAGAGAAGGGTAGTGACTCACCCAGGTTTATACAGTCAGATAGTACCAGCACTAGGCCTGGAACTCATATAAATGCCAAGCTCTATACCTGTGCTTTGCTTTATCAGCCCAGGTTGTCTTTCTCCCATCATCCAGAAGAAATTCCAGGAGGCTCCTTACTACTTTCAGAGCCTGAGAATCAAAGAATACACAAAGTACACCAACCCAAAAGAAATATAGTTGTCCAATCTGCTAATGCCAATTGTAGATTATTTTTATATGCAACATATGAATGGGTAGTTAAAGATGTAGTGTGATACTTGTTATACAAGAAAGATTTTCAGGGAGGGACTAATTAACTCATCCTAGGGGAAATCAACCCTGCTTCTTACAGGTGGAACATTTGAACAGGTTTGAGAGGATGAATAGAAGTTGTTCTGAAAAGGAGAAGAACAAGAAAGGCTTACTTTTACTTTGGTATGTGTTTGCCAGTCCTGGGACTTGAGCTCAGAACCTGGGTACTATCCCTGATCTTCTTTCTTTTGCTCAAGGCAAGCACTCTACCACTTGAGCCACAACTCCACTTCCATTTTTTTTTTCTTGTAGTAGTGTATTGGAGATAAGAGTCTCACAGACTTTCCTGCCTGAACTGGCTTTGAACTGAGACCTTAGATCTCAGTCTCCTGGGTAGCTAGGATTGCAGGTGTGAGTCACCAGTGCTTGGCTAAGAAAGAATCCTTGTGCAAGAGGGAATAACATTGTTAGAGAGTTATGAAAAAGCTCAGCCTAATTCAGGAGATAGCAGAGATATTTGGCATGGCAATGACATAGGGTATATGGCAAGGTGGAGCTGCAGATGAGACTAGAGGGAAGTAGGGCCAATTTAGAAAGGACCCAAATTCCAAACTGAGGATTTGGGGCTTTAAGGCTAAAGGAGGTAGAGGATATGTGGTAAGGTCTTGTCTGATCTGTTTCAGTTCTTTCTTGTTTTTAATTCTGTTAATGATGCTATGTTACTATGATTAATGTCTGGGCATTTTGCACCAGATAGTTGGAAGTCTGTGATAATCATTTTCAAAAATTAGAGTTCCAGGACCGGGAATGTGGCCTAGTGGTAGAGTGCTCGCCTCGCATACACAAAGCCCTTGGTTCAATTCCTCTGTACCACATACACAGAAAAAGCTGGAAGTGGTGCTGTGGCTCAAGTGGTAAAGTGCTAGCCTTGAGCAAAAAATGTCCAAGGAGAGTGCCCAGACCCTGAGTTCAAGCCCCACAACTGACAAATAAATATATACATAAATAAAAGTGCCATTTGAGTTCTGGAGCTATTTGGTATGGGAAGGTTACCCCAACTGATGTCACCCACCTAGAGTATCTTTCTCTAGTCTGGCCATTGTTCCTGACCAGCAGGAAAATACTTGGAAGATTCTTCCAGGGGAAGTTCTATATTAATGTTCCATGGCTCTGCAATGACTGAAGGAATTTTTATTTTGGAGGGGGAGGGAGTATTAAACTGGCTTTATTTAGGTAAAGGGTAATAATTTTTCCAGGTTCTAACATGTAGCTTTGACTACTACCTAAAACTAGGCTTAAAACAAATTATTCAGTTCTGGCAGTCTAGCTAGGATTCTCTGGGTGGTTCTAATCTAAGCCGAGTTTGGTTAATCTTGGCTTTAACTCAGTCCTGTGTCTGCATTAAACTGAAGGGTTCTTTAGATAAAGTTGGTCTAGGATGGCCTTGGGTAAATGTCTGAGACAATTGAAGCCTCTGTGTCTATGGTTGTCACTTTCTAGCAATTAAACACTGGCTTGTATTTTTTACATGGCAGTTGTAGAGCAAAATCTTAAAGCCTTTTGAAGTTAAGGCTAAGATTTTGTTCATTGTTACTTGCATTCCTTTGGTCTCACTGCCAGCCTAGATTCAAAATGTGGAGAAACCTTTTTGATGGTAGGTTTGCAAGGGAATAGATAGAATGAGGGAAAGAATTTATGGTCATTTTTTCAAAACTCAGATTATCTGATTTTCATCACCAGAGAAATTTATAATTGAGTTTGTTACCTTACCATGAAATTCAGTCAGAGTGCTGGAGGACTATATATTTTCTCACATTATCTAATTTAACTGTTACAGCATCTCTCTTTCTCTTCCCCCTTCTCTTTCTCTCTGTCTCACTCTCCCCTCCATCTTTCTCTCTCAATGTGTGTCTGTCTGTCTGACTCTGTTTTTTTTTAGACAGGACTTGCTATGTGACCCTGGCTGTCAGCCATCCTCCTATTCCAGCCTTCCAAATACTGAGATTATAGGTGTGTACCACCTTTCCTAGATATCACAGCAATTCATATTTTCCCTTTCTGCTTTACACAGGACAAAAGGGACATAAGGAATTAGTTATTCAAGATCACTGGATAGTCAGGTGGTCTAGTGGTATATATCTATTATGCTTAACTACTTAGGAGGCTAAAATTGGAGGATCATAGTTCAAAGCCAACCCAGGCAAAAAAGTGCTGAAGTGCTAGAACTATACCACTGAGCAAGCGCTCATGATCCCGAGTTCAAACAGACAAGCAAACAAAAATGACAGCAACAATAAAATCATTGGGTATTAACCTTGTATTTGACTTACCTTTGTCTGACTACAAGTCTAGTGCAACTGTCATTGCATCATTGATTTTATATTGCTGAGATGAGACAGAAAAGATATGTCAGTCATTGCCATAGCCAGTCCCTCTTCAGACCAACCTCATCCCTGAACACAGGTACCTGCCCAACTCAGTAGATTCATTTTCGTGTTCCTAGTGGGCTGACTGTTATTTTAGCGGGTCCAAAGAGACAATCTCATGCTGCTTATGTTGTTCAGAAGCCCACTATGCTAAGGGATGCTGAAGATTTGCTTTCTCTGGGGAGAGAGTAAGCCAAACTGTCCACAGCTATACCCAAAATGGACTAGATAGAGGTAGTCCATCAAAAAGACCTCCGAGCCCTATATATGAGCATGCTGGGAGACCTTTCTTTTTTTGAAAGGATCCTTCTGGAAGAAGCTCTAGCTCTGAGACCTCTGAAGTAACTGTTTGGTATAAACAGACTGGAGCTTGTCAGTGGTGGGAGCTGAGCTATCAGGGATATAGAATGAGGAATTGGGAGCAGCATGAAAGTACCTGCTTGCACCATGAGAAGCAGAGTAGGCTTGTGCTTGTAGCAGCCTGGCTTGTGGGGAGGAAAGGAAGGTAGAACCAAGACAGGACTGTGAGGAAGCCAAATGGTCTGTACAGAAGGCCTCTGATGGACTGGTCATGTTCATTGTATGGTTTTATGTAGGTTTTTTTTTTTTTTGCCAGACCTGGGACTTGAACTCGGGGCTTGAACTCAGGGCTTGAACACTGTCATTGGGCTTTCTCTACTATTTGAGCCACAGCACCACTTTCAGCTTTTTCTATGTGTGTGGTACTAAAGAATCCAGCCTGGGTTTTTTTAAATAATTTTTTATTGTGATTAATAGAAGGGTTACATTATATTCACCAGATAGAAGGTGCATAACTTCACAAACATTGATACCCTTTCTCATGATATGGTCCCCATAGCCTGGGTTTTTATACATGCTACACAAACACTCTACCACTAATTACCTTATTTAGTTATTTTTATGTTTGTTTTTTAATGTTATTATAAAGGTTGTGTGCAGAGGGAGGGTAGAGTTACATAAGTCAAGTTGTAAGTACATTTCCTTTTGGACAGTGTTACTCCATCCCTTGCTCTCTCCCAGTTTTTATTTTATTCCCACCCATAAGTTGTATAGTTCATTTTTAGCATAGTGTCTAGTGAATACCACTGCTGCATTTGTTCACTCTGTCCCTCCATTTCTGTGCCTTCCCTTACCATCCCAAAGATAAATAAATGAACAATAGTCTATGGATTTAAAGATTATGGCAAAAGCATGTATTGTTACATGTTTTGATGCTGTATATTAAAAGGCTTCTGTTTATGTCTTATGTATTATCTGTTAGGGTGTTTTGACTCTGTTGTCTTTCTCCTCCTTCCCCTCCTAGAGCTCATCTCCTGTCCCGGCTGTAATCGAGTATATCTTACCAGGGATGTAACTGAAAACTTTTTTCTGCAGCACTTTCCTCCTGGGCAGCCCAAAATGGCCAGGGTAAGTCAGGACAAAGATGTAACAGCTGATCCTTTTTAGAAATTTTTGGGGCCTCTGTCTATCAGTTTTCCTAATCCTTCCTTCCATCTTCCCTCCCTTCCTCCCTTCCTTCTAAAAGGAAATAAAAATATTTGAATTAAGAAAAGAAAAGCGGGGCCGGGAGTTTGGCCTAGTGGTAGAGAGCTTGCCTAGCTTGCACGAAGACCCAGATTCAATTCCTCAGTACTACATACATACAAAAGAAAAAGCTGGAAGTGTGCTGAGGCTCAAGTGGTAGAGTTCTAGCCCTGAAAAAGTCCAAGGAGAGTGCTCAGGCCCTGAGCTCAAAGCCAGGACTGGCAAAAAAAAAAGTAAGCAAGAAAGCAAAGCAGCCAGGCTTCCTTGCGCCTGTAATCCTGGCTACTCAGGAGGCTGAGGTCTGAGGATCAAGGCTCAAAACCAGCCTGGGCACAGAAGTACCTGAGACTCTTATCTCCAATTAACCTCTAGAAAAAGGGAAGTGGGTCTTAACTCAAGGGTAGGGTAGTAGCCTTGAGCTGAAGAGCTCAGGGACAACACCCAGTCCCAGGGGTGAGTTCAAGCCCCATGATCCACAAAAAAAAAAAAAAGAAAAAGAAAAAAGAAAAAAAGTGAAAAG
This sequence comes from Megascapheus bottae, assembly GCF_031878675.1. Classification (NCBI taxonomy): domain Eukaryota; kingdom Metazoa; phylum Chordata; class Mammalia; order Rodentia; family Geomyidae; genus Megascapheus; species Megascapheus bottae. The sequence goes on from NC_143524.1 coordinate 39,009,713, forward strand.
TGTTGTTGGTTATGTGTGTGTGTTAGTGCTTTTAATAGAAGATGAATGTGTCTTAAAACATACGAGGCTTACTTAATTTTTAAGCATTGCTTAATTTATCTAGGTATTTTTTCCTCATAATTCTTACTGAAATGTAACAGTAGTGGGCTTTTATGCCCCTTTGACTCAGCTGAAAGTCACACACCACTCTGGATTTTCTAGGTTCATTAATCTTGCTTGTATTTAGCCACTATCGCCTTTTTTTGGTGAGTTTTATATCACTTACTGACTGATAACTCTTCAGCTTCTCTGTCTACTAGGGCATCCTTATTATTTACTTCTTCAAATGTCTAATTCTTATTGAATATCTGTTATATGGCAGGCTCTGTCTAAGGTGATAGGAAGACAGAACATGAATTATACTTCTAAAGAATTTACAGTCTTTTTTTTTTTGGCCGGTCCTGGGCTTGAGCTCAGGGCCTGAGCACTGTCCTTGGACTTTCTCAAGGCTAGAGCTCTACTACTTGAGCCTCAGCACCATTTCCAGCCTCTTTTTTTTTCTATGTATGTGGTACTGAGGAATTGAACCCAGGTCTTCGTGCATGCTAGGCAAGCACTCTACCACTAGGCCAAACTCCAGGGCAAGAATTTATCGTTTAATTGGTAAAGTCAGAATCCACATCAGTGTGGTGGTCTGTGAGTCAGACAGGCTGGGCTAGTTTCTCCAATCCTCTCTTGCAGATGCTTCATATTAATCCCAGCGAGCAATCTAGTCCCAAATGAGTGAATATTTAAATAGTAGAGAAACAAATATTCTTAGGCCAGGCAGACCCCAGGTGTGAAAACATAAATCTGAAACTCAGTCTGTACTGAAAGCTGGTCTATACTTGCTCTTTCTTGACTGTATGTGTCATCTTTTTGTGTTCCCACATCTGGAGCTTTCTCCCCTCTCTGCTTTCCCTGTGCTGTAATTTTTCCCTCTCTTGTCTTCCTGATGATCATGTTTGTCATTCAGTAACCAAGTTATTGAATGTTACCTCTTGGTGAAAACTTTCCTGGCAGCTCCCGGGCTAAAAAATCTCCTTTGCTTCCTTAGCACTTGTCACATCTTATTCATCACAGCATTATCCACTTAAAGGACACCAACCTGCTTAAGCTGTATGTGCCCTGTGGGCAGATCCTTGGCTTGTTTGAGTATTCAGCTTTAGCACAGCATTTGTGTGAAGGGGCTCTAATTGGATGCTTTTCATTAAGTCACAAAGCAGTATTTCCAGGAAATTCTCTAGTAGTCTGCACTTTAAAGTTGGAGAGGAACAGACCTGCAGGGCCCTAGTCTTTGTAGTATTTGCAACTTATAGAGGAAGGCACAAAGGAGGATTTGGTCAATAACAGCTAATGTTCTGCTTTTAGAACTGTTCGGAGTGCAAGGAAAAGAGGGCAGCACACATCCTCTGCACCTACTGCAATCGCTGGCTGTGTAGCTCCTGCACTGAGGAGCACCGGCATGGTCCTACCCCTGGGGGTCCAGTCTTTTCTCGAGCTCAGAAAGGATCTTCAGGTACCAGTTCTCCCTCTCCTTACCTGCCCTTGTGCTCTAAAGCAGTGATGAACTCTCAAATCTCTGGAGGATAGCTCTCCAAATTTGTTTCGTAGCTGGAGGAGATAGATAGTTGGGATGGTTTCAAAGCCTTTTGCAAAGGAAGTAAGTCTGCTTAGGAGTCAAAGGGGTGACTCACTCTCAGTCAGAATGGGATGGGCAAATGTGGGTGAGATAGTGCTGGGAGCATAATATAATCTTGAATCATCATGGAAGCTAACTGAGTTCCTCCCTTCCACATTTAGTGACTTAACAGTCCATCCAGAAAGGCCTGTTTTAAATGGCAGTCTTCTTGAAATGTCTTTTGCCAAGGCCCTTGAATTGTGAGAGGGAGTTTGTTTTTGGAAAGCCCACAGGAAACAGAATTTGTGATCCATGTGATCTTTTCTGGAGCCTAACAGGGCTGAATCACTGGATTCAGTCCCATAACAACAGGATCCTGATGAATGAACATGTTTATGTTAATTATGGAACATACTTGATGCTGCAGGAGATCCATGTACAGGAGTAGCAAGCCCTTTCCCTACCTCTGACATATGGTAGCATGCTAGGGTAATGATATGCTATTTCAGGACAGCTGAACAAATTCACCAAGCTATACTAGAATTTCACCTTGTGCCCCTGGAACCTTACTGTCCTACAGGTAGACACTTCTTCATACCCCTTCCCCTAACCTCTGTTTCTTGGAGGACTGAGGACTGCTCAGTGTACTATTGAGTGGTCTACATGAGCAGGAGAAACCCACATTCTCCCATTTTCTCTGGCAGGAGTGAATGGTGGTTCTGGGGACTTCGCTTTGTACTGCCCTTTACACACACAGGAAGTGCTCAAGCTATTCTGTGAGACCTGTGATGTGCTCACATGCCATAGCTGCCTAATGGTGGAACACAAGGAACACAGGTGAGTTGTTTGAAGTGAGTTAATGAGTTTGGGACAGTTCTACACTAGAGTGCTGGGCTCCTAAGGCATCAAGAACCTCTCCTGAAAGCAGAGCAAGGTGGCACTTGGGCTGCTGAGGCAGGAGGATCATGAATTTAAGGCCAACTTGGCTACATTGTGAGACCCTTATGCAAAGGGAAAAATTGTGTCTCTGTCTAAACCAAACTGTAGCTCTTGGGATGAGGTGTTTCATTGTTGCAGTGTGTGGCTTCTCTTGAAAAGACTCCATAGGAAAGGAGTCTACAGTGCCTTTGACCATCTCCAAATGTAATTTATGAACTCTGGGGGTCTAGCTGAAATAGGGCAATACAAGAATTTCTACTTGACTTAGGATAGACATTTTTTCTCAGCTTTTGCGTTGTCTCCTCGCCTAGGTGCAGGCACGTTGAAGAAGTTCTGCAAAACCAGAGAATGCTTCTGGAAAGCGTGACTACGCAGGTGGCACATAAGAAATCCAGTCTTCAGACATCTGCGAAGCAAATTGAGGACAGGTAGCTTAGGCAAATGTTTTACTATTACTGTGAATGCTCTGTTCCCTCACCTTCTGAGTCTCAGTACTATGACATGTGGTGAAGCAGATATGAGCAGATGTCCTAGAAGGCCTATTTACTGGCCTTAAGAGAGGACTCAAGGCCAGTGATGGGTCTTCTGGTCCCAGTTGGTAACTTAAGACTAGTTCAGGTTGGGCCAATGTACATGCCTGTGAACTAGGCAGAAGTGAGTGTTTTGAGAACAAGGGTGCACAGTAGGTGCTGGGAAGAGGGTGCAGTTTATCATGAGGCTGTAACAGATTACTGGCATTCTACCATTCATTGCACCTTTTCTCAGGGTTCTCCATGCAAACCTACAAGTAATATCAAACCATTGGCATTTTATATGGAAAGAGTAGGAACTATAAACATATTGCATGGGAGACACTGTTATTTTCAATTCTTTTTTTCTTTTCATATATTTTTTATTGTAATTAATAGAAGACTTACATTATATTCACCAGATAGAAGGTACATTACTTCACAAAATTGATACCCTTTTTCATGTCTTGGTCACCATTTCCCTCCCTCTTCAATTCTTTTTTAAAACATATTTTATGCTTATTTTCTATTTTTTTGCCAGTTCTGGGGCTTGAACTCAGGTCCTGGGCTATGTCTTTGAGCTTCTTTTACTCAAGACTAGCGCTCTACCACTTGAGCCATAGTGCTGCTTCTGCCTTTTTCTGAATAGTTTATTGGAGATGAATCTCCTTGCTCAGGCTGGCTTCAAACCTTGATCCTCAGATCTAAGCCTGTGGGCAGGCTTATCTCCATTTTACTAATGAGGAGGCCAAGGTTCAGAGTATAGATAACTTAGATAACATAGCTAACAACATAAAGGGTCTAGTTTGCAAGTTAGGGCTGAAGAGACTTGAAAGCCCAAAGTCTTTCTTGTTAAAGCAGCTTTCTTGAAACATTTTTAATATCATGAAAATCATCCTTTTAAGAATGTATAGCCAAGCTCTGGTAGCTCACACCTGTAATCCTAACTACTCAGGAGGCTGAGATCTGAGGATCATAGTTTGAAGCCAGTCTGTTCAATAAACTACTCAGAAAAAGTTGGAAGTGGTGTTGTGGTTTAAGTGGTAGAGCACTAGCCTTGAGCATAGAGAAGCATAGGGACAGATCCCAGCACCCAAGTTCAAGCCCCAAACCCAGCCAAAAAAAAAAGAAATAAAATAACAGAATGCCTAATTCTTTGGTCTTTGGATATTTCACAGAATCGTGAAATTGTTTATTATGGTATACTCTTAAAACATTTTCTGAGCTGCGAGTGTGGCCTAGTGGTAGAGTGTTTGCCTAGCATGCATGAAGCCCTGGGTTCGATTCCCCAGTACCACATACACAGAAAAAGCTAGAAGTGGTGCTGTGGCTCAAGTGGTAGAGCACTAGCCTTGAGAAAGCTCCAGGACAGAGCTCAGGCCCTGAATTCAAGGCCCAGGACTGGCAAATTTTTTTTTTCATCTCCCCTCAAAATAGTCCCCTTCTCTCTTCCATCACCTATAGTCCTCAGAAACCACTAGTCTTTTTTCTGTCTCTATCTATGCTCTTTTTATCTTTTGACACTTTCTTGGAACATTCTCCTTTTTAAGACAGTACATGACATGAAATCATACTTACTCTTTGTCTTGTCTTTAGTACTGTGTCAACTGGTAAGCATTACTGGGTTGCCCTGGGTTTGAAAATCCAAGTTGAACTCTGAGCCATTAAGTCATTGTCCCACTCAGATCAAGGTGGGTAAGTTGTAGAGGGTGGTGATAGAAGAACATTTGTTTTCCTGGCATCTGCTGGACAGGATCAGGATCCCAACAGGTAGCTCTCAAGTTGTTGGCTTTTATGTTTGCTGTCTTTCAGCTCTTAGGGGTCATGAGGGAAGGGTTCATCATATTTTGTCTCATGTGTTTACAGGATTTTTGAAGTGAAGCATCAGCACAGGAAGGTGGAAAACCAGATCAAAATGGCCAAGATGGTTCTAATGAATGAACTGAACAAGCAGGCTAATGGACTCATAGAGGAGTTGGAGGTACATATGGTTAGATGGATCAGATGGATGAGTTCTATGCTTTCACTGGGTCAGAGCTAGGAACATATAAAACTAGTCCAAAGGCCAGTAGAAGCATGGCTAGAATTTAAATTTAGATATTCAGCTTTCATCACTATCTGCTACTTTCTAAACTTAACATTTCCATTCTGATTTGGAGAGGGTGACTTAGTGGTTAGAAACTCAGTTTACACTCTTATCACTGCAGTGGCTCTTAGGCAGGTGTCATTCTCAACAGGGCAGATCATTAGTCACAAAATGTCCCACCTTCTCCAATAGGTTATTCCTAAGAGATATAGGCATTCATATTTCTCCATTCCTTGTCAATTCTGTTTTTGTACTACAGTTGTTTTTGCACCCTTTGCTCCTTTCTACATCTGTCAGCAGACTATGGCAGACTATGCTGCCAGAGTCTAGCACTCAGGGGTACAAACTCATCTGATTCCATCAGTGTTCTTGCTGATATACCCAGAGAAGATTGTCAGACTTTTCAAGGTCCGTGAACAGGATTAGGGAGTTTGTCTTCTGTCTTTGTACCTAGGGCATCACTAATGAAAGAAAACGGAAGCTGGAACAGCAGTTACAGAGCATAATGGTTCTCAACCGTCAGTTTGAACATGTGCAGAATTTCATCAATTGGGCTGTTTGCAGCAAGACAAGTGTCCCTTTCCTTTTCAGCAAAGAGCTGGTAAGATTAACCACCAACCCCTCAGCCTGCTCTTGAAGCACATTAGAATATCACCTGTGTCACAAGAGGCACTGAGTGTGTCTTGGGAAGTGCCTTTTTTTTTTGAGCATGGAAAGAGGAGTAAGATAGCAACTCTATCCATCTTTCAAACTCAATCACTGCTTCTGCATTAGTAAGTGAGCATTATCTTTTATCAAATCCTGGGAAATCATGGTTCTTTCTTTAAATCATGGGTTTGGATACAATCCTGGTCATGAGCAGTACTATAGAAAGTTACTGATGGTTAGATGGGGGCTAAAAAGGAAAGAAGAAATTAGAAAAAGATTTTGAAATGTGCTTGTGATGCCAAGAAGGAGGGAGAATTTTTTTTTTTGCCAGTCCTGGGCTTAAGCTCAGGGCCTGAGCACTGTCCCTGGATTTTTCTCAAGGCTAGAGCTCTACCACTTGAGCCTCAGCACCGCTTCTGGCTTTTTCTATGTATGTGGTACCAAGGAATCGAATCCGGGTTTTCATGCATGCAAGGCAAGCACTCTACCACTAGGCCAAAGTCCTGGCCCCAAGGATGGAGAATTTTGAGAGAGGTTTGATAGGATTTATATTTGAATGTATTGAATCTAAGGTGCCTTAGGACATCCAACAGGAGAGAGCCAAAAACCAGTTTGATGGATTGTTCTGGAAGACAGGAAAAGTCAAAGCTGTAGATAAGAGAAGTAGGAGACAGAGATATTGTGTGAAAGAAGAAGAGGAAAGCAAATCTGGAACCTAAGAAATATAATCAGTTCTACACAGGCAGAGGAAAGGAATGAGTAAAAAAGAATGACAAACAACAATCAGAGGTTAGAGAAGTAGAAAGTGTGAGACACAGAAGTTAAGTGGTAAGTTTTGTGTATGTTATGTGGATGCAATAGGATGAATAGTGAAGAGAAGCCTTGAGATCTGGGAATTAGAAAATCCCCTGTTGGTCAGAAGCCAGAATGAAGAAACTGAGGATAGGAGACAAGAAAATAAAGACAGATAAATTAAGTAGCTTGAGAAGGAGGCAGAGTTGGGAAAATCTATTTCTTTTCAAGTTTAGAAAACATTAGTGTACATTCATAGGGTCAGGGAAGTAGACAACAGAGATGACAGATGAGTGGTACCGTGAACATACTGAAAATACCAGGGAAGGTGGGATTAGAGTGAATTAATCGACCTCAAAGGAGACAGGTAGCTGTATAATATAGTTCAGTTTACAGGTAGGATAGATATATGTTTTTGTTTTTTTTTTAATTTCTCCTCTGAAGTAGAAGGTGATAATAGGAGGGTTAGGTGATGAGTGGCACTGAAGTGATTTTAAATAGTCACTAAAGATAGTGGAAAAAGGGGGTACAAGGACGGAGGGTGCCTCTGGAATTAGTGATTATTTATGTGACTGTAAATACAATGGCTTTATTTTTTAATTTATTTGATTTTATTTTGCCAGTCATGGGGTTTGAAATCGGGCTAGGCACTGTCCCTGAACTTTTTTTATTCAAGGCTAGCACTCTACAACTTTGAGCCACAGAGCTACTTCCAGTTTTCTGGTGGTTAATTGGAGATAAGATTCTCATGGGCTTTCCTGCCTGGTCTGGCTTTGAAACTTGACCTTCAGATCTCAGCCTCCTGAGTAGCTAGGATTACAGGCATGTGCCACTGGTGTCTAGCATAAAATTGCTTTACAATGTCTAGACTGACCTAAGGTTAGGAGTTAGTGATGGAGAGGGAACTAGGGTACTAATGTTTTATATACATATATATAACATTATATATGATTATTTTATATATATATATAATTTTTTGTGGGTCATGGAGCTTGAACTCTGAACCTGGTCATTGTCTCTGAGCTCTTCAGCTCAAAGCTACCATGCTACTCCTTGAGCCACAGCCCCACTTCACATTTTCTAGTGATTAATTGAAGATATGAGTCTCATGTTTTTTAGTGCCCAGCCTGGCTTTGAACCGTGATCCTCAGATCTCAGCCTCCTGAGTAGCTAGGATTACAGGCATGAGCCATTGCACCCAGAACTAATGATATTTTAACTGAAAACAAAGGGAAGCTGGGAAGGCTGACTGGTGGAACAGTGCTCAAAGAGCCCATTGAGGCTGAAGAACATGCACTGAAAGAGGAAGCACTAACTGTGATCAGAGGCTAAGTTATTGAAGCTTAAGGTCTCACAAGTAAAATGGTTCTAAATGATGAATAAAACCTAGACATGGTGACTGAATTGAAAATAGAGGCAAAGGTGATAACATTTTAAAAAAAATCAAAAAAGAAAGAACCACGCAACATATTGCTTTAGGACATTAGTTAACTAGATGATGGCGGGGTTGAAGTTGGACACTTTCCCAAATCCTGTATAAATAGGAGAACTAGTGATGGAAATAGGTGAGAGTCCTCAAGGAGAAAGATGACAACTCCGTTAGGATTGCAGGGGCTTTACAAGCTGGTGGAGAGAATAGCTACAAGGGGCTTTAGATGTAGCCTTGCTTCTTCTAGGTGATAGCAGAATTGATGTCCTGAGGAAGAATTCCAAATCACTTGAGGCCTGGGGGAGCTGAGGATGTAGGGATTCCAGAAACGTTAAGAACAGGAAGTTCGGGAGGGCATTGATTACTAAGGGACAAGAAAAGGAGAATATGGGGATGACCAGAACCTAAAGATCCATGACTTTGAGCCCTTCAATTTGTATAAAAAGTTAGGGAGAAGGAGTTGTCATTCAGGCACAAGGTGCCCAAATCTGTTGTCAGATTGTATTCCAGATGCAGCGATTATTGGAGACAAGTTGTAATACAGATCCTGGGTCTCCTTGGAATATCAGATTCACATGGGAGCCTAACTTCTGGACCAAGCAACTGGCTTCCCTTGGTAAGCTAAGGACCATTCTATGGGCTTTGATCTAATTGCCAAGAGTAAATATAGACAAACTGGGTAGGTTAGCATATACCCAAAAGAAAGCGTTTCCGAGACTGCCAGTGGCCATGGAGACATTCAACAAAACTTGGTGTGTGTGTGTGTGTGTGTGTGTGTGTGTGTGTGTGTGTGTGTGTGTGAAGGCTAAATAACATTGGCAGTGTAAGACTTTGTAACACCACCAGTTAAAATCTGAATTTACCATTCTGTATGAATATTTCCCATGTTACGTTGGTTTCATTGCTAAAGAGGAGACAAGACAGTGGTCCTGCTCTCCAGAATGATGTATGGCAGTACAGGTAAACATGTGTGTGTCTAGAATTAGTGTACTTGATCCCTGCTCCTTTTTTTCCTTAAACATGGAAATTTTGGGCATGACTCACCGGATTACGGCCTCACAAAGTATATTGCTTATATGTGTGTGGGTACAAGCAGGGGCATCTCAGAAGAGTGAGACTCGTGTGTTTGTATATTATACACACAACCTTTGGGGTTGAGATATAAGCAGATAATTCATAACCTTGTGCATTTTTCTTTCATACTTCAGTAATTTTTGGCAATCTTTAAGCAAAATATAGACAACTTGAAGTTGTGTTTGTGTTGACAGGTTAATGGGCTTGTTAAATTAATTACCCAACTGCTGCCTTCATTTTAGGCTGTTAATTTCATTGGAAGTTTTTTGAACTTGGCAAAGTGATAAATATATGATTTACTTTTTGCTTCCCTCTCTCTTTTTATTTAATTTAACAGATTGTAGGCACTTGCCATAAGTTATGCCCTGTGCTGGGCACTAAAGGACAACAGGTGAATCAAAAATATTGTCTGGTGTTGGTGGCTCATGCCTGTAATCCTAGCTACTCAGGAGTCTGAAATCTCAGGCTCATGGTTCAAAGACAGCCTGGGCAGGAGAGTCCATAGACTTTTATCTTTCATTAACCACCAAAGAAAACCCCAAAACAAAAAAATCCTAGAAATGGAGTTGTGGCTCAAGTAGTATAACACCAGCTTTGAGTGAAAAAGCTAAGGGCAGTGCCCAGGCCCTGAGTTCAAACCTATATCTGCACATATTTTCAGTCTTTAGGGGTCTTAGTCTTCTTGTATGCAAGCCTCAACAAAGCAACGAGTTAGCCAGGTGCCTATAGTCCTAATAGTACTCAGGAGACTGAGATCTGAGGATTGTGTTTTGAAGCCAGCCTGGGCAGGAAAGTCTGTGAGACTCCAATCTTCAATAAACTACTCAGGAGAAAAGACGGAAGTGGTGCTGTGGCTCAAGTGTTAAAGTACAGGCCTGGAGAAAAAGAATCTCAGGGATAACACCCAGGCCCTGACTAAGTTCAAGCCCCATGATTGGCATGGCCCTCCCCGCCCCACCACGGAAAAAAAAGAATTAAAGGAGTTGTTGGATGATCAATAAATATAATCCTACTCATGGAGTCCAGAGACTTCAGAGGGTAGTGCTGGTGCCAAGCACTGACCTGGCATGGGAGCTTCCTTAGCCTATTCCATATTATTACCTAACAGTTACCCAGACTTGTATCTGGAGACTTCCTTGTTTGTCCCAGGAATGACTCTGTACCCTTTACTGCTTTTCAGCATATTCCCTCCTATCCCTCAATGCTGATTCTGTCAGAGTCTTAGCTGGGTTAAAAAATAAAAAAGAAGCCAGGCACAGTGGCTTACACCAGTAATCCTTACTACTCAGGAGGCTGAGATCTGAGGATCTTGGTTCAAAGCCAGCCCAGGCACTAAAATGTCTGTGAGACTCTTTTTTTTTTTTTTTTTTTTTTTTGCCAGTCCTGGGCTTGAGCTCAGGGCCTGAGCACTGTCCTTGGACTTTCTCAAGGCTACAGCTCTACCACTTGAGCCTCAGCACCACTTCTGGCATTTTTCTATGTATGTGGTACCGAGGAATCGAACCTGGGTCTTCATGCATGCTAGGCAAGCACTTTAACCGCTAGGCCAAACTCCCGGCCCATCTGTGAGACTCTTACCTCTAATTAATCACCAGAAAATCAGAAGTGGTACTGTAGCTCAAGGGGTAGGGTGGTCGCCTTGAGCTGAAGAGCTCAGGGACAGCACCCAAGCCCAGAGTTCAAATCCCATGACTGACAGACAAATAAATAAGTAAGTAAATAAATAAATAAATAGGAGAGGGTGCTATGTGAAGGAGTGCTGATTTCCCATGTGCGATAGAAACAGAGTCAGGGATGATCACCTAGTAAAGGCTAAGACTGTCCCTCAAATATCTCCTAAGGAAGGCCATACAGGCGCTATTGCTGTCAGCATTCTAGATGGATTCTTCAAGATGGAAGGCTGAATTTCCTAACCTCTGTGCCCGATACAGATTGGTTGAATGATGTCCTTTGATCCTAGATGCAAGAAGAAGTGGGAGTGGGGAGTACAACTGTGCATAATCTTGAGAGAATTTATGTATTCTTAATTTCCAGGTTGCATAACTGCTGAAGGTGGACAACTGTCTCGCACAGAAACTACTGCCTATGGGGGCTTACAGGGACCACCATCCTTTTATCAAAGCCACCAGTCCCCAGTGACTCAGCAAGAGACTCTCAGTCACCCCTCACACAAGTTTCAGCCTCCAGCACTATGTTCCTCATCTGTATGCTGCTCCCACTGTTCCCCAGTCTCATCTTCTCTCAAAAGCCAGGTCCCCCCACCCAACATCCATCCGGCTCACAGCTTTAGACAGCCCACTGAGATGATGCCTCACCAGCTAGGGTCATTGCAGTGCCCTACTGTGCTACCCAGGGAGAAGGAACTAGCCTGCAGTCCTCATCCTCCCAAGCTGATGCAGCCCTGGCTGGAAACCCAGCCTTCTGCAGAGCAAGAGAACACACCCCAGAGGCCAGGGCAGCATCTGACTTCCCAGCCAGTGTGTATCGTTCCCCCACAGGACATTCAGCAAGCAGCCCAGACCCAGTCCCCCTTACAGGCCCCTTCCATCCAAGTCCAGTTTGGCCACCACCAGAAGCTGAAGCTTAGTCACTTTCAGCAACAGCCACAGCAGCAGCTGCCACCTCCGCCACCACCCCCACCCCAACCCCCACAGCAGCCACCCCCACCTATGCCTCCATCCCAACATCTAGCTTCCAGTCAGCATGAGAACCCTCCTGGGCCTGCCTGTTCCCAGAATGTGGATATAATGCACCACAAGTTTGAACTGGAAGAGATGCAGAAAGACTTGGAGCTTCTCCTGCAGGCTCAGCAGCCCAGCCTGCAGCTGAGTCAGACCAAATCACCTCAGCATCTTCAGCAAACCATTGTGGGGCAGATCAACTACATTGTGAGGCAGCCAGCACCTGTCCAGTCCCAGAGTCAGGAGGATACCCTACAGGTGAGCTACCCTGGCCTAGGATGTGTAGAGAACACTGCATCCTTAGTTGCAGAGTGGTACATGAAACAGTTTCTTCATCTTAGGGTGATCTTGACTGAACCTTCACATTTCAGAACTACCAGGGACTCCTAGCTCAGCAAAGCTGCAAAGAACATACATAGATCTGTGCTCTGGAATAAGTATTTTCCAGAGTAGCCTGATTTGGCCCTGTCCATAATAGTACTTTCTGAGCTATGTTGGTCTTCTGCCAGTACCATGGCCTAAAAAGAGGTTGTTGGGGCTGGGAGCGTGATCTAGTGGTAGAGTGCTTGCCTAGCATGCACAAAGACCCAGGTTTGATTCCTTGGTACCACCTACCCAAGAACAATGCTCAGGCCCTGAATTCAAGCCCAAGGACTGGCAAAAAAAAAAAAGAAAAGTTATCTATTGTCTTTGTAACATCTTTGCTGAAAATTAGAAGGTTTTTGTTGTTTTGTTTTGTTTTGTTTTTTGGGTTTTTGGGTACTGTCCCTGAGCCCTTCAGCTCAAAGCTACCACCTTACCCCTTGAGCCACAGCACCACTTCCTGAAACTTAGAAGTTTTGTATGGTGAGGGAAGGGGAGAACTCAAGGTATAACGGAGAGTACATATTAGAAGTAGGCAGCACTCTTCTCACACTGCACAAGGATAGATTTATTTTTATTTCCGTCTACTGAAGTAGGCAGGTTTTATATACACAAACTATTCATTCCATCAACAACATTGTTTGGTTGGCATTACCATGTATAAGTAGTGGGGGTTAGAGAAGCAAGCAGTTTGCCTAAGAATCATACTGGGTTGGAAAGTGGATCTGGATCTACTTCTACTGACATTTTTCCTCCTAATATCATGGAAAAGAGGCCTCAGTCTTCCTTTAGGAGGATATTGTTTCATTTTAATTTTTTAAAATTCAAACTAGGGTTTGAATTCAGGAAACTTGCTCCACAGACAAGTGGAGCACTTGAGCTACACCTTTAGCCTTCCTTAGGGAATTATTGGATGCTGTTTGTTTTCTCTATTGAAAAAGCACAGTTTGTGCCTCTAGGATCTTTGCTGCTTTCCACATCTTCATTGTTAGATCCTGCTTTTCTCTTTTTTTCCTGATCTTTTTTTCTGCCTTTTCTCACTTTTTCCCCCTCCCTCCCTCCCTCCTTCCCTCTCTCTCTCTCTCTCTCTCTCTCTCTCTCTCTCTCTCTCTCTCTCTCTCTCTCTCTCTCTCTCCCTCTCTCTCTCTCTCTCTCTCCCTCTCTCTCTCTCTGTGGATCATGGGGCTTGAACTCGGCCTGGACGCTGTCCTTGAGCTCTTCAGCTGAAGGCTACTGCCCTACCCTGGGCCTGAGCATTGTTCCTGAGCTCTTCAGCCCAAGGCTAGCACCCTACTCTTTTTTTTTTTTTTTTTTTGTGGGTCATGGGGCTTGAACTTGGCCTGGGCACTGCCCCTGAGTTCTTCAGTTCAAGGTTATTGCCCTACCCTTGAGCCAAGCCCCATTTCCGGTTTTCTAGAGGTTAATTGGAGATAAGAGTCTTAGGTTCTTTAGGGCCCGAGCTGGCTCTGGCTGACTTTGAACTATGATCCTCAGGTCTCAACCTCCTGAGTAGCTAGGATTACAGATGTGAGACACCATGCCCAGCTTACCCCCCCCCTTTTTGTTTTTGCCAGTCCTGGGTTTGAGCTCAGAGCCTGAGCACCGTCCTTGGGCTTTCTCAAGGCTAGGGTCCTACCACTTGAGCCTTAGCACTACTTCTGGCTTTTTTCTATGTATGTGGTACCCAGGAATCGAACCCAGGTCTTTGTGCATGCTAGGCAAGCACTGTACCACTAGGCCAAACTCCTGGCCCCCACCCTACTCTTGAGCCAAGAGTTTTCTAGAGGTTAATTGTGTCTGGGTTGGCTTTGAACCCTGATTGTCAGATCTCAGGTCTCTTTTAAACCTATAATTACACTTACATCTTCAAAGAAGTTTTTTATATTTTGATTTATTATAAACAGTAAAGCTTCATATTTTGCCTTATAGTTGACAACTCTAGATAATACTTGAAATGTTATCCCCTGAGGCTTAGTTCCTTTCAAAGGAGTATAGGATAATCCTTGTGATGGCACAGAAATGTCTAGAGTTCATAGAAAGCCACAAGCTAAATATAAATTTAAAAAATCTGTTATAAGGTGGGAGTATAGCTTAGTGGTAGACTACTTGCTGAGCATGCATGAGATCCCAGTCTTGATGCTTATCACTGCAAACAATAAAAGACAATCAACAAAAGGAACATGTTTTATGATTGCTAAAATGACTTTACAGTTCACTCAGAATGCTTGATTTGGGTTCTATTGTAAGATTGTCATATAAAGATATAGTCTTAGGAAGACTTTGGTAGTACTGGGCCTTGAACTCAGGGGCTGGTGCATACTAGGTAGACACTATCATCTGAGTTATGCCCCCTAGCCCAAGATTATTTTTATTTTTGAAAAAAACATAAGCAGTTTATAATGTACAGGTCCTGACAATGGGCAGGACACAGTGGGCACTGGCCTTTTCTGTGGCTGCTATTTTCTGTAGTGAAACCTACCCCAATTCTTTTCTAGGTTACAGACGAGCCTCCAGCACCTGAGGGTCCAAAGCCAACTCTTCCTCTTGACAAGACTACTACTTCCTTGCCCCAGACAACTGGGGACGAAACTCCTCACAGTGTTCCCACAGTGGACAACAACACCCAGCCCTCCTCTCCAAATGTGGTGAGAAAGGTACTAACGGAAGCTCCTCTCCCTGACATGGGACCCTCAGCCAGCAAAGACCCTAGTCACCTGAATGAGGATGATGGGGTGGGGGGAGGAGTGTCCCTATTTCATCCCTGGATTCTACACAGCCCTGACTCATGCCTTCTGTCCTAGTGGATTAGCAGCACAGGTACTTCTTTACCTCTATCTGCACTCCTTTATAAACACTTACCATGGGGTTTGCTGGGGCTCATGTAGTGTAAAAGAGGAAAGGGAAAGAGAACAGATTAATTGAACATTTACTATTTGGGACTGTGTATGGTACTTCACAAACATTGTCTCAAATAACCCTCCTAACAGTTTTATGAGGTGGTCTCTATTTTGTAGCTGAGGAAACTGAAGTTCAGGGCCCTACCTTACAGAAGAAAGAGCTGAGGTTTACTTAAAATGAAATCTTAGAATCCAATATTCAACCTTTTTCCTTTCTGAAATGAAAATAGGGAAGATATTGCCCCTATTGAAAAATGATTGACATTAGAATTTGAATTAATGGAATTTTTTGAGTTGGTTGTCGACAGGATTGTCTTGAAGAGAGATAGCTGAGGGATACTTTGATCACTAAAGACAAGCAATCAGAGGCCTTCCTGTCCATTCACCTACCAGTTTGTTGGTACTGT
The DNA here is from genome assembly GCF_031878675.1 of Megascapheus bottae. Classification (NCBI taxonomy): domain Eukaryota; kingdom Metazoa; phylum Chordata; class Mammalia; order Rodentia; family Geomyidae; genus Megascapheus; species Megascapheus bottae. Next base: position 39,025,177 of record NC_143524.1, read on the forward strand.
GGTAGTACCCAGACTCCCACAACTCCTCAGCTGTCTACTCTTATCCAGGCCTTTCATGTCCAGCCCTATCTTCCTTCTCACTGAAATGTGGTTCTGCAATGCCCTCCATTCCCTGCTGCCTATGGGCTTTGACTCTGTTCCACTTATCCTATTGATTTCTCAAACTTTGGTGCCTTAGTCTTCCTGGTGCCTCCACAACAGTCCTGCTCTTCAAACTCTTATCAGCCAGTTTTCACCCTTCCACCTTATTCTCTCAACCCTACAGCACCCCTTAGCCCTGCAAGCCCAGTTCTGGTAGTTGTTCAGTGTATTTCTCTTCTTCGGGTTCCCCCAGTGGCACCGCTATGTCTTAGATCAGTCAGTTTCTGTAGTACTACAGAAGAGAGCTTAGAAAAGGTAGGAATGGCTATATGAAAGGTTACCTTGGAAACTCCTGGTGACTCTTAAAAAATCTGATCAGAAATCTGGTATTAGTGGCCTTCTGTTCTGTCCTATCCTTTTGAAAATGATTTCACCCAGAGGTGCTGTAAATCAGCCCTTTTGTGATTCTTAGTGGTTTAACTTCTTATACTAAGATCATTATGCCTCTATTTATATATTCATTCAGTATTTAAAAATTATACACACACACAAAAAAATCTCACATGCAAGAATTCTTTAGTCCTACAGTGGAGCTTACAGTCTAGCAGAAGAGAGAAACAATCAAAACAGTAAATTCTGATAAAGTGCTGAGATAGTCTTGGGAGTATGAGCCAATGAAGTGTTTAACTCTGGGAGAGAGGATTGTTCATGAAACACTATTACTAGATGACATAATTTCAGGTTAAGAATTGAAAGAGGAGAAAAAGTTGGAAAATTGAAAGAGTAGAAAAAAGGAGGAAAGGAAGAATAAATTAATAAAAGGAATTGGAAATCTAGAAGATCCAAAAGTGAAGAAAACCTGGGGCCCTTGGAGGGTTTCAGATACTTTGGCTTGTTAGGAATAGGAGATACATGAGAGTTTGGACCAGATTGGTGGGAAGATATTATAGTGAATTATGTTTGGAACTGGAATTCAGACGTGGTAGCAGGGCAAATGACTGAGGGATTTTTCAGCAAAGAAAGGTCTGAATTAAATTTGAAAGGTCACTTTAGCATTGTAGTAGAGTACATTGTAGTACAGAGGAGAAATAGGAGGTAGAATGTAATCAGTTGTCTTAGGAATGAAGAAGAAGCAAAAATTTCAAGTGCTATCAGATTATAAGGGTTTTAGACTCAGTGTCTGATTGATGACTAGAAGAGAAGCAGAACAAGTTCTTTTGTTCCACACCTATAACTCTCTTGGACCATTAGAATGGGAGCACGCGGAAAAGAACATGTCTGTAAGCCTGGTGCTGGTGGGTCATGTCTGTAATCCTAGCTACTCAGGAAGCTGAGATCTGAGGATCATGGTTCAAAGACAGCTGAAGCAGAAAAATCCCTGTGAGACTCTTAACTCCAATAAGATACTCAAACAAATCCAGGAGTGGTGCTGTGGTTTAAGAGCACAAAGTAGCTCAGAACAGTGCGTAGGCCTAGAGTTCAAGCCTAGATCCAGCAAAAAAAATGTATTTGTAGAGAGGAGGAAGTTAAGTTTTGAATTGCTAGTGTTTTCCCTCGGAAGATAAGTTAGAAGATTACTGCTAGGTTGCTGGTGTCTTAGAGGTCGGAAGGGATCCTACTGTTCTGTGTGGCTGCAGATCCTGGGAACTCTTTTTCATTTTGAGCAGCTGTGACCCTTATGTACTGGGTTTCAGGCTGAAGTTTGGAGGGAGGATGGCATTTCTTTTCAAATGGCTTATTATAGACTTCCTTAAGGCTTGGACTCCCAGATAAAGGACTTCCAAGTTTGTTATCCTGGCCTAAGGGAACCTTTGGGTGGACAATGGAAGGTACAGAACTATATAGATAGTTATTGAAATAAGGAAAAAAAGTTTTCATTGCTTTGAAGTTTGGGTCGGATAGGACAGAGGTGTGAAGCTTAAGAATACAAATATTTTGAGTATTTCATCATAGAATAATGATACTTCGTGGATGTTTTTTTTTTAATACTTTTTAAATATTTTTACATAGATAATTCCATTTTATCTCTTTGTCTATCCTAGCAATACTATGAGGAGGAAGCTACTTTCTTATTTCCCTTTGAGAAATGTGGAAACTGAGACACAGAAAGGTTAAATGACTCATCTAAGAGTTAAATGGCTGACCGTTGGCAATGTTAGAATCAGACTACAGGTCCTAACTCAACCCTGTGCTTACCAACTAGGCTAAATTAATCTTTTTTTGTGTATGCAGTAGGAGAAATAGGACTCTATTTTGGTCTTTCACTTGATGGAATTTCTTACCTGGTAATCACTGAAGTAGTCTGAGGCCTTCCTGGGCAGAGGTCCTAGGACCCAGCCTCCTTTGCTCTGTGTTATATTTGTGTTGTTAAGGTATGTTGGCTTCCAGCCACTCCCTAGCCAGTGAGTGTCAGGAAAATCAAATGTTTACTTGAAAGTTAAGTAAGAGGAACCTGTGGCACATGGCAACTTTCTTTGCGTTCAGCAACAGTCCTGGATTACCACAAGGAAGACTTTGTTAGAGCAGAGCATCCAAGGACTTTAGAGCTGATGCTAAATGAACTCATGGTGAAGACATATTGCAGCTAAAAAATCAGACATGAAAATTCTAGAGACTTATGCTCTCTCAGCAGCTTATCCTACCACCTTCCTTGCATTTAACAAGATATTTTAAGACTTTGATGTCTTTTCCCTCCTCCCCCACCTTTTTTTTGGCAAAAGCTGTTGCCCAAATTTCCCCGTCTTGATTCAAGGACACAACTCTACAGCAGAACTTCTTTACATCCTAAGTGATGGCTTCTTTTCATATTTTGGAACTAGTCAGTTGTTGAAAGTAAAATGCTGCTTTCCTGATCTTTATCATGGAGTCAAAGCCTTAGGCAACACAGCGTCTTATCTGAGTTCCACATCGTCTACAAGACAAAGCTGTCTTCTACTGCTCTGCACAGCTCTAGATCTTCTATGGAGGACTTTAAGAGGAATTGGATGTATTCCCAGTAGATGACAAAGAAGCAGTAGGCATTCCTGTGACCCATATTAGTAAAAGTGATGCAGAACAACAAAGGATAATGACTCAGATGGACAGAATTTATTGTTATCAAAGCACTTCCATGCTCAAACTCTTTTTTTTTGATATTTTTTATTGTAATTAATAAAAGGGTTACATGATATTTGCCAGATCATGCTCAAACTCTTAACTTTATAACAGCTCAATAAAATTTACATCACTAGGAGAAGAGGAAATTCAAGTCTGAGGATGGAAATGATTCAGTTGAGCTCAGTCTTTAAACCCTGGCATATGTGAAGCAACAGTAGGCATCTTGCCTTTACCATCTCCAGATATGCTGCTAAAGTCCAGATCATGGATACTCAACTTCAGCTACGATCTTTTACTCACATTGGTCCTGAAAATATTCCTGGGCCTGGTGATTTTTTCTTAGAACATGTCCTATGGCCTGGTCAGAAACCTGCAGAACTGTCCAGGGATCTACTCTGCCCCACTCAGGAGTCAAGCCAAACACTTATCAGGTCTGACTCCCTGAATTTTTTTTTTTTTGCCAGTCCTGGGCTTGAACTCAGGGCCTGAGTACTGTCCTTGGACTTTCTCAAGGCTAGAGCTCTACCACTTGAGCCTCAGCTCCACTTCCGGCTTTTTTCTATGTATGTGGTACCGAGGAATCGAACCCGGGTCTTCATGCATGCTAGGCAAGCACTTTAACCACTAGGCCAAACTCCCGGCCCCTGACTCCCTGAATTTAACATGTAAGAAATTTTTCTTTCTTTTGCAGACCGAACTTGTTATTTGCTTAGGTCTCCTGGTCATGAGAAAGTAGACCTCAAGTCTCAGGCTGTAAACTTCTAGCCTGGATAAAATACTTCTAACCAAATTCTACTTTCTTGTTCCTTTTACCTCAAACTCTGGATCCTCTGATTTTCTGTCTTGTTCAGATCCAAGGGCCACCAAGAACTTTTCACATTTCTTATCTCTCCACTTTTCATGAACCTTCCATTTGACTTTGGTCATTTGCCATATATCCATATTCATTACATCCCTAGAAATAGCCTCAATTAATTTGAGAGCTTTTCATTTAATTGGAAAAGTACTTACTGTCAATATGAACAATAACTTTGCTATTAAAAAATCAACATGTGAAACCATTTACTGCAGGTAAATGTTAGTCTCTTTCCTCATTCATCTTATTGGGCTGTTTCAAAATCTACAGTCTCCCTAGTTTTGAAGGTGTAAAGCACTCAAGGATTTCAAGAATTTAATTCACAAATCTGTTTGTCTCTGCCCTTGGTCTGTCTGTTTCCTCAACTCAAGTAAAGGTCTCCAGTGTATTTCTAAGACAAAACCCCCAAATCATTGTCCCTTTTCTGTTGTACATTTACATACTTTGTGATTTTAACCACTAGGGAAATCCCTGATACCAGAATTGATCAGGTTTAGCAACAGAAGCTGATGGCACAAAACCAAGGCATTAGATCCTATATAAACTCATAAATAACACAGTTAGCATTCTGTTTTTTGAATGTTGGTTCTTGTGTTTGCTATAAGTTATCTGCTCTTTAATTTGGATCATGCCTCCCTGAACTGTTTTGTGTTAGTTTATTTTCAGATAGGGCCTCACTTTTTTTTTTTTTTTTTGTCAGCTGTAGGGCTTGAACACTGGGCCTGGGCGCTGTCCCCGAGCTCTTCAGCTCAAGGCTATCACTCTACCACTTGAGCTACAATGCCACTAATGGGTTTCTGGTAGTTAATTGGAGATAAGAGTCTCATGGACTGGTTCAAAGCCAGTTTTGAACCACAATCTTCAGATCTCAGTCTGTAGTTAGGATTACAGGTATGAGCCACCAGAGCCCAGCTAGGGCCTCATATTTTGGCCTAGACTGGGCTCAGATCATGATTCTCTGACATATGCTTTCCATGTAGCTGGCATTATAGCCATCCTGTCGTGTTTTTTCCTCTTCCTCCTCTTCTTCCTCTTCCTACTCCTCCCCTCCTCCTCCTTCTATTCCTCCTCCTCCTCCTCCTTCTGGTAGTACTGGGTTCTATCTGCCACATTCACTGCCAAATGTTTTTTTTTCCAATTAAGAATATGGACTTTAATTGAATTTTTAATTCAATTAAAAATAAATTTGGGTGTTACTCATGTGTAGGGACCATGGTAATCCCCATATCATTCCAATTTTAGTATATATGTTGCCAAAGTGAGCATCTGCCTTGTTTTTTGAGATGAGGGTCTTGTAATTTTTTTTTTCCTGGGATTTCCATGAACCACAGTCCTTCTAGTCTCCATGTCTTGATGTAAGCCACGGCACCCATCCCTCTAATTAGCATTCTTGAAGTAGCAAGCTTATATACATGGTTTTCTTTAGAAAGTTTTCATTTTCTTAAAACAATAAGCAGATTGGAAGCACAGAGCCAGGACTTCTATAATGGCCACAATGACAAAGAGACAAAATAAGAAACATCACTTGGAAAAGTGGTCCCATAGAGGATCATCCATTGAAAGAACAGGCTAAGCTGTATTTTTAAAGTTCCTGAAAGCATCACTGGACTACTTAATGATTCACCTTAGTTTCTTGACTTATTAGGGTCCATTTGCTCTGCTTAATAAGACAAAGTAGTGTGAAAAGTGTTTTTTATAAGTACTCTCATTCAAAATAACATTTTTAAGCCAATTCATTTTGTTATTAAAAGAATTTTTTAGATTTCTAGCAAATTAATTCATGCAGAATGATACCTTACCTGCACTGCTTTCTCCCCAATAATATTATTTTGCTATAAGACCTGAAAACATATATTAAACTCAGGGCATGTGCACACGTGTCTGTTTATTGATTTCACAAGTATTTCTTATTATGTCAGTAGCTTCTAGCTAATAGCACAAAAAAATTAAGACTGGCAGACATATTCTCAAAGCCAGGTCTAGAGTCTTGATCTTGAGCCTGAATGAGCTTTGGAAATTTGGGTAATCACTGTGTCTGTTTCCCTTCTAAATTTTGACAATATCACATGACAAACATTAGGAATAATATTGACAATACATTGGACTACAGAAGGAGACCAACATGGTAAAGTGGGAAGGGGTAGAACAGCAGGTAGTATGTCAAGCATAAGTCAGGTCATATGAGAGAAGGTGACTAGTAGAGGCTTTTGGAGGGTAGAGAGGTCTCAGCTTAGGCAAGATGCCAAGTCAGATATTTCAGGCAATTAAGACAGGTGACACATAAGTGACAGAGGGGAAGCTATGAGTAGATTCTTTTTTTTTTTTTTGAGACTGGGTCATGCTATTTAGCCCAGACTGGCCTCAAGCTCCTGGCCCAAAATCGTGATCTTTCTGCCTTATCCTCAAGACTAGGTATGAACCTCATTATGGGTATGAACCATCACATTTGGCCAAGAGGGAGGTCTTAGGCTCACATGGTCTCTTCTTATTCCTAAATAGGATCTAAGTTCATTTGTCAATAAATGAATTTGGCATTTTGACTCTTCTCTGAGCTAGATAATAGTTTGATTTCACTTGCAAATCTGAAAATACCCATTTCTGGTCAAGGTATCAGTTACAGAGTCAACAGTCTAGAAGTATAAGTGATAACCCTGTAAGACTTCACAGCAGGAAGTGCATCTTCAACTTCTCTCATTTGATCTCTGACTAGTACTAGGTTCTGGAAAGGACATTGGCAGATGAACTCTTTCTCTATGTGAGGTACCACAGGCAGCAGAGTAGCACAGAGGCACTTCTCATATTATACATGAAATACACACACACACACACACACACATATTTATTTTAGCACTTCATCCCAGAGAGCTAGCTCAAGTATTAGAAATAACACACAGTGAATGCGGGTTCCAGAAATGCAATTATGTTTATATAGGTTATAGAAAGGGAGCTGGGACTGGCTTCCTAATGTAACAATGGCTGAATTCTTCTCCTGTAGAAGCTCCTTCAGTTCTTGTTACAACAAGCAGAGCTTCATCCCACTTCCTGATGTAATTGTCCTCCTTGTGTCTGCCTATAGATATGGAGATGAAAGAACTCAGTTTCTAGTCTTCAGTCTCTTGGGACATACTACTAACCTCAGACTATCTTTTTGGTTGTTAGGGGAACAGACCCAGCAGAACACTTCAGAACAAACTGTGACATAGCTTTCACACTTCTGCCATGGTTCACTATGTATATCTTCTTCTCCCTTATTATTACACTAACTCACATCTCATGGCATGCAATATGTTATCAGGACAGGAGAGTTGATATCCTACACCTGTGATCTCTACCCCTAATTTAACCTTGGAGATTTTATTTTGTGTGCATAACATGTTACATACAGCACCTGACCAGTTTTAGTTTGAATAGTCCAGATGGATTCTGATGCTGTTAATTCTTGGCAGCAAAGATCTGACAGAAAACTATCAATGTAATTCTGGATGTCTACCATAGGTAGATGAAAAAAAAAATACCAGAACTGCATTAAGTATATATGCCAAATAGGGAAAAAGTGAAAGAATCTACTTCAGAGAATTAGACTCTTCCTCCTACTCCACCCCATTGTGGGTCTTGAACTCTGGGCCCGGGTGCTGTCGCTGAGCTCTTCAGCTCAAGAGATAGGCTACTACCCTACCTCTGGAACTGGCCATTGTCCCTGAGCTCTTTAGCTCAAGGCTACCATTCTATTTCTGGAGCCACAGAGAACTTCTGGTTTTCTAGTAGTTAATTGGAGATAAGAGTCTCATGGACTTTAGTGCTCCGGCTGGCTTTGAACCTCAATCCTTAGATCTCAGCCTCCTGAGTAGCTAGTATTACAGGCGTGAGCCACCTCGCCCAGCTTAGACTCTTGTAGATTATAAAAGGGAATGTAATAATTACTGGATATTCTTATCCAAACACAAGCAACTATAGAATATTACAAAGCTATAAGAGTGAAAACCAAAGGGAGTAAGAGATATGTCTGAGGGGCTGGGAATGTGGCTTAGTGGTAGAGTGCTTTGTATAGCATGCATGAAACCCTGGGTTCGATTCCTTGGTTCCATTTAAACAGAAAAAGCTGGAGGTGGCACTGTGGGTGAAGTGGTGGAATGTTAGATTTTTTTTTTTTGCCAGTCCTGGGGCTTGAAATCAGGGCCTGCACATTGTCCTTGGGCTTTCCTCAAGGCTAGTGCTCTACCACTTGAGGCCACAGTACCACTTCCAGCTTTTTCTATGTATGTGGTACTGAGGAATCTAACCTGGGTCTTCATGCATGCTAGGCAAGCTCTCTACCACTAGACCAAACTCTTGGCCCCGGGACTGCTAGCTTTTGAACAAAGAAGTTCAGAGACAGTGTGCTATGTTTGAGAGATATGTTTAAGATATGTTTGAGTCACTGGTTTCTGGTGCCAGTCGCTTAATCTGGACACCTTGCCTACTTTAATTCTATTTTTAAATTTGATCATTCTTCCCATTCTCCTCCTTAGTCTTCCCTTTCTTGGGACTTAGATTATATAAAGAACAAATCAGAACGTGTTTTTTTTTTTCCTGAAGACTATTGACTACTAGGCAAAATTTGAGAAGCAAGTTTTTTCTTTGAAGAGATAAAAAGAAGGTGGTTAAGTCATCTGCTTTTTCCTTTCCTTAAAAAAAGAAGTAAGTGCTGGAGATTAAACTCCAAGTCAGATAGTAAGTACAATAGAACTTGAACCATATCCTAGCCTTTTTTCTTTTCTTTTCTTTTTTTTTAAGTTTTCTGATACAATCTTGAGCTAACTTTCCCCAGGCTGGGCTCCCAAGTAGCTGGGTTTACAGGCATGTACCATGCTTGACTTTTAATCCATTTGCTTTTAAAATTGAGAATTAAGAACTGGAAACATAGCTTTTTTTTTTTTTGCCAGTCCTGGGGCTTGAACCCAGGTCCTGAGCACTGTCCTTGGACTTTCTCAAGGTAGAGCTCTACCAGCACCACTTCTGGTTTTTTCTTTGTTTGTGGTACCGAGGAATTGAACCCTGGTCTTCATGCATGTTAGAGAAGCACTCAACCACTAGGCCAAACTCCCGACCCCTGGACAGCTTTTAAAGGCTATTTACAATAACAAGAAGAGAAAGATGATAACAAGAATGAAAAATAGAAGAGAAGAAATGAAGGAGAACACAGGAGTGAAGGACAAAGAAATTGAAGGACAGAGGATGGGACAGACAGAAAGGATAGAGGCACTCAGCTTTTAGAAGAATGGGCCTGGAAGCAAAGGTCTGGATTCTAAATCTATGAAAAACCAATCCGAAGTGTACTAGTGGTAAAATAGTGAAAGAACACTGTGGGGTTGAGAATGTAACTAAGATGGCTACTATTACTGCTTCTAGTCAGCCTCATACTGTAGGTATCGAATACGAAAGAAATATGTCACTGTTACCTGACGCGCGGGCACAGAAATGAATGGACTATTCCAAAGTGATTTTAGCAAGGTCTCAAGGTACAAGATCAAGACATAAAAATGTGTTGTGATTTCTATATACAACCACAAATAAAGAGTAATGGAAATTTATAAAGTTATGTTTAAAGAAACACAAAGATCTTTGAAGCCTTTCTGAGTCATATTTTTCTCAAGTGCAAAACTAGGGTTACAACAACAACAATAATATAATAATAGCAGCAGCTGTAGAAGCAGCTGTTTGTATATATGAGGTATGTTTGACTTATAATAATCAATCTTTTTTTCAATATATTTTTATTGTAATTAATAGAAGGGTTACATGATATTTGCCAGATAATTATCAATCTTTTTGTATACATTTAATAAATACATTTTTCTTCACACTGAAAGGCCAACTGAAAAATTATTGTTATTACACACACTAATGCAACCCTTCATTTTATGCAGCTAAATCTACCAAAGAACAGCATATCAGACATTGTTCTAAATATTTATATAGATTATTTCTCTAACCTTCACCACAACCCTTTAATGGTTATTCTGAGAATTAAATAAAGCAGTATATGTAAAACACTTGGCAAATTGCTCTGCATATAATAAATTCTTAATAAACTTAGCCATATAAAAATAATCATTTTGGGGAGACTCAGACACAGTTGTTAGTAGAACTAAGCTGTTTGCTGTTCCTTTGGCTTAAGATTTGTAGAATAAACAGTCACATCATATTGTTTTAAAATTTTAAGTAGCTCATTAACTCATTTATTCATGCAAACACTGCACTTGGGTCTAAAAATACAGGAGGTAAACAAAAGAGTCCAAATCCATGTCCTTATGGAGTTAACAATTTCATAGGGAAAGCAGAAATTAATCAAATGCAATCACAGATAGTGTTATGAAATGAAAAGTGCAAGGACCAGGCATTATGAGAGTATAAAAGGGAGGGAGTCTAGTTTGGGATAGAGAATGAAAGAGGCTTTGTGGCAATTAAGCTGAGTTCTGAAGGATAAATGGAACAGGAGGCAAGGGTAGGAAAATGTCCTCCAGAGTTGAGGCAGTCTGTCTGGAAGGGGTAAGGGCTGTGATAAGGGGTAAGGAGGAGGAACTGAAGACAACAATGTCTTGGAGGCATTGGAGCCCATAGAATGAAAAGAGTGATGGTGTATGAACTGTGGTTACCAAGAAGGGTGGGAAACAGGTCATTAAGGCCTTGGAAGCCATTTAGCATTTCCATATTCATTCTAAGAAGAATGGAGTGTCCTACAGGGTTGTATGAACAGGAATGATGTGATCAGATGTGAGAAATACTTCATGTTTTGCCACTTCTGTTGTCTACAGTGATGGGAAATAGGTTAGGCCAGGGCACTATTAGTGGAGAGGAATTAGTAGATGTGTGAGAGATGTTTGAGGCAAGTTGATGGGGCCTGGCATTGGTTGGATAAGGGAGGAGGGGATCCCTCCTAGGATCCGACATGCAGAAGCTATAGTGGAATCTGAGCATATTCCCACTTAATACCCTGACTCTACTCTTGTCTGCTTCTGTAGCACTCCACCTCAGTGAGCATCATGGGATTTTCCAACACTCTGGAGATGGAGTTGTCATCTACTAGACAGGCGAGGACCCTAGAGCCACAGACGCACAGTGTGAGCAGCCTGACAGCTGGAGCTGGTCCTCCCCAGGCAGTACCAAACCTTCTGAGTGGCCCTCCACAAACTGTGTCTAACTTTTCAAGTGTTCAGCACCACACCATGCCAAGCCTGTCAACTACTCATCCACAATCCATGCCAAACCTTTTGCGTGGCACATACCAGTCCATGCCCAACCTGATGAATGATTCTCCACAGACTATCACAAACCTAGCAAGTTGTCAGGGCAGACCCAGCCTAATGTCTGGTCACATCCAGGCTGTGCCAAGTCTGGTCACTTGTCCTCTGCAGAACGTACCTTCAGTTTCAGACATACAGCTGGAAAGCAAATCCAGCTCCAGTCCTGGCTCAGTCCGACCTACAGAAAGCCTGTGCCCCAGAGATGGGGCTGATGCCTCCATGGGCAATTCTCTATGTAAGGTAAGTCCTGGGGAAATGCCTTTAAACTTCCTCTGCCTGTCACTGGGCAATCTTTGGCCACTGATGGTCATACTCTGGCTTTAGTTTAATGGCTCTTAGAGTACTGATGACCAAAACAACTGATTCTTTTCATTCCCATTGACTTTGCACTTTTTAAAGATGGAAAGTGAGGATTCCACTGGTTTCATTGATCCATTGGGACAGGGCCCAAGAGCCCCAAGTTTGGATGTTCCCAAGGACTTGGCCATCTCTTCCGAAGTAGAGGAGCCAATCAACCTCTCCGTGAAAAAACTTCCCGTGGCACCAGTAGTCAGCACATCTACAGCTTTGCAGCAGTACCAGCACCCAAAAGGTAAGATTAAAGTAAAGCAGAATGTCTTTCATGTTGGCTAAAGACTTGAGAAGATGGACTCAGTACTCCTAGGTGAGACAAAGGTAGACAGGCTTAAAGCCTGGAGTGGCACTGCATCTTCCTAAGGTTAAATTCACTTGTCTCCTCCAAAAGTGACTTTCACTGTTCTGCTTCCCTCACTGTGGCCAGGGTGGTCCACAGCTCCTTACAACATTCTCCATGCAAAAAGTCCCGGGGCTTCAAGTTTCACATAAGAGGACCAAGAAGAACTCATCTTGAGGGCTGGCATTAGCACAATATTATACGTAGAAAAGAATCTCTGATTTTGGAATCAGACAGATTTAGTTGGGATACCAACTCCGTTTTTCATTTGGCCCTGGGAGAGATACCTGACCTAAAGCTGGTTTCTTTCCTTGCAAATAGGACTAGTTTTACTGTTTTCATAGATTATTGGGGCAAAAACTATAGAGAAATCATTTAGCAACTTATTCTGCAGCAGTAAGAATTTTCCTTGTACCCAGCAATAATGTGAATTTGTATTGTGCCATATAGTGGAAAGAAGTTGGACTTTTTTTTTTTTGCCTGTCCTGGGCTTGAGCTCAGGGCATGAGCACTGTCCTTGGACTTTTCTCAAGGCTAGAGCTCTACCACTTGAGCCTCAGCACCACTTCTGGCTTTTTTCTATGTATGTGGTACTGAGGAATTGAACCCCGATCTTCGTGCTTTCTAGGCAAGCACTCTATCACTAGGCCAAACTCCCAGCCCCAGAAGTTGGACTTTTGTAGGTAGCTCTGATTTTCTTCAGTGCCTCAAATCTCCCCCCCCCACCCCCACCTTCACCAATCCCGGGACTTGGTCTCAGGGCCTGGGCACTGTCCTTGAGTTTTCTCAAGGCTAGTGTGCTACCACTTGAGCCATATTGCCACCTCTGGCCTTTTCTGCGTATATGGTACTGAAGAATCAAACCCAGGGCTTCATACATGCTAGGCAAACACTAGGCCACACTCCCAGCTCTCTAGTCCCTTCTTAAACTAAGCTAGATGAGAGGTTTGTTTCTATTGCAGAAGGCAAGAGCTAGTTGAATAAGAATTGAATACCTACTTATTATCTGGGATTTTTTTCTGTTCAGTATTTGAAGTATGTTTAATTTGCAATTATCAGTTTCTTTTATGTACATTTAATAAATATGAGAAACACATTTTTCCTTTTCCCCCAAACTGACTAAAAGATCAACTGAAAAGATCTGGTTCTTCTTATGTGCAATAATTTAACCCTTCCTTTTATGTAGTTAGTTTGAACTCATGTTTGCCCATGTAAAGGACACAGCTAAGGATACTGCCTGGTGCACAGTGGGTCCAGTGTTCCCTCTTGTGCCCCACTATTGTCCCATACTTCTCCCGTGAAGACTGTGCTATGCAGGGTTCCCTGGATCCTCTGGACCATGGAATGGGAGCAGGTTTTTCAGAAAATGCTAGGATCCCAGCACTTAGGTGAAAAGGTAGACTGCTCAGAATAATCTGAGAAGGTAAGACATCCTGCTGGGAACAAGTGATTTCTGAGCTCATTTTGATGGTGAGAAGCTGGCCCCTCAATGCCTGTGGTATCTGTGGTATCTGTGGGATACCTCTATTAAGTATGCCTATTTTCCAGGGGTGGTGAATCTTTTTGTGGGCCTTATATGGCCTAGCAGGTGGTTAGTCCATATAAGACCCATAATACTATTTGGTGCACGATGGGGCACACATTATGCTTTTCATCTGTTGCCTGTGACCCACCTGCCTGTACTAATAGCTCTGTTATGAATAACCAAATAGCCCTTGGCAGAAAAAAAAGGATTCTCTACCCTTGACAGAAACTGGCCTTTCTTCTCTCCTAGAAAGGAAATCCATGGTAAGATTGTCACTAATGATTGATTATGTTGTAGGTGATAATTGTGTGACAGGTGTATAATCAAAGGAATGAATGTCAGAAATGAGTAGAAGGTGTGCTAGAATATGTTGTCATAAATATATATCACAGGTATTTGTCTTTTACTTTAGAGTGTGAGAATTTTGAACAAGGAACCCTAGAGCTGGATACAAAAGAGAACCAGAGCACCAGGTAAAGACTTTTAGCCAGTCTCTCCCTCCCTACTCTCAACTTCCAATCCTGCAAGGTTGGCATCCTTGATGACTAAACTAGAAGCAGAGTTTGCCTGAACTTGAATTCTTCAATCATTAGATTTTTAGGTGGAGGTCTATATAGTGGATGTCTGAGATAATTGTGGTAGGATGTCTTGGATTCTGCATAATAAGGCATGTGCCTGTGTGCAATCCTCACTCCTCAGGGTGCCCTCTCCTTTGATCAGGGATTTCCCAGTATTTGACAGAGTCTGATTTAAGTATAACTCATCAAAAAGGCTAGATGTGGATCAGTAGAATGTTGAATTGAGAAGACTTAAAATAGTTTAGGTGTAGAATTGTAAATGAACCTGACTTGGAAGTTAGAAACAGAAAGCTCCTCCTCAAAATCAGGTTTTTGTCTTACCACAGAGCTTGCAGTAGTGAGCCCAAGATTCCCTATGTGCGACTGGAGAGACTCAAGATCTGTGCTGCTTCCTCAGGAGAGATGCCTGTGTTCAAGTTGAAGCCCCAGAAGAATGATCAGGATGGAAGCTTCTTGCTCGTCATTGAGTGTGGCACTGAGTCTTCCAGCATGTCCATTAAGGTATAACTTTTCTCTGCCTTGGATTCAATCTTGGCCCTGTGTAGGGGGTCTCTCCTTTCTCTTGGATACTGTTAGATTTCTGGCTTTTGGGCTTTTGATGAGTCTCTGAGTGGAGTTATAGCTTGGCAGACTTTGTCCTGCAAAGGAGATGAGCAGCATGAATAAACAGTCCAGCACTCATGAGAGTTGGCTGGTTTGTGGTCCTGGAGTAAGAGGTTCTAATAGTGTTCAGGGATTGTCATCTCTCTCCTGTCCCTCAGCAGCTGGTTGGTACTGTGCTGTGACTGCTCACTTATCTATTCCTCAAGGTCAGTCAGAACAGCCTTCCTGATGCCATCCAAGCCCCAGGTTTGGGGGGAAGAAAGGTCACTGTCACATCTCTGGCTGGACAGCGACCACCAGAGGTAGAAGGCATATCTCCTGAAGAACAGCGTCTCATTCCTCGAACCCCTGGAGGCAAAAAGGGTCCCCCAGCCCCAATAGAGAATGAGGACTTCTGTGCTGTGTGTCTCAATGGGGGAGAGTTGCTGTGCTGTGATCGCTGCCCTAAAGTGTACCACCTTTCCTGCCATGTGCCAGCCTTGCTCAGCTTCCCAGGGTGAGTCATTGCAGCCCTGGGTTATCAACTGGCTTTTGGTTATCTTCTTGGATTGTTATTGTTCCAGGCCAGGCTCATAGTATGCCTTCCGTACACAGACAGGAAGATGTTGGAAATTTGGTTTGCTTCCCGTTGTCCTCTGTTCTTAGGTTCAGATTTTTTCTCAGTACTTCTGCCTAGCCTCTCCCTTACTCTAAATTTTTCTGGATTTACTAAATCTTGAGCTACTGAATTTCTTTTAAGCTTGTGGCTAGGAAGCCATTCTCTTTGAGGCAGGGTTTGGAACTCAGTTTCCTACACTATCACCTTTCATGCCTGTCCTAGTGCAGAGGGACAGGGAGGAGTACCTTGACCAATGTTCTGAGGCCTGATATGGCCCCCTCTGCCCATACAGGGGAGATTGGGTGTGTACATTGTGCCGAAATCTGACACAGCCTGAGATGGAGTATGACTGTGAGAATGCCCGCTATAACCAGCCTGGATTGCGGGTACCTCTTGGACTGAATATATATGACCAGAAGGTAAGGAGGGATTTTGGGAGCAAGGTTTTCTGTATGGAGCCACCTCTTGTGTCTATAGAGAGTGAGAGTCCTTCTAGGGACCTTTCTTTTGACTGTTAGTTAGCTTTGCATCACTGTGAAGACAACTTAAAGGAGCAAAGTTGTTTTTCGGAGGATGAAGAGAACTCACAGTTTTAGGGGTTTCATCACAATTACTTGTTTTTGGGACTGTGTGAGGCAGAAAATCTTAGTGGGAAGCAATAGGGTAGAGCAAAGGTGCTCATCTTATAGTGGCCATAAAGCAGAAAGGAGTGCCAGGGACAGACATACCCTTCAATGGCATGCCCACAGTGATGTGCTTTCTCCATCTAGACACCCTACCTCTTCAAGGTTCCACTCTGCCAATAACACGTTCAATTATGAATACACAATGGATTATCCATTGATGAAGTCAGAGCCCTCATGATCCAATCACTACCCAAAGATCCGATCTCCAAACACTGCATTGAGGACCAACCTGTGAGCTTTTGGAAGACATTTAAGTTCTAAACTATCTTAAGCTATGCCTGACAGCTTGGCCTGTGGAAGTCTGGGTGATTTTTCTTCTCCCAGCAGCTTTCCTCTGATCTGAGTGCCTTAGCTCCCTTAATCTGTGGCTGGAACTCTGTGGGACAAAATCAGATAATCAGGGTCACAATCTTTAGTTCTAATTGAGCTAGGTCTGTAACAAAGTAACGCTGTTGCTAATCCTGATTTCTACAGAAGTGTGAGAAGCTGGTACTGTCGTTGTGCTGCAATAGCCTCAGCCTGCCCTTCCATGAACCGGTCAGCCCCCTGGTAAGGAAGACCTCATTCTTTCTGCCTGCTGTTACCCTTTCTGCCCAGAGGCTCAGAGATCCTAGTTGTGGGGCTGGATTATGGTGGTACCAATGGTGGACCCAGGGCATGGCCACTGGATACATTGATGGTACTAGGTTGTGGATGGTGGGCCATGGCCGCTCCAGCTTCTCTCCCCTACTGTTACTGTATCACACCTAACTTAGAAATGACACATTGCTCTTTTTTCCTTTCTATTTTCTTTTTCCATATTTTTATTTTTATTTTTTACTCCTCATCTCTGTTTTTCTTCTGGTCTTTCACTTATATTACAACTCATTCTCTGCCTTTTCTCCTTATCTATACCTACACTTTTCCCCCTTTTTTTCCTTTGCTTCCTCCTTTCCTTCTCTCCCTCCTTAAGGCCCGACATTATTACCAGATTATCAAGAGGCCCATGGACTTGTCAATCATCCGTAGGAAGCTGCAAAAGAAGGACCCAGCTCACTATACTACTCCAGAAGAAGTGGTATCAGATGTGCGCCTCATGTTCTGGAACTGTGCTAAGTTCAATTATGTATGTCTGTTTTACCTCTTTCTTAGTTTGCCCCAAGATTATCATACTTGGGTAGAGGTAGTGTCAAGGAGGAGTTCTGGGCTTCCAGGAGGAACTGGGAGAAAAGTCCTGGGGTGTACTATGCTGAGTATTTAAAAACTCCCTCCCATATTTTGGCCATAGCATGGTCTCAGGAGGACAGTTACTGTACAACTTGGGTACCAAGGAAGGTCACTTCTGCTTTAGGAAGTGCTACCAAACTGGTTATGCCAAGTTCCAGACATCTCAGGATAGGCCATCCAGGTTTTTTGCTATTGAAGGGGAGGGTTCTGGAAGAGATGGACTGGTAGAAACAGGCCTTATTACCCACTTTTTCTTCCTTATCAGCCTGATTCGGAGGTTGCAGAGGCTGGACGCTGCCTGGAAGTGTTCTTTGAAGGCTGGTTGAAGGAGATCTACCCAGAGAAACTGTTTACCCAATCAAGGCAGGAAGACTCAGACTCGGAGGAAGTGGCTAGTGAAAGTGGATGTTCCATCTCCCAGGGCTTCCCATGGCCCCCCTATATGCAGGAAGGTATCCAACCCAAGAGGCGGCGACGACATATGGTAAAGAGTTTTTATGTTGCCAGCCGGTAGGTGGGTGATCAGGCAGGCAGGGGTCACTGGAATCATATGTACAGAGAAACTTGAAGTGGAGCTGCTCAGATAGGTAATGGTGACAGTGAACTTTCATTTCCAATTTCTTAGCCTAGAAGGAAGACAGGGCAATACAGGAATCACCAACTCTGGTTACCTGTTCAGGGTCACCTGGCAAATTAACAGCAGAATCAGGGTGAGAAATGCTAATCATCCTACACTGTGCAATGACCGTAATATCCACAAGAGGAGTGTTGATCTTTTCGGTTAAAGGGGGAAAATGAAGGAACCTTTTTGGGAAGGAAGGAGAAGGATTGATTATAACATCTTCTGTGGCCATTTGGCTAGTGCCATCTGTGTAGACATGAAACATCAGTTCGATGCCATTAAGTTTTAATGAATTTCTTTGTCAAGTCTATTGTGCCAAAGTGTGATCAGCCATCACTAGTTATTTATGGTACTTAGTGACCTCAGTGAGCTTTACTATTACATTCCTGGGGTAGAACAAAACCCTGACTCTGAAGAATCCCAATATTGATCTTTATCTTTTTATGTTAATAAATCCTACATTTAGTTTTTTGGATTCCATACCTGTATCTATGTCTATATATGTATATATTTTTTTCCCTCAGGAGAATGAAAAAGCAAAGAAAATGTCATTTCGCTTGACCAACAGCATTTCACAAGTATGAGAGCTGGAAGGAGACTGAGCACTCTGGTGGCTGGTGTCCCATCTTGTTGACCATTCCTCCTCATCCTTCAGCTTACTCTCTTCAGAATGTGGATGTGAGATGCGTCTTGTTGAGCTGTGTAGTGCTCTTCTTCACCATTTGCATCTGCAGCACTTGTTTGGGAGCCATAATGCATCCACTACAGAGAAGATTTCAATAATAAATAGGAAAGAGGAAGGTGTTCTTTATTGCCAGAGTAATCAGATGTGTAGGGTCCACTTGACAAGACCTGGTTAGGCTCAGGAGCACCTGATTTCCTTGGTGAATTCTGTTTGCTGAGAGGTGAGACTTTTCTCACCTCTCAGTGTCCAGGGCTCAGGAGTAGTGCATATGTCTGAATTTTTCCTGGTTGCAAGAAGGTAGTAACGTTTGGACATATGTGGACATATGGAAGGCCTGTGATCCTTAGCCCAGCATAGCCAAAGACTGTCACTGTTTGCCTTTGTCCTGTTGTGACAGAGGCACCTGCCACTGGCAGAATAATGGCGGCATCTAGAGACCACAGGTCTCAGTTGATGCCTATTCGGGTTCTAACGGTTTTCAGGGTATTTGTTTTTCAGGCTCCTTTTTTCTGAGGTTTACTAGGGTAGCCACTGGGAAGGTTCTCTGGATGGTATGCATTCTTGTCCGAGGTGAGAGACTGCTGAGACCACTTACATCTTCTGGCTCAGATTTCACTTGCATCAAGAAGATACTAACTTCAAAATCTGCCACTGTGCCACTTTCTTCGGGTCCATAGCACTACTTTGGTATCTGAACTTGCCTTCCTTGAAGGGACTGTTGTGCTTGTCAGCGGCCAGCCCTTCCTCATCTCCATCCAGATGCGTGGATCCTGACCCCTGCTTGGGAGAACTGCAAGGTGGCTACAGCCACCTTACCACAGAGTTTGCTGGGTAAGGAGAGTGACCCAGAACCAGCTTGCTCTGCTAGGTCTCTCCTCCTGCATAGAGATTCTATTTTTCCATCTCTTCATGTTCATACAGCCAAAGATCACAAGTGAGTCCTTCTTTTAGCCTGCCTCCAGTTTATCCACAACCTAGAAAAATATAATACTCCCTGGCACTTTTATTTTCCCCCTGGAGATTGGAGAAAGCCACAGTAATAGGCCCAGGCAGTCCTAGGGGAAGTTTTGTCAAAGGTTGAAAAGGCTGAAATCGAAAGGTAAGGAGTCAGTGTCCTTTGGTGAACTCATATTAACTTTAGGGCCTTAGTTCTTGGAGAACACAAGAAAAAGAAGCCATGGTAAGGGGAGCTCCAGTTTGCAGCTCAGTTGGATCTTCATGTTCCATGCAGAGTGTTTGTGATCAAGTGGCATGGACAGTTCCTGGGTCAGAGGCTTCCTGAGCAATGGTTTGGTTGAGGAGGGACCTATTGATAATACTGTTCAGGGGAGCTATGGACCTGGCATTCCAGTGGCCTGGTCTTCAGATAGCTCTTTCTCATCCTGACATGGTATGACTACTTTTGGGAGAGTCTCAGGTCATAGTTTTATGATGTAGTTTACAGAAGTTCTTGTTTGTAGGGCCTTTGCTAATGAAAAATTGTATCTTTACTAGAAAGCATTTCTTTTCTCTTCCTGAGTCAGTGGTACCACTCATTTCTTTCTTCACTAGGGCTAAAAACATCTTTCCTCATAGCAAACTTTGTCCATTGACTTGATGGTTTTTCAGCTACACATGGCAAGCTCTTTCAAGTAGATGGGTTTTCGTAATCTTACTGTCTACTTTTAGACACGAAGTCTTTAACGTGCTACTGGTCAAGTAGTCTCTTGACTTAGTCCTTTGTCTTAGGGGTTGTTGTGACTTTTTTGGCTCTGGTTATTTTCTTATCAATTTTTAAATCTTTTTGAGCTATAGAAACAATCCCTGAAAGTATCATCTTTGCATTTTTAAAAACTGATTTGGCAAAGGTCTTCCTATACTTGCCTTACTAATTTCTGCCCTTAACCATCTTTCCTTCATGTGGGCTAAATTCCTACCACCTCTGAGTGAGCTTTAAGGTATTTGGTACTGGAAAGTCAATGAAGGATGATAGTCTTAAACAAGATTGAGCTCTTTCCCCAGGATCCACTGTAGACCACATTTTAATGATAAATGCCTGGACAAAAAAGCCTGCTTCCCTTCTTGGCAGTGGAGTAGAGAGTCCCATAGTCCTTTCCCATCATAGAGATCCTGCATGCTGATAGGCTTCTTTTGGGTAACTGAGTATACAGGGATGGGAAGTAGGGTGTATTTTCCTACTAAGGTTTGAGGCCCTAGGCCATCACACCTTCCCTACACTTGTTATCCTGACATTGGTCATTCCCTGGCTTTTCCAAATACCTATGGCAAATATTGTAAGTTATGATTTTGTTGTATTTTTGTTTTTACATGCAGAAAACAGGACATGACTTTTTAGAAATTTGAAAAATGAAACAGGACATACATGAACCTGTTTGCCAAGTACCTGCTTTGCTCTTAGGACTTTTGTTTATTCAGATTCTTATTGATTTGTTCCCATATGGTCCCACTTTGAAGTCAGTTGAGCTTGTAGGCCTTTGACAAATTCATGCAATAGAAATATAGTAAGTTCTGGCTTCTAAGAGTATAGCATACAGTCTTAGAAGAGAAATTGGTTCTTCACTATGCTGAGAAAGGAGACAGAGTGGTTTCAGTTGATGGAATTTTGGAGCAAAAATTGGTGCACAGTGAACTTGCAAAATGTTCTTCTACTGAAGATGGGTGTATTGGCTCTTCCTGAGTATGAGCATGGGTGTACCTGGGAAGCCCATTTGTCTTAGGTAGTGGTCTGGCAGCCACCAGGCATTCCTCATGCTATGCTCTGTCAGCATCTTGATATCAACCTGGTGCATTTTGTTTTCCTGTACCCATTTTTGGAGGTAAGTCTTTTCCCAGCTTAAGCTGTAGACCCCTCCAAGTTTTGTTCTGGTGCTCTTCCCCATTCCCTCTCTCATACCATTGGGTAACCAATTGCATTCCTTTTCTTCTTTTGAGTGCTCCCTCCTGTGTTTCTTCTCCCTCTGCCCCACTAACTGCTCTGGAAATTCCATGCTCCTTTAGGCCAGTCCAGTTCCATGACTTCACCCCTCTTTCTTCTAGACTTTCAACCTTTTCCTGGATTTCATCTCCCTATCCTGAATTTAGGGCTCATCACACTGACATTCCTTTCAACATCCTAAACTTTCCCATCTTCTTCAACTTCTGAAATGACCAAACTTTCAGTTTTTGCCTTAGTCTATTCTTTGCTCCCTCTTCCTGGCTGCTAAGCATGACAAATTCATAGTCGACAGACTCAGTATTGATGGGAAATCCTTTAATTTATTACCCTTCATTCTCAACCATGTCCTTCACCTTTGCTGCCAGCATAGGACTGACCTCATCTTGTACTTCACAGAACAGAGAGCCTAAAGCAGAGGTCCTTGTTCAGGGCCCTGCCCTCCCTGCTGTGTACCCTCCTAGGCACAATGAATGAGAAGTTTGTGCCTTCACCGATCCTGCTTCTCCCACTTCCTGAAGGGGTGGGTCTTCATCCTCCATTGTTTTTCACCATGCAATCTTTTTTTTGGGGGGGGGGAGTCGGCTGTGGGGCTTGAATTCAGAGCCTGAGAGCACTGTCCCTGAGCGCCTCAGCTCAAGGCTAATGCTCTACCACTTGGGCCACAGCACCACTTCCAGTTTTCTGGTGGTTAATTGGAGAAAAAAGTCTCACAAACTTTTGTGCCCAGGCTCGCTTTGAACCACAGTCCTCAGATCTTTGTCTCCTGAGTAGCTAGGATTATAGGTGTGAGCCACTGGAACATAGCTCACCAAATACTCTTTATTTTATTTTATTTTTTGCCAGTCCTGGGCTTGAGCTCAGGGCCTGAGCACTGTTCTTGGACTTTCTCAAGGCTAGAGCTCTACCACTTGAGCCTCAGCACCACTTCCGGCTTTTTTCTATGTATGTGGTACCGAGGAATCGAACCCGGGTCTTCATGCATGCTAGGCAAGCACTTTAACCGCTAGGCCAAACTCCCCGTCCCACCAAATACTCTTTAAACAACCACAGTTCTCCTGATTTAAAGTTTAATCTATTGGTCTATTGTCCCTTACATTCTTTCCTTTGCCAAGGTTCTTTTAAAAAATAATTTGTTGGCTTTTTCTTCAGACTTCTGTAGCTTTTATTTTGGGAGGGGTGTACTGTCCTGGTGCTTGAACTCAGCACCTAGGTGCTGTCTCTGACCTTTTGTGCTAAAGGCTAGCCCTCTACCATTTGAAGCACAGGTCCACTTCTGGCTTTTGGTGGTTAATTGGAGATAAAAGTCTCACAGATTTTCTGCCTGGATTAGCTTTGAACTGCAGTCCTCACATTTCAGCTTCCTTTGTAGCTAGGATTATAGGCAGGAGCCACCAGCACCTGGTTATTGATTATACACCTGCCATCATTGATTATGCAGTTACCAAATTAAATACTTTCCAGTCTTCAACTGCCTTGATTGCTCTATGACAGTTCATTCCATCTAACTACATCCATGAGACACTCTCTTCATTTGTTTTTTAGGGTACCACAAGTCTTGGGATTATTCACATTCTTCTACCCATACAGGCTAAGTCCTCCCACCCAGGGATGTAGACAGGGAGTAATGTCTTTAGTTGTCTATAGTTTCTCCTCTCCTGTATTGGGTAGGCAGGAAGCGTCTTAACTGCTCCTGACCTATGCCCTCTGTGTCTATTTTTGTCAAGTCCCTTCCTTCTCTTGGACTAAGCTATCCTCATGCCAAGTATGTTATTAGCAACTGCTGGAAAGAAAGAATCTGAGTTCTTCCCTTTGGCCCTCCTAGTATAGCACAGAAAGATCTTAGTTCATCTGAATCAGTTTGAGTGTGGATTGGATTTTAAAATTTAAATTGCAGTCTGAAGTAGGATACCAGGCCAGAAGGCAGCTCATTTACCATGATCTCATACCAGCTGGAACCTACCAGAGTTAGTAGGAGCCCAGGATCATGGTAAAGCCTGTCCCCATGCATGGTTCAGTAGTGCACCCAGTATGAGGCATCCTGGCTGGTGGGTGTGTACCACTGTTAACATTCCAGTGGAGAGGAAACTGGGAAATGCTGTGGTTTATATCTTGCCTGAGTTTGCTGGCATCTGCATGAATCCAAGTTGGGTCTTTTTCACCTTTGCTGGTTATCACTGCTCGCTTGCTTCAGATTTTACTGGAGCTAGAGGTAGAGGTTGACTGCCTTTTCAGAGACTTGGTAAGAAAGGTGTGACTTAAAAGCTTGAATACCTCAAATTTGGCTTTGCCAATTATGGGTTATGACTTTGGGTATAGTTTCCTCATCTATAAGGTTGGAATGAGAGTGATAACTGTGATTCTAAACTGTAAAGCTCAGGACACAAAGGGACAAGGGCTCTTGTGGGGTTGGGACACAGGTAGAGGAGCCCTGATCAAAACAAGGAAAAGGACTCACAGGACAAATTGAGCTGCTTTGAGGAAAGTCCTCATCGTGGTGCTGCTTTTGAGCCATATGCCCATTCCTCAAGCTGTTCCCTTCCTGGATGTCTAGGATCAGTTCCTCTTAGACCTTTTCTAGAATGGTCATTGGACCCAAAGTGGCTAGGGGCGTAAGGGCATTGGAATGTTAGGGAGGAATATTATAAGAGAAAGCGTAATTGATTTTAAATGGACCTACACATTCAAGAATAAAAAATAGCACTTTTCTTGACCAGCAATTGTGTCCTAGAGTGTTTTTCTTAGAATGAAGATCGTCGAACCATCTACATGGCCTTTTTGATGGATTCAAACATCATAAAGAACACAAGGTGAGGATTCCTGTTTCTCATTACATGGATACAGTTCATTCTTCAAAATACAGGCAATAAATCTGAAGTTGTGTTAGGGGGAAAACATCTTATGAACACCTACAACTGCCAGGTTCCAAACATTTCAAGAAGGTTCTTTATATGTTGATATTCTCCAGTTACCTTCCTCTAGCTGTCCTCTGTGCTTACTCTGCACAGGCATTTTCTAGTTGGGGGTTGGGGAGGAACATGTAGATTAATGTGTAATGAACATAAAGAATGTTTGTTGTTCATTTGGGTTCATTTTGTTTTTCACAAATTCCCTACTTCTTAGGTGACATGACTTACTTGACACTACAGAAGCTAAATGCACTAGAATTTTTATTTCTTAGCATCCCTTGAGATCAGGGTATAGGTCTAGCGAGTCTTCTTTGTGGAGGTGCTGGTGGTGAGGAGGTGGGGTTTCCATGACAGCAGTAATAGAGTATAAATTGAAACACCCAGTGCCTGATGGCAATAATAATTTCTTAAGCATATTAGTTCTGTATATGATTTCAGGAGCTGCTGCTGGCTGCATAGCTCTGAGCTTAATCCTCCAAAAATCCTGTTAATAAATTCATTTTCTGTATAAGTCAGTCCCCATGCAGAGATCTTGAAGTCTGATGAAGTTATGGACCCACTCTTCAGCTCTGGATCCACACATCTTGTGGTATATTGGATGCCTTTTACATGTCTCAATGAAACCCAACACACTATAGCAATCTCCAGTCTCCCTTAACCTACTGTTCTTCTCATAGGCTCTTATCAGCAGCTAGACAGGGGGGGAAAAAAACTAAGAAATGTGATGTCAGGTAAAGCCAAGGATGTTTGTGTGTGTGTGTGTGTGTGTGTGTGTGTGTGTGTGTGTGTGTGTGTGTGCATGCGCACACATACATGCACATGCCTTTCCTGGAACTTAAACTCAGGGCCTGGGTGCTGTCCCTGAGTTTTTTTCCACTCAAATCTAGCACTCTACAACTTGAGCTTCCACTCTACTTCTGGCTTTTTTTTTTCTTCTGTAGTTAATTGGAGATGAGTCTCATGGACTTTCTTGCCTGGGCTGGCAATCCTCAGGTCTCAGCCTTCTGAGTAGCTAGGACCACAGGTGTGAGCCATTGGCACCTGGTGACCATATGTTTTACTATTTGAAGTATATTTTCTCTGACTCCTACTCATTCCCAGACTGATACATGTGCTTGAAATTTGCCTTTTCCTTACCTGTGCTGACTTCTGTTATGCTTTGTCCTTGATGATTTTAAAGTAGTGGTGTTCTCTAGCTGGAGCATAGCTTCTCTACTCCATACTTCTCAGGGTCCCATGGCAAGCTTCTAACAGGACCCACTCCAAAAGAGTCTTCCTTTGCAGATAGTTCTGCAGCAGGATATTTTCCTTGCCTGGCCTGAAGATTATTCTATTCACCAGGCACCACAGGTGTAATATCTAGGTACAAGAGCTCCAAAGGCCCTATAAAAATAAGCTAAGCTCTAGAAACATTAAAATTAAAAATGGTAGGCTGGGATCATGGCCTAGTGGTAGAGTGCCTGTCTAGCATGCACAAGGACTGGGGTTCGATTCCTCGGTACCACATACAGAGAAAAAGCTGGAAGGGGTCCTGTGACTCAAGTGGTAGAGCTTTAGCCTTGGGAAAGCCCAAGGATAGTGCTCAGGCCCTGAGTTCAAGCCCCAGGACTGGAAAAAGAGGCATACCATACATAAAGAAATTCCTAATTAAGTGTCTATGAACTATATAATTATATTAAACTCATGAAGAACCCCAAGCCCAGTGTAAACTAAATAATTCCCAGCTAAGTAGCATCAAAAGCAAAGTTACTAAATCCAGTTTTTCCTTCTCTCCTCTCCCTCTCCCT
Source organism: Megascapheus bottae (assembly GCF_031878675.1). Lineage (NCBI taxonomy): Eukaryota > Metazoa > Chordata > Mammalia > Rodentia > Geomyidae > Megascapheus > Megascapheus bottae. The sequence goes on from NC_143524.1 coordinate 39,051,318, forward strand.
CTCTCTCTCCCTGTCCCTCTGTGGCAGCACTGGAATTTGAACTTGGAGCCTCATACTTACTAGGTAGGGGGATACTCTGCTGTTTGAGCCATACTTCCAGCCCTTTTTGCTCTGGTTACTTTCTATGATCTTGCTTTCTCCCTGGGCTGGCCCAGACCTTAATTCTCCTATTTAGCCTTCCTGTAAATAGCTGGCATGACAGATGCACACTACCAGGCCTAGATTTTTCTGAGATGGGATTTCACAAACTTTTTTCCCAGTCTGACTTCAAACTATGATCCTGTCAATCTCTGTCTCCCAAGTAGGTGGGATTATAGGCAGAAGTACCACACTTGGTATTATGTTTGTATTGTGATGTGTGGTGCAGAGTTCCTACAGTAAGAACACATAGCTCTTTGGAAGGAATTTCATAATTAAAAAAATTGGGGAAGAGATGGGAGTTTGGCCTAGTGGTTGAGTGCTTGCCTAGCATGCATGAAGACCTGGGTTCAATTCCTTGGTACCACATATATATAGAAAAAGCTGGAAGTGGTGCTGTCGGTCAAGTGATAGAGCTCTAGTCGTGAGAAAGCCCAAGGACAGTGCTTATGTCCTGAGCCCAAACCCAGGACTGGAAAAAAATTATTACCTACATAACTTTTATTCACAGTTCAGAAATCAATATCAAACACACCTAAAATAAAAAATTGCTATGCTTTTAGAAATATTGGAAAGAAATACTGGAAGGAAAATTTATACCTGACCCTCTGCTGTTTGTAGGATTTTTTCTTTGCCTTTTGCTCTATTCTCTAGAGTCACCAGAAAATACCTGTTTCATGTTATGTTTCCTAGTTAGTGTATTTTTTTTGCCAGTCCTGTGGCTTGAACTCAGGCCCTAGGCACTGTCCTTAGGCTTTCTCAAGGTTAACACTCTACCACATGAGCCACAACACCACTTCTGGCCTTTTCTGTGTATGTGGTATGGAGGAATCGTACTTGGGGCTTCATGCATGCTAGGCAAGAACTACATTAGGTCACCCTCCTGGCACCCCTAGTTAGTGTATTTTGTTCTGCACTTTGTATCTGTGAATTCATACCATCAATCCCTTTGGACAGTCTCAGTCATAATTTCTTCAGATATTCCTGTCCTCCATTCTCCATTGTCTAAATATATGCTAAGAGATATTTCTGAAATGTGAATAAAAGTTATGTAGGTAATAATTTTTTTTGCCAGTCCTGAGTTTGAGCTCAGGGCCTGAGCACTGTCCTTTGGCTTTCTCAAGACTAGAGCTTTACCATTTGAGCCACAGCACCACTTCCAGCTTTTTTTCTATGTATGTGGTACCAAGGAATCAAACCCAGGTCTTCGTGCATGCTAGGCAAGCACTCTACCACTAGGCCAAACCCCTCCCCCAAGTTTTTCTTTTTTAATTATGTAAGTCATTTTTAGATGAAAGTCTTAAGAGCCACTGTTTAATTCTTCAGTTCTTTCTTTTATCCTGTTGAGGTGATTCTGAGAGCATGTATCGGCACAAAGGTGCTTAATATTTAAGCAGTCTGATATGCAACATTGATCTATGGAGGATATATACAAAGACCATTGCCCATAACTACAGCAGATCTTTACATCAGTAAGAAGATGTATTAAGCCAGTAAGAATTGTGGATTATTCATTAGTGCAGCATAAACTAGGCAACATTCAAAGAAACTTGGTCTCCTTTGAGGAAAAAAGAAGCAATAGTAAAGCCCTAATATTCAAGGTATGTAGCAGAAATGTTGATATTGGTGACTTGAAAGATTTTGGTGTATGTTATGTGTTGGAAAAACATTTGGTGACACCATAGTCCATGACAGCTTAAAGGTCATATACTTCATGTATTTCAGAACTGGGTAAGAGGTTAGAAAACAGACTGTTGGTAACATCTTGGTTAACATTCTGTTTACCAGGTAATGAGTTACCAGGTAATTTAAGAAGCCTATATTTGTGGGATTCAAGTGTCAAATGTCTATGGCATGAACTCTTGAATCCTGAGGGGTGGAGATGAACAGTCAGGAGACCATTGTGAGTGAGGATGGTGTTTGATGCTCTTTGACACTGAAGACTGAAAGAAGAAATCAAGAAAGACTTTGAATATTAAAGACAATTAAAATTCAGCATTCATAGTAAAACCCATGAACATAATATTCTTTGTTAAAACTTTGAGTGGATTAAAGCATTTCAGAGAAGATGTAAAATTAGGAGTATACTGCCTATTAAAACCTTTCATTAGGAAGAAAGAGGCCATGAGAACTAGTTCTCAAAACTAAGTGTGGTATAGCTTTTGGCACATAATGCTGCCTGTGTTCAAGTAAATTAAAAAATAATGATTTTTTTTTTTGCCAGTCCTGGGGTTTGAACTCAGGGCCTGACTGAGCACTGTCTTTGGGCTTTTCTCAAGGTTAGCGTTCTACCACATGAGCTCCAGCACCATTTCCAGTTTTTTCTATGTATGTGGTACCAAGGAATCAAACCCAGGTCTTTGTGCTAGGCAAGCACTCTACTACTAGGCCAAACTTCCGGAACCATCATGAGATTTAAAAAAAAAATTGTTTCCAGAGGAATGATGAGATTAGACTAGCTAGAATGATAACTAAGACTTCAAAGATATAATAGCGAATAACAAAGAAAAGCTTCCAAGATATAATAGGGAATGGTGGATAGGGGTTGAGGAAGCTGTTAATTCCCCAAACAGCTTATTCTTCCATTCTTTCATCAGCAGATATGCCAAAACCTCTGAGAAGACAGAACCAAGGATTAAAGAGAACAATGGATATTCTCAGAGATAAGAAACTGAGGCCCTCAAAATATTGCCCAATTGAATTTCTTGACTTAAGAAAACCAGAGTTCTCCTCCACTCCCAAATTGATCAACAAACCCTGGAATTAATTGCACTAATTGCTTCTATATTTTGTTATATTGACAAGCTTCAATTCTGATGTATGTGTCCCTAAATATCAATGTTGCATTGTAACAATGACCATTACCATAAAGTAAACAGCATGTAATACTTGTTATCATAGGTGATAGTAATAAGTATACAGATTGAATAATAGCAGGTTGTTGTGTGGTAATGACCCAGGAACATACGGAGTTCCTTGGCAGTGCCTAGAGTTTGTCCTGTTAACAGTCATCTCCCAGAGAAATGATGATGTCAGCTATGAAACTAGCTGACATATTGAATGTAGTTGCCTTTCACCACTTATTTTTTTTTTTTTTGCCAGTCCTAGGGCTTGAACTCAGGGCTTGGGCACTGTCCCTGAGCTGCTTTTACTCAAGGCTAGCACTCTACCACTTGAGCCACAGTCTGCTTCCAGCTTTTCTTGTTAATCTGCTGCTGAGGAATGTGGAATCCAGGGCTTCATTAAAGCTAGGCAAGCACTCTATCACTAAGCCACATTCCCAGTCCCACCACGTGAGTTTTTAGAAAGCAATTAGTATAAGGTATAAGATCAAGGATTTCCTAAGAAAACCTGGGCTTTCTGTAGAGAGTTGAGTGTGTTTAATTTTCTTGTCTAGATTTATTGTGTCCTCTCTATGAATGTGACATTTGCACATTGGAAATGCATATTTATCTATTTGTAAGTCTGTCAACTTACATATTTACCTATTTACTCTCCTTTTATTCTCTCCTTCTCCTTTCCTTCCTTTCTCTATTCCCTCTATCCATCTTTTCATTTGCAAGTACCATTTAAAAAATTTAGTTACTAATTTCCAGGCAGTGAAAACAAGTAGTAAACCAAGAGGCTAGTTCCGTAATGTCCTACCACTTAACTCTGATGAGAAAAGAAAGAAAATAGAAATAAAATGATTGTTTTAGATGGTGTTAAGTTTTCTAAGACAACGTGGCATGATAATATGGTAGAATATGTAATGCTTTAGAAAGGAAAGTCAGAAGTATCAGATACTATGTTTGAGTCCAAGTCTCAGACAAAAAAATATAGGGAAGCCAGGGAGGGCTTCTCTGAGGAGGTGGAAATTGAAATGAATTTGAATTATCAAGAGAAGGAATTTTAATGCAAAGGAAACAGTACAAACTATTTGAAATAGCTTATAATAATCCAATGAAAAAACAAATGGATAAAATTAAGACAAATGGAAAATGGAAGAGAGAACATGAGAATGTCATACTACTGATAGGCAAACCACAGAGTTTCACAAAATCATTAATGTCAGGTTGTAAATTTGAGTTGTATCTTCCTGAGAGTCAAGGTTAAAGTGACAGGTAGTCAGTCTTATGATGTGCTTTCTTATTTTTTTAAAGTAGTTGTACAGTGACATTGCCATTCAACAAAGCCGTTCATGAATTCAATGTATCATAGTCTTTATAGGGACAAGACATATCAGTTAATTTCAAATGAAGAATCCACTGGTAGAATTGAAATACATCCTGCATAAACTTTCCTCTGTGGGGCACAGAGCAATTGTGCCAGTGAGTTAAGGCCTTTCTTCCATAAAAGTTGACATCTCAATCCTTGGAACTTGTCTATATTACTTGGTGGGCTAAAGGTACTTTACAGATATGGTTAGTGGAATTAAGGACCTTGAGATGAGGAGATGACCTTACATTTTTTGGACAGGTCCAGTCTAATCACATGGATCTTAAAGCCTAGAAATGGATCTCAGCTAGAAATGGAGGATAATTTAACTTCAGAAGAATAATCAGAAAGATGATATATTGCTGGCTTGAAGATGGAGGAAGAAGCCAGGGGCCAAGGGCTGTGAGTATCCTCTACAAGCTAGACAAAGCAAACAGATTCCGAGGTCTCCAAAAAGGACATACCCCTGCTGACACTGATTGTAGCCCAGTGGAGACTCATACTGAACTTTCAGAATTTCAAAAGACTATATTTGTATTAAGTCACCAAGTTTTGAGAATGTTATGATTTTCCTATGAGACTAACATAGTTAGGTTCATATAGGTTGCAATAACAAGTTCACCTACTTAATTGGCTAAGCAAAAAGATTATGGTAAGGATCTGGAAGTAGTAGACGTCACAGGCAAGGACACAACTTATTTCAGACTAGGGATGTGAAGCTCCCTAAACTCTTTTTTAGATTTTCCTCTATGGATTTTTTTTCATCCTTTCTGTTCTTTTTCATTTTTCTTTGGAGACTCTACATTTCTCAAGGACATTTGTTGAAAAAAATATATGGTATGGCCAGCTCCCAATTTTCTCTGATAACCATGCTTGATGATAGCTACCTAGAGAAGTACTGAAATCGCAGCCTCAGTTCTGATTTCCTGGAAGAGAGAGTCTTGGCTTGAGTCAGGTACTTGGTAATGGTGCAGCCATGTGTAACCAGATGACCTGCCTACCTTGTCAAAGGATCCAGGGCTAGTTTTCAGGAATAAAAGATGTAACTGTTTTCCTTTGTGAATGTGTGTGTGTGTGTGTGTGTGTGTGTGTGTGTGTGCACGTGTGCACGTGTGTGCCAGTACTGGGGCCTGAACTCAAGGGCGCAGGCACCATTCCTTAGCTTTTGCATTCAAGGTACCACTTGAGACAAATTTCCACTTCTGGCTTTTGCTGTTGTTGTTTTGGTGGTTGATTGGAGGAAGACAGAGTTTCATGGATTTTCTGCTCTAGTTGGCTTCAAGTAACGATTCCGAGATTTCAGCCTCCTGAGTAGCTATGATTATAAGTGTGAGCCACTGCCACAGTATAACTGCTGTTCTTAAAAGTAACTTAAATCCAACTCATTTTATAGTGAAGAAATAATTTAATGGATTGAAACTATCAAGAGATTACAAAAAAACAAGTATCAAGGTACACATGTGATAATGTAAAACATATATCTTTTGGTGGAGCATGGTCTGAGAAGCTTGAAAAACATTGATATAGATAATCAGGCAGGATTCTCCCTCTGGGTTGTAATAAGCATGCTAAAAATAATCCTAGTCATGAGTATTCATTTTTTTTCCAAGATTGGGATTCAAATTTGTTATCTGATGCTTTCAATCATTGGCTGGTGCTCTACTATCTAAGCCCCATGTCCAATCCCTACAGTGCTTTTTAATAGCCTAGTTCAACCTAGGATAAAATGCAATCCAGTGGTTTTCAACCCAGATTTGTATCAAGTTCATCTGATTTTTGTGTGTGTGTGTGGGTTGTTAGGGACATGGTCTCACCCTGAGGCTCAGACTGAAATAACAGGTATGGACCATCATGCCCAGCTCTTAATTCCTTTTAAAAATGATATAATAGGATCTATTCAATCACTAATTCTGGAAGTGTAAATTGTGAATATTTAAACACAAAATAAAGCAAAACAAAAGGAACTTCTTAGATGTCTACTGAAATTTAGGTATGTGCTCTATCACTTGTGCCACACACCTCGCTGTTGTCTTGGTACTCATTGAGTCTTGGCAATCACTGACCTACTTTACAGAGAAGTGGGTCATCTGTATACTCTCCAAACAGTTATTCACGCTTGTATCCAGACTCCTGTTAGCAATTTGAAGTTATTTCTTGGAAAGGGTCTGGCATGTGAACGGCTTCACAACTTATTAAAGGCCCATCACATACTTCACAGTTCATTGAAGCAGGTGGCAGAATTTATCTCCTCCTCTGAACACTGTGTCAGTAATATTCACACCAAGATGGATGGTCGTTCTGTCTTCCTGTAGCAGCAGGGCTAGGTAGGAGGAGGTGCTAGGCACCGTGAAAATTCAGACCCTTGTTGGACAATAGTTCTCTACTCTTCCAAAACAATAACCAAGAATTCTCAAGTTTTACAATATAGCACATGGTGAGGATTATTTATGCTTGAAAAATGTTCAAAACTGAACAATGAAATGATTGGCCATCAATCGACTTAATTTTCGAGGACACCTGCCTCAGATTTGAGTGGTCTGCGTTGACGGTCTTCCCCACAGCTGCTAGAGAGTGAGAGGCCCCCCGCAGGCACACCAAGCCCCGCTGTGGTCAACATTAGCATACAGCTGGAACCCGTATTTCTAGTCTCTATTCTCAGATGGGCCACAGAGGTTGGTGGATAAATCCTAGTTCTGGGATTTGTCATTTAATCTGAGAACCTTTTGGGATACACAAGGTCCATTTTCTGGTCCCCCCCGCCCCCCCGCCCCGGCCCGGGTCAGGCCATCTGAGCACTCACAGCAGTGCAAGACTTGGCAGCCCTACTTCGCTCCAGTTCTCTGGGCATTCAGGCCGGGGTTGCTCAGGTTGGAATCTCCTGCGGAACCCGGTGCACGTGGCGGCGCTGTGGTTCGGCCGGAGCCTTCACGCCTGCACCCACCCCCTCCTTGCCCCCACCCGGCGGGAGATCCGAAGGGGCTTCGCGCTCCCCGGCACGTTTTGTCCCTGCACGGTCCCCGTCCACCTCCCCGGTGACTGCTCCCGGCCGCCAAAAAAAAAAAAAAAAAAAAAAAAAAAAGTTACGTTTCTCCAGGTGTGGAGTTGCTGGCTCGGCGATCGCCGGGGGGCGAGCGGGCCTGGGTGAGTGAGCACCGGGCGGACCCGAGGACCTCACGGAGGCGGTGGGCGGCGCGGGCGGGGACGGCCGACAGCCCCGGGCGTTGCTACGGCAACCGCGGAGGCAAACCGGCCTCTGGGCCGCGGAGGGCGCGGGGAGGCCCGCGGCCCGGTCCCGGCCCGACTTCTCCCGGGTCCGACGTGTCTGGCTGGTCCCCGGCTGCCCAGGTTCACCGCACCTCCTGGGGACGCGAACCCCGGGAGAGTTTAAAGCGAGCTCGCTGTAGGGTAAGCGTGTGGGCAAAAAAAACACCCCCCCCCCCAAAATCCAGCCCATCCGTACAAGGGCCAGAGCTGCGAGTTCACGGCTGGAGCCTGGCACCTAGGAAGAAGACCTCGCTACATGGGAGCTGATTTATGTTCTTTGTCCACACGATGAGTAACAGTACACCCCCCCACACACACACTCACAAACTTGGGCTCTGTGGATAGGCGATTTAGTGGGAAATCGTGGGCTTCCATGAGCCTACAGGTGATATCTAAATGAGTTGCAAGTATAGATCCTTTGGGACTCATAGAGGTGTTTTTTTCTTTTATTTTGAATGCTAACCATAGTCTGGTACTTCTGGTCCCACTTGTTGTCTTGACCATCCAACAAGTCCAGTGTTAGAGGAGGATACTGGAAGCCATGGAGTGTGTGTGTGTGTGTGTGTGTGTGGGAGAGAGAGAGAGACAGAGACAGAGACAGAGAGAGACAGAGAGGGAGGGAGGGAGGGAGGGAGGGAGAGTTAGTTCTGTGATTGAGAAGAGTATGAATAGATTTTTTTGAGGCTAAGCTTCCTCCTTCAGGGTTCATGCCTTCCAATTGTGACCAACATGCAGATACACTCGAAAGTTGATCCTTTCTTAGTCTCTAGTGTTCTTATCTCAATGGATCACACTTCCTTCTATCCAGTTTTCAAGTCAGAAACTTGGTTTCATCCTTGGCACTTATCACTCCTTTAGATCCAAGTAATCTTCAATTCAGGTTAATTTTTATCTTCACTGCAGACAGCAAGGCAGTCACTTTTTTTGATATTTCAGCCTCTGTCACTCTAGACCAAATTCCTATCTTTCGTCTTGTAAGAATCCTCTTCAAGGATAGGCTATTCATTCCATCTTTCTGTTTTCATCTGTTCTTCGTACTATAGCAGGAACAGTAAAATTTCATTCTTCTTTGCACTCCGACCCTGGCCTTCAAATCTACCATGGCTTCTGGTTATTAATAGAAGCCATAATTCTTGTTAGTCACCTAAAAGTTTGGTGACATTATACTTTTATAGTTTTAGTGATGCTGAGAATTGAACCCAGGATTTGTGCAAGCATTCTAGGTAAGCATTCTACCATGGAGTTATGCCCCAACCTTTGAATTTTGTCATCACTCTTAGAAAGAAATCTCACATCTATTAGCACTCACTCCTGTTCTTCTTTCCCCTTAGCCCCTGGAAAATATGAATTTATGTTTCATGTGGATTTTCCTGTTTTGCGCATTTCATATAAATGCACACCATGTGACCTTTTGCTTCATTTTATTTAGGATGACATTCAAAGTTTATTTCTTGTAGTAGGTAGTATTTTATTCCCTTTTATAACCCACAAAATTTTATTGTTTGGATATACCACACTTCATTCATTAGTTGATAGTAATTTGAGTTGTTTCCTTTTTCTGTGGATATTATAACAGTGCTGCTATGAATATCTGTGTACAGGTTTTTGTGAAACTATAGTAACTCTTATGCTTAACTTTGAGGGTGGGGGGAGCAATACTACAGCTTGAACCCAGGGCCTCTTTGAACATGGAGCGAAGCCCCTAGCCCTACTTTTTTGTTGGTTTGGTTTTTGTTTTCAGCCTTGCTTTTTTCTAGCTATTTTTGAGATAGGGTCCCATTTCTTTTCTGTGCACTTATCTGTGTGTGCACACTTTGCCTATTTTAAGGTTCCTCACAGCTAGGGTAATAGATAGGTACCACCACATCTATTTCTCCTTTGAGAAGGTGTCTCTGAATCTTTTATCTTTCTTTTTTCTTTTTGTTGGTTGTGGGGCTTGAACTCTGGGCCTGGGCGCTGTCCCTGAGCTCTTCAGCTCAAGGCTATTGCCCTACCTGCTGAGCCACAGCACCACTTCCAATTTTGTGGTGGTTAATTGGAGATAAGAGTGTCACAGACTTTAGTGCCCAGGCTGGCTTTAAATCTTGATCCTCAGATCTCAGCCTCCTGAGTAGCTAGGATTACAGGTGTGAGCCACCTCACCCAGTTTCTCCTGAATCTTTCTGCTCAGGCTACCTTGAACTTTGATCCTGGTGGTCTCAGCTTCCAAAGCAGCTAGGATTAAAGACATGTACTACTTGCTCCCAGCCTATGTTTAACTTTTAAGGAACTGCAAAATGCTTTTCCGAAATGACTGCGATGTTGTGCATTTCTGTCTGCAAAGAATGAAGCTTCCAGGGAGTGTTGACCTAGTGGTAGAGTACTTGCCTAGCATGCATGAAGACCCGGGGTTTGAGTCCTCAGTGCCACATACATAGAAAAAACCGGAAGTGGTGCTATGGCTCAAATGGTAGAGCACTAGTCTTGAGGAAAGCCCAAGGACAGTGCTCAGGCCCTGAGTCCAAGCCCCAGGACTGGGGGGAAAAAAGAAAAGGATAAAGCTTCCCACATTTCCACATCCTCACCCAAACTTGTTATTGTCTGTCCTTTAACCTATAGCTATGCTAATATGTTGTGATATCCCATTGTGGTGTGTCTGTGCGCTCACATGCACATGCACCTGAACTCAGGGTGTAAAGCTCTTTGCTTGGCATTTTTGCTCATGGCTATTGCTCTACCACTTGAGCCATGACTTTTGCTGGTTAACTGGTGATGAGTCTTTTGGATCTGTCTGTTCAGGTTGGCTTTGAACCATGATCCTCAGAGCTCTGTCTCCTGAATAGTTAGGATTTTTAGGTGTGACACAGTGGTGCCTGTACAATTATGTGGTTTTTTTTTCCCCCTCTGGTTGGTCCTGGGACTTGAACTCTGGGCCTGGGCACTGTCCCTGAGCTCTTCAGCTCAAGGCTACCGCTGTATCCCTGGAGCCATAGTACCACTGCTGGTTTTCTAGTGGTTAGTTGGAGATAAGAGTCTCATGGAATGGGGAGAAAAAAACATGAGAAGGGGTAGCAATGTTTGTGAAGTAATGCACCTCCTATCTGGCGAATATAATGTAATTCTTCTATTAATTACAATAAAAAAGAATATTAAAAAGAAAAAAATTACTAAATGGTTATTAAATAAATCTGGGTTAAAAAAGAGTCTCATGGACTTTTTGTGCCCAGGCTGGCTTTGAACCATGGTCCTCAGATCTCACCTCCTAAGTAGCTAGGATTACAGGTGTGAGCCTCTGGCACCCAGGTGGATTATGGTTTTGATTTATATTTTTCTGCTGATGAGCTGAGGGTGTAGTTTGTACAGCATTCTTTGTTTTGGACACTGTTCTCTGTATGTCTCTCATGAGTCATTGAGAGACAGATGACAGACATGACAAAGAGCCTGGTATATGGCTTATTATTTTACTTATTTCTCTTTTGACTCATTTATTGAATTATGATCAAGATACTATGTTAACGTTTTATAATACAAAGATAAAAAGTTGCAATTCCTGTAGAGTTGACTATGTATTGTAGAGGGAAGCAGGCCAAGAAATTATAATACTCTAGGTGAGGTGCTATAACAGACTCATTAATTGGTGCTATGGGAACTAGAGGGCAAAAGCGGGGTCCAGCCAAAGGGGAAAGGAATGGAGGCAGACAGAATGGCTCACTCATCAGCCTGGAAGTGAGAAAGTATGTGGATCTTTGAAGATATGGATTTTCAGGGAATAATGGGGAACAATGATGGGATAGGTTAGCAGTGCCAGCTTACTAAGAGCTTGCTATGCTGGGCTGAGATCTGAAGTCAGTGTTGATGGAAAGACAATTTATGGTGAAGAATTTATATGTTTCAGCTTTCTTACTCTATGCCTAGCTCAGTGATTTTTCAGTTTCTATTTCCTTTGTGCTTAACATTTCCCACAAGCTTCTCACTGAGATTCTTCTCATATTGTATTCCACCACTTTAATATTGACCTTTCAATTTGCCTTTTACTTTGGACTCAGGGCCTCTTAGCTCTTGGAGACCTGCCTTCTGTGACCCCATGCTTTGTCTGGAAGGATTTGTCTTCTATTTGTCCAGGGCTTAGCACAGTAAAGACTCAGCAAATAAACCTAGGTCTAGTGGAGAGAGCATTGTTGGAGAAGGTCCCCGACCTAGAGGTTTATCCTCTGGTCCTTCTAAGGTGAACTTAGTCATCGTCTCCCCTCTGATCTTCCATGGCCATTCATTGATGGGTCATACATGGTCATACATTGATTGTATAACTCAGGCCCCTCTTGCTTTGTCTTGATTTAGAGTAACTGTGGGTTGAAGTATGGGCCAGGAATTTTGTATTGTTGGAGGCAGCCAGCATCTATATATCTAGTGGTTCCAGGAAGATGCATAAACTGGTCCTTCAACCGCAAAAGAACGTATGTGTAGCCTCAGAGATCATTCATATAGGACTTTGATCTGAATCCTTCTACATTAAGAACTATCAGAGGAGGAAGTAGAGCTGTGGCTCAAATATAGAACACCACCCTTGAATGAAAAAGCCAAGGCAGGGTGAGACCCTGAGTTCAAGCCCCATTGATAGTGCACACACACACACACACACACACACACACACACACACACACACATATGAAGGAAGAAAGAAAAGGATTATTAAAGGAACTTGAAAATTAATATGGGCTCTAATCCATGGGATGGAAGGTGTGATAGCTGTTTTTTTAAGTATTTGAAGGGTTACTTAAGTATAATAGACAGAGTTGCAGATTTTGATCTTGTATTCTGGACTGTCACTTACTTTCTTCCCTATTTAAATTCCTTTCAGACTAAAAGATTATGTGATTCAAAAAACATACCAGGGAGTGTCTGTTCTGATTAGATCTGGGTTCTTGAGGCAGATTGAGTGGCAACATTTTAGCTTTTTTGAGCTTAGTCACCAGTGAATTGAAATTGTAATAGCTGTATTTATTATATGCAGAATTGAAGGAGTTATTAATAAATCATTCCTTAGTTCCATATTATCTCTATTCTACAGACTTAATTTTTTTCAATAGGATTTCCTTAATTATATCAAATGTTTCATTTCCAGAATGTTTAAAATGTCTGATTGCTATAATCTCCAGAGAAACTAGTCTTAATTACATCCAGTATTTAAAGAAATTATTTGATTCTTTAGATAAGATTGAAAGTAGCTTGTTTTAAGGGATATGGCTACTTTTTGTTACTGTACTTACTGTAAATTGAGAATGTTTTGTTCATAGTATTATCATTATCTTAAATACTTTAGATTGTGGATTAGAGTATAGAGTTGTTACTACTTTCAGAATGAGCAACATGATGATACTGTTTGACTATCCTCTCTCATTTTTCTTACCATGATTCTTATTTTTTTATAACTTTTTCTAGTGATTAATAGAAGGGTTACATTATATTCACCAGATAGAAGGTGTATAACTTAACAAACATTGATACCCTTTCTCATGACATGGTCCCCATTTCCTTCCCATTCTCCTCCCGCTTATCTTTATTTCCCCCTTCCCTATCCAATTTCAAATAACCAATTAAGCACATATAAAATATATCAGATAACAAGGTGAAATATTGTAACAATATGAGATAACCAGGGGATGGCAAAAGAGATGAGAGATAACATAGTACATTAAGGACAACAATCACTCATTATATGGCTTTTGTTTCTATATCCTGGAGGTCCTTTCATTTAGTGTCATACTGTATGGCCTTATGTATCTAGGTTTTTCTCTATTGCAGATCTCTGTTAGGAGAGGCCAAGGTTTCTACTGATTATGACAAATGAGGGAAACCATTAAGCCCATGTTCCTTTGAGTCTGGCTTACTTCACTTAATGTGATCTTTTCTAAGTCTTTCCATTTCCTAACAAATGGGGCAATGTCATTCTTTCTGACAGCAGCATAGAATTCCATTGTGTATAAATACCACATCTTGTTGATCCACTCATCAACTGAGGGGCATCTGGGTTGGTTCCATATCTTTGCTATGGTAAATAGTGCTGCAATGAACATCGTTGTGCTAGTGGATTTAGTACGTCCTTGTTTCTGGACAATTGGGTAAATGCCTAGTAGTGGAATTGCTGGGTCATAGGGGAGCTCTATGTTTAGTCTTTTGAGGAACTGCCATACTGCTTTCCATAGTGGTTGAAGGAGTTTGCACTCCCACCAACAGTGTAGTAGTGATCCCTCCTGGCCACATCCCCTCCAGCATCTGTTGTTATTAGATTTTTTGATCCTGGCCATTCTAACTGGAATCTTAAGAGTTGTTTTAATTTGCATTTTTTTATGACCAGAGATGTTGAGCATTTCTTCATGTGTCTATAGGCCATTTTTGTTTCTTCTTCAGAGAAGACCCTCTTTAAGTCTTTGGCCCATCTTTTAATGGGATGGTTGTTACTTTGGAGATTCATTTTGGAGTGATTCAATTTTTTGAGCTGTTGCTATATTTTAAATATGAGGCCTTTGTCCCTTGTATGTTTAGTGAAGATCTTCTCCCACTCTGTAGGCTTCCTGATTAGTTTAGTAGCTATGTCCTTTGCCATACAAAAGCTCTGCAGTTTAATGCAGTCCCAGTTATCCAGCCTTTCTCTGATTTGTTATGATTCTTGGTCCTTAATAAGAAAGTTTCGACCTGTGCCAAGGAGGCCTAGTGTGTCTCCTATTCCTTCTTGTAAAGTTTTCAGTGTGTCAGTTTTTACCTCCAGGTCTTTGATCCATTTGGAGTTAATTCTAGGGCAAGGTGACAAAGAAGGATCCAACTTTAGTTTTCTGCAGGTGCTTAACCAGTTCTGCCAGTACCACTTGTTGAAGAGGCCGTCTTTATTCCATTCTATTTTTTTGGTTCCCTTGTCAACGATTAGGTGGCCATAGGTCTGTGGTTTAATATCTGGGTCTTCAGTTCTATGCCATTGGTCTTCAGGCTTGTTCTTGTGCCAGTACCAAGCTGTTTTGATTATTATACCTCTGTAGTAGAGTCTAAAGTTTGGTATTGAAATTCCTCCTGTGCTGTTCTTTCTGCTAAGAAGTGTTTTTGCTATACAGGGTCTTTTATTATTCCATATGAAATTTTGGATTGCCTCTTCTATTTCTTTAAAGAATGACATTGGGATATTGATGGGTATTGCGTTGAATTTGTAGATAGCCCTTGGCAAGATTGTCATTTTCACGATATTGATTCTTCCAATCCAGGAGCATGGGAGGTTTTTCCATTTCCTCAGTTCTGCTTTAATTTCCTTTTTCAGGGTTTTAAAGTTTCATCAAAAAGGTCCTTTACATTCTTAGTGAAGGTATTCCTAGGTACTTTATTTTCTTTGAGGCTATTACAAAAGGAGTTGCTTTCCTGATTGTTGCCTCGTTCCTCTCACTGTTGGCGTAGAGGAAGGCAGTTGATTTTTGAGGGTTAATTTTGTACCCTGCTACCTTGCCAGAGTTTTGAATCAGCTCAAGCATCTTGGGAGTGGAGTCTATAGGGTTCTTTAAATACAGAATACCATGATTCTTATTTTTTGATTGTTCTGGATATTTCCCTAGTGCTCATCAAGATATGCTTTCTAGTGAGTAAATGTTGGTAATAATTTGTGAAATATGATTTGTTTTTAGACAACATTTTCAGTATACATTGACAATTTAAATTTTGCTTAGGGAATGGAGGCAGTGGGATGGTGAAAATTGTTTTGTTCATTTTTTTGAGATCTTGTTATGATGTCAAGTTGACTTTGAACCCATGATTCTCAGGAGTCCTGGGATTATAGCCATGTACCACTGTGTTCAGTCTTGAAGATCTTTAAATGATATCAGAGATAGCTGATGGTGCTGAGGATTTTGAAAAATCTGACCAAGGGGATACAGACTCATTTTTTTTTCCTATCTAGATGGGTAAGATTTACTAGCGAAGAATTAGACAGCTGGGTTTTGGTGGCTCATCCCTATAATTTTAGCTACTCAAGAGGCTGAGGTCTGAGGTTTGTTGATTCAAAGCCAGCCAAACAGGAATGTCTGAGAGTCTGATCTCCAATAAACTACTAAAACAGCTGGAAATGGAGCTGTGGTTGTAGTGGTAGAGTTGTAACTAGCTTTGAGCAAAAGAATCTTAGAGATAGTGACTCTGCCCCTGCAAGCCTCAGGACCAGCACACACACACACACACACACACACAAACTAGACATGTCTGGAAGAAGGATATAACTAGCTATGACCTATATAAAGAGTTATAAGAGATAATTTTGATTTAATATGATGAGGAACATTCTGTCACTTGTGAAATGTTTTCTTGGAGAGAGTAAGTGGGGATCCCCATCATTGGAGAATCCTGTAAACTCTAGTGTACATGTCAGCATACATCAGATTTTCTGTGAAAGAAATTCCATGCTGCACTCTATGTACTCAGATTCTTTTTTGTATTCCTGAATCTGTGGCTGCCTCTCCACTCGTGCTACTATGAGGTGGCTTCTCCACTTCAGGTTTTGCTGCAGTGGCATTTATATGTGCTATACACATGAATGAGCATGTTAATGGAAACTTTTTTTCCTTGTGTAACTATTTGAAATTGATAACAAAAGAAAAAATAAAATATGACTACATATATTTTAGGTAAGATTCACAGAGGATATATTGAACCCATGTACAAATGCTTAGGCACACATTTTTTTGCATAGTTATATTCTTTTACCTATTGCTATTGAAGTCTTTTCTGTAGAGATCTGTGAGTGTAATAAAAATGCTTCTTATTTTATTGATCAAATTGATTTTTGAAAATACACTTTTGTATGTCTTCAAAGTAGATCCAACAAAGAGCTTTTGTGGAAGTAGGAATTGAAAACTGGTGGTTTTATCGTGAGATTGAGAAAGATCTATAAATAAAATAGTGTGAACATTCAATTAGTGTTTAAGATATTTAAGAGTAGTAAATAGGATCCCTGTAATAATTTTGGAAAATAGTGTTTTCAGAGTTACTAATTTCCTGCTGGATTACTGCTTTAAATGGCGCTACAGTTCTGGTGATCTGGCCAGGGGAAATGTATGTACAGGGATGATTAAATCCATTTTCCCACAGAACTACTGGTTAAATGAAATGATTAAGTCTGATTCTAAAATAAAACACAAAGCACAAACCACCAAGAGTTCAAAAAATACTAACAGGTACTTTGTAAGAAGATATGATGGCAGTGTATTAAGCTTTCAACTAGTTTGTTCATTGTAGATTAAATGCCTTTAAGTGGATGCAAGCTATCAAGCCAATTAATTAATACAAGAGAGAGAATTTCAAATTTTCTTTTTAATACAAACCCAACCTTCAGGGACAGAGAGTTCACTTTCAAGATAGACTTTCTTTTTTTGTGGTAATGCTCTAAGTATGGTCTCTTTTCCTAAATCAGTGTGAGATAACCTGAGCTCAGTGTAGGTGTTAAGGCTTCTGCTTTGTCGAGTATAAAGTGAACATGAGGCAAACGTTAATGTCACATGGTGCTTCACATTTTTCTGTTACTGAGTGAACAGTGGCTCTAGATACTTGTAAAAATATTATACATAGCACCACAGAAAACTAATGTACTTATATACCCACATATACAAGCTCAAGGAAGGTGGCATGGTAAAAATCAGTAAGCATATCTAAAATTATTATGCTTATCTATAATAAATGAAATATGTAAATAATCACATGCTTTTGAAATTTGAATAAAGACTAAATTTAATTTACTATTATGGCAGCCTAATCTATTTAATGATGAATTCTTTGATTTTTTCTTTCTGATCATTTTCTGTTTCTTAGCTTATTACTTCTAAATTCTATAGTAAATGAGCTCTAGAATGCAGGCTAAAGTCACCTTAATTAAGATTTTAAAGTTTTTCTCCCAGATATACAGTTCTTAGCACACTGATATGGTATTTAGAATGTAAATAATGAATGTAAAAGAGTGATACCATATTTTGGTAGTCGCATTAAATTATCTCTTTATGGAGATGTGTTTTGGTACTTCCACTCTCAGATTTTCCTCTAGATGCATCGTGTGTCTCACAGCCTCTATTCTGCCACTCAGCTCTTAGCTGCCCCTAAGCTCCTTTTGCTCAAGGCTAGCACTCTACCACTTGAGCCACAGAGCCACTTCTGGCTTTCTCTGTTTATGTGGTACTGAGGAATTGAACCCAGGGCTTCATGCATGCAAGGCAAGCACTCTACCACTAAGCTGCATTCCCAACTCTATCACTCAGCTCTTCCCTGCTCTGGCTGCCCGCCTCAGGACTGGCCAGTTGATACCCAGGTTTTCCAGCAGTTTATGGCTCACTTGTTTGGCTCAGGTGGGGATATTCATTAGATACTCTCAGTTGTGTAAACTTGACTGTTAGGGTTCTAGAATTCCCATTTGCCATATTTCTTCCAGGGTCCTGACTTAGCTGTGAGGTTATGTTTGAAACTTTATTTAGGGTATGGTTCTGAGGTGTTCTGTCTTTTTCCCCCTCTTGCCTATCTGCTACATCTTCATTTTCACTTTCACATTGTATGTTCTGCATATTCTCTGCTGGAATGAATTCTAGAGAACGAATGAACACATTTCTAAGATATGATCATACAGCTAGCTTATTACTTTTTTTATTCTATTATGTGCTGTGATGTTCTTGTGTGCTGTTCCTTGCATTTACATTTAGCCTGATATTAAATTGACCTGAAATCAACTGTTGTTACAGAGTTCCCATATATCATGACTCTGACTCATGTAATGTCCTTATATTTTCTAGTAACTCAGTTTCTGGTGATGTTTACATAAGTATTTGGAAATAAGATGAAAGTCAAAAGTGTGAAGATTCACATAGGTACTCTGGGATGTTTTGCTTGAACAAGAACTACTGGAATTGATTTAGTTCTGACAGAATAAATACAGCATCTTACATTAACTGTCAGTATCTCTGTGAACTAGTTGGCAGATGTCACCATTCTCATTGTATAGCACAAATGATTAGGGTGCTGAGGTTAAATAGCATATTTAGGAATGGAGTGTTCAATAGGATTATTCTTCTCTGAGTTGCTCTGACTGAGCAGTTTTAGTTCATGTTAAATCCGTCTGTCCTTGATCATTTATTATTAATCAAGGAATAACGAATGAACCATATTGATTTGTGTAAAAATCAGTATTTAATGTTATGCTGTATAGCCCATTTTTATTCTGCTATTTCTCTTAGATTTGTCAAAATAAATTCTTTTTATAAAGAAATACTAAGTAAAGAAATAAATTTATAAAGAAATGAATTCTTTCTACAAAGAAGGAGATTATAGGTTTATTTTCTATTTCCTTAGTAAGTTTCCTTCTACATTTGAAATTACGTTATATTCTGAAACTTTGGAAACACTTGCACTTTAAAATTAAATCAATACCTTTAATTTCTTTTCTCATAATTTTTTTTCTCCAAAAAAGATATTATTGATATTATTGACACTAAAAAAAGCACCTATTAAAAACTTGCAACTCTCACCGTCTCTATTAGTGCATCTGACTTGCTTTCAAACTTATAGATGTAGTTCCCATGTTTTAGTCTTGAGTATATTTACAATTAAGATGAGATTATAGATGTCTCATATAAAAATACATGTTTTCTAATTTAATTTTTTTAAATCAATAAACCCCAGAGTTTGTGTTTTATTCTTCTATATGAGGACTAATTTTTGTGTGTGTGTGGGGGGGGGAGGTCATGGGGCTTGAATTCAGCCTGGGTGCTGTCCCTTAGCTCTTTAGCTCAAGGCTACCACCCTACTCTTGAGCCAAGCCCCACTTCCTGTTTTCTAGAGGTTAATTGGAGATAAGAGTTTCAGGCCCTTTTGTGACTGGGCTGGCTTTGAACCTTGATCCTCAGATCTCAGCCTCCTGAGTAGATAGGATTACAGGTGTGAGCCACTGTGAAGGTGAAGACTTATTTTTGAAATAAATGGATTAGTGTGTGACATTTTTTGAAAGCAAGGCTTTCTTCTTTTTGTTACAATATTCTGATGTTTCCTAAGAAAGTTTATGCTATTTTTCTTTTTAAGGAGCCTTTATTTTGAGATCACTATAGAGTTATATGGAATTAAAGAAATGCAGAGTAGGATGTGTGACTCAAGTGGTAGAGAAATATCCTAATTTCCATCTCTAATACAAAGAAAGAATACTGCACAGATTCCTTCCTTTACTCAGCTCCTCTAAAGGTCACATCTTATATAACTCTAGTATATTCACAGCTAGGAAATAGAAACAATTCATACATCTTACTCAGATTTCACCAGTTTTTTGTTGTTGTTGTTGTTTTGGTCAGTTGTGGCACTTGAACTCTAGTCCTGGGCGCTGTCTCTGAGCTCTTCAACTCTAGGCTACCACCCTACCCCTTGAGCCACAATGCCACTTCTGGTTTTCTAATGGTTAATTGGAGGTAAAAGTCTCATGGTCTTCAGTGTCCGGGCCGGCTTTGAACCTCAGTCCTCAGATCTCAGCCTCCTGAATAGCTAGGATTACAAGCGTGAGCCACCACACCTGGCTAGATTTCACCAGTTTTGTAGTCACACCTCTCTCTCTCTCTCTCTCTCTCTCTCTCTCTCTCTCTCTCTCTCTCTCTCTCTCTCTCTCTCTCTCTCTCTCTCTCTCTCTCTCTCTCTCTCCCTCTCCCTCTGTCTTTCTGTATATGTGTTTTATGCAGATTTATTATGTGTAGCTTTCTGTGACGGTTGTCAAGGTCAAGTTATTGAACTGCACCGTCATTAGAAGGTGCTCTTGTACTACTTTACATTTTTTGGCAGTCCTGGGACTTGAACTCAGGGCCTGAGCACTGTCCTTGGGTTTTCTCAAAGCTAGAGCTCTACTACTTGAGCCACAGCACCACTTCTGGCTTTTTCTATGTATGTGGTATGGAGGAATTTGGTTCTTCGTGCATCCTAGGCAAACACTCTACCACTAGGCCAAACTCCCAGCCCCACTACTTTACATTTATACCACCTACTCATAATCCTTGGTGAACACTAATGTATCTTCCCTTCTCTATGTTTTAAAGCAAGGGTAAATCACTTTTTTTGTACCTTGGTCATATTGACCATTCTCTTATCCTTTTCACCCAGATCTCTATTTTCTTTTCTAATAGTCCTATTTCTATGTTATCTTTTTTCCTCCTCCTAATTCCATATAGTGGGGGGAAAATGTACTTTTTCTGAGTCTGTATTATTTTGTATAACATTAGACTCTCTAATTAGTTTTCCTGCAAATGACATAAATGCATTCTTATTTGTAACTGAAAAAATATTATATTGATATAAATGTCAATTATTTTTGCAGCGTTGGGGACTGAAGCCAGAGCTGAGGGCATACTAGACAATCGCTCTGCCTCTGAGTTACATTTTCTTAACCTATTTATTCATGAGTTGACAACTTGGATGATTACATAACCTGGCTGTTGTGAAAAGTACCACAATAAACATGAGTGTGCAGTTTCTCTATTGTCTTCTGAATGGTTCCTTTAGGTGTTTACCTTGGAGTGGTGTAGTGGTGGTAATTCGAATTGTAATTTCCATTCTAACTTCTGTAGTGGCTACACTAAGGTATGTTCTCATTAAAAGTATGTAAGAGTTCCTTTCCCCTGACATCCCTAGTTAATATTGTTTGTTTTCTTGATGCTAGCCATTCTTACAGGGGTGAGGTAGAATGTCAGTGCAGTTTAGATGTGTATGTACCTGATGGCTAAAGATTCTGAATACTTTTTCATATACTGGTCATATGTACCTCTTTGAAAAGTGCCCAGGTAATTTTTCCATTTGTGGATTGCATTATTTGATCTTTTGGCATCTAATTTTTTAGTTCTTTTTGTGTTCTGGATATGAATTCCCTGTCAGATGAATAGCTGGTAAAGATGTTCTCCTATTTTCTCACAGTCTTCATTCTCTATTATCTCCTTGCTATATAGAAGCTCTGAAGTTTGATGCAGTCCATTATTGCCTGTTCTTGTTTTCTCTAGAGTCCTATTCAAAACATTACTACTTTTACCTACAGCTTGTAGTGTTTTGTAATTTTTAAATATATATATAGTGGGTTTTTTTTGCCTCATTGGTTACTTTTATTCCTAGATACTTAAATCTAGGAATTTTGATTTTGGTGGTCATGGACTTGAACTCAGGGCTTGGGCTGTGTCCATGAGCCTACCTGTGCTCAAGGCTAGCATTCTACCACCTGAGCCACAGCATCACTTCTGGCTTTCTGCTTATGTGGTACTGAGGAATTGAACCCAGGGCTTCATGCATGCTAGGTAAGCACTCTACCACTAAGCCACCTTCCCAGCCCATCCCAGATACTTTTTTGGAGGCCATTTGGAATAGAATTGCTTTCTTGATTTTTTTCTTAGTATACTCATTCATATATGGAAAAACTACATTTTGTACATTATTATATTCTGCTTTGCTGAAATATCTATGGATCTAAATTTTTTTTCATATATTTTTTATTGTAATTAATAGAAGGGTTACATGATATTTGCCAGATAGATGGTGTATTAATTCCCATACATTGATACCCTTTCACATGTCTTGGTCCCCATTTCCCTCCCCCCTATCCCCTGGATCTAAATTTTTTGGGTAGTTTATTGGAGATAAGAATCTCACAGGCTTTCTTACCCATGCTGGCTTTTAACTACAACCCTCAAGATCTCAGTCTTTTGAGTAACTAGGATTATGGGCGTAAGTTACATGTGCCTGGCTTCAAGGATATAGTTTAAAAAACTTTATTACTATGATGATGATGATGATGATGATGATGATGATGATGATGATATACAGAGGGGTTACCATTTCAGGAGTCAGGTAATGAGTACATCTCTTTTTGTACAATGTCACCCCTGTCACTTTGCTCTCTTCCAGTTTTCCCTTTTCATCCTTGCCTACAAGTTATATAGTTCATTTTTAACATAGAGTCTACTGAGCGCCACTGCTGCAGTTGTTTACCTCTTGTCCCTTCATTTCTGTGCTCCCCTTTATCCTTCCAAAGACAGATACATTAACAAATAAGACAAAAATGAAAACCCTTCTTATATTCATTTCCTGGAATTCATTTCAATATTATTTTATATGATAAGAGGCACAGAGACATTGAACCTTTGGATCTTTCCCCTCATAGTATCCTTTGTTGGTCTCCCAGTATGTGAATGCCTAGAGTCTTGTAAAGTTTATCATGTCCGGCTGTATTTTAGATCTAGCTTTCACACACGGGAGTCACTCTGAGCTTGGCTTACCTCACTTACCATGATTTGTTTTAGGTCCATCTGTTTTTCTGCAAATGACACAATGTGTAAAATTACCTTGTGTACCACTTTTTTGTGTGCCAGTCTTGGGGCATGAATTCTGGACCTTTTCTTTTACGCAAGGCTAGTGCTCTACCACTTGAGCTTCACTTCTGGCTCTTTCGGTGTTTAATTGGAGATAAGAGTCTCACAGATTTCCATGGGGCCGGGAGTTTGGCCTAGTGGTTGAGTGCTTGCCTAGCATGCATGAAGACCCGGGTTCGATTCCTCGGTACCATATACATGGAAAAAAGCTGGAAGTGGTGCTGAGGCTCAAGTGGTAGAGCTCTAGCCTTGAGAAAGTCCAAGGACAGTGCTCAGGCCCTGAGCTCAAGCCCAAGACTGGCAAAAAAAAAAAAAAAAAAAAAAAAAAAAAAAAAAAAAAAAAGAGAGTCTCACAGATTTCCTTGCCCAAGCTGGCTTTGAACCTCAATCTTCAGATCTCTGCCTCCTGAGTAGCTAGGATTACAGATGTGAGCCACTGCTCCTGCAGTGCCACATTGTTTTTGCTCCACTTGTCTATTGTAGGGCATCTGGGCTGTTTCCATAACTTGTGAATAGTGCAGCAATGAACATGGATGTGCACATGTCTTAATGGTATCCTGGCTTGTGATGTTCTGGGTAGATGCCCAGGAGTGGTATAAGTGGGTCTTAAGGAGGTTCTATGTTTAATTTTTTGAGGAACCTCAGCCTGTTGGTCCAGAGGGGTTGTACTAGTTTACATTCCCACCAACAATGCATGCACTGGAGTTCCCTTTTCAGTACATCCCGCCTGCATTTGTAGTTGTCTGAGGTCCCTGTATCTGTGCGCTGGCCTTGGGGATCTGGGGTGGTAGGGTGGTGCGGAGGTCTTCGGAGGACAGGAAAGCAAGAAGAGAAAATACCTCATCCCCACGGATCTCCAGCTGCCTCGCTTCCTGTGCTTCTGTTTCCACAGGGGCCTAGATTTGTATCTGTTTGGTGGTGTAAGCTCTGTTTTTTTCTGGTTTGCTTGGTGTGCTGTCTTGGAGTTCCGTGCTGGAGGCCGGGTTTGACCACAGCGGGCTCGGGTTCTCCCCCGGGGCCACTCCACCACCTTCGTTTCCCAGTCTGTGGACCTAGTTTTATGGCACTCTACCTGGCAAGGGATTGGATTCTGCAATAAGATTGATGCGTCTGTATTTACAAAGAAAGATGTTCCCCCTCCCAAATTGTCTGGTTTGCTATTATAGCTCAAAACATGTTTTAATAGTGATGCATTTGTTAGGACCTTTAATGGCATAGAAAATTATATTACAATACGCATGCTTTTTGAAATTTATCTAACTACGTATGATGATGATGATGATGATGCCAGTCCTGGGCTTGAACTCAGGGCCTGAGCACTGTCCTTGTGCTTTCCTCATGGCTAACGCTCCATTTCTGGAGCCACAGCACCACTTCTGGCTTTTCTATATATATATAGGTGGTGCCTAGGATTCGAACCTGGGTCTTGGTGCATGCTAGGCAAGCACTCCACCACTAGGTCAAACTCCCGGCCCCTTATTATTATTTTAAAGTTGTGGTTTTATAAATCTGATACATTATATATAATGTTTTATTCTAGTTTCATCAATCTTTCTATTCTTTTGTATTAAACATGTATAAATATTATGGATAAATTTTTACAGGATTTTTTATGTCATTTTAATGGACTTAGTGTACATTGGATAACTGAAATGTAAATTGTGATTCCAACTTGTAGTATTCCCAGAATTAAAAAAAAAAACAAACTAACATTGAAACTCTGAAATGAAATAGGGCGCCTCAGGACAGTGATGGAAAGAACTAAGAATTTTATTCATTTTATTTGAATGATCATATTGTTTCATTATAAAAACAAGCCATTTTGCTCTAAATGACAGTTATTTTGTAGTGGAGCAGTATCTTGTAATTATAGATCATTTTTCAATTTTATGCATACTTTTGTCAGCTGAAAATGGCTGGCGACTTGACTTTCCATGAGTAAAGAGGTAGAGATAGTATTATTAACTTTGTAGGGAGCCATTTTGTCATTAATCACATATATTGCTTTAGAAACAGTAAAGTATTGTGAACATGGCTTAGAGTCACAAACCAAATAAAAAAGCTACATGAAGAAAAAATTCTAAATGTGTGATTCACATAAGCCTGAGACTCAGGATTGATATAGTGCTTAGCTAGATGCTAATTTTGCATGTTGTAAATATAAGGCATGAAAGGAATTCAAATCTTGGGAAGATCCACATGGGCTGAAGTTTTAAAAATTGTTATTACAAGTGGGGTGTCCAGAGGGGTTACAGTTAAATAAGTCGTAAAGAGGACATTTCTTTTTGGGTAATGTCATTCCTTTCCTCACTCTGTAAATTGATTTTTGGTTAAAAAATTGTATGTGGTATTCTTTACCATGAGACTATGAGTTCAACAAAAATTCACCCAGCTGTTCACAAAATGTTATCCAAAGATAATTACTTGCCTCTGATTTCCTTCTCTGTGCCTTTATCGACATGAGCTCACATGTGTTTGACAATGGGGTAACTAATAGAACCAGTTTCATATTAAAGTCCACAAGTGATAATAAGTAACAACTTCACGGCACTGAATTATGTATCACACAGTATTCTAGAAACTTTTTATAATTTTGATTTATTTGCTCTTAATAGTCTTTCCATCTTAATAGATGGGGAAGCAGACAAATATTACACAAACTGGAAAGTGACAGAGATGAAATGTGCACTAGAACATCTGCTTTAACAATGTTGTGCAGTACTTCATTTGAAATTAGGAAGTCAATTGTGTTGTCAGTGTTTAAAACACCACTGTAACAATCTCTTAGTTTAGACTGCTGTGACTGTATTAAAGAGCTAAGAAACTTGTTCAGTAATTTTTGTAATTTCCACTAGAGGTCAGTCTACTACCTGACAATATAAGTATTGTCTTTTTAAAAGTGAAAAATTTAACATTGACTGTGAAAGTATGAAAGAAATGCTTCCTTGGTTTTTGGAGGGGATACCTTCAAAAATACTTAAATGGCTAAGTTTACTTGGTGCAGTTCTAAGAATTAAACTTGTCAATTTAACATCGCTCTTAACATCTGAAAAAATGTATGGGATGCTCTGGTTTAAGAAAAAGAAAGTATACTATGAAAGAGGTTTTTGTACAGAATCATTTTGGAATGATGATACTAGAGATGTCTCTTTTTGTGTGTGGTAGTCACACACAAAAGGCTGCTTGCAAATCTAGTACCTCACATATGCTAGGCAACTGTTCCACTACTGAACTACATTCCTTGACCTCAAAAGACTCATATTTATGGTAGTAAAAGCACATATGGCAATTATAATATTCAATAAATTATATTTGAAGAATATCTGGCATAGATAAGACTAATTACCTTGCACTTTATTTGTTTCCTCTAAATTAATCACTCATTAAACATTAAACCAATTTTTGATTACTAGTACATCACATTCCTTTCCTTGACTCATTGAATCCAGTCAAGGACACAGGATATGCTTAGAGAGTAATGAAACAGGGAAACGATTAAGGACTCTGATAACTCCAAGGCAGTGTGAGTCTTAGAAATTTTCTTCAAGGGAGCTTAGAAAATTTTATTTCTCATCACCTAAATTTTAAAAATAGGAAGAATGTTAGATTAAAATTCAGAAACCAAGTATTCTGAAACAACAATTTGAGCTAATTTTTGTGCTTATAAAAGAGGAGCCTTTTTTTTTGTTGTTGTTGTGGGGCTTGAACTCTGGGCCTGGGTGTTGTCCCTGAGCACTTCAGCTCAAGGCTACCGTCCTACCCTTGAGCCACAGCCCCACTTTAGGAGAGTCTTATTTTGGAGGAGTTAAATACAGTATTTGAATCTAGCATGGTAATGAGTGCAGTCACTTGACCAATAATATTAGTTATATGTGAATAATGGTTCTGGCTACCAGGGGTTAAATAAAGCCTCTTCGGCAGCCTTCAAACTACCTGGAACAGTCTGTCTAGACTTCAGATTTGTCACACTAGAAATCAATGGCAATATGTAGAAAAGGCCAGGAAAGCGAAGGGAGTTATACAGCAATGTAGTTAGCACAGTTTTCTGGCCTAGAGAGGTAATCAGGGGATCAGTGATAGAATGGGGGACATCAGGTCTTAGAGATAAACAGCAGCAGACAGGATAGTGGAGTTCTAGGTAAACACATGGTATCCGGCTGGGAGTTTGGCCTAGTGGTTAAAGTACTTGCCTAGCATGCATGAGGGCCCGGGTTCCATTCCTTGGTACCACATACATAGCAAAAAGCCAGAAGTGGTGCTGAGGCTCAAGTGGTAGAGCTCTAGCCTTGAGAAAGTCCAAGGACAGTGCTCAGGCCCTGAGCTCAAGCCCAGGACTGGCAAAAAAACAAACAAACAAAAAACAACAACAACAAAAAAAACACATGGTATCCACGACTTACTTTTTTTTTTTCATTTCTTGGAGTTCATTTTTTTTGTTTTTTTTTAAATATATTTTTTTATTATAATTAGTAGAAGGGTTACATGATATTTGCCAGATAGAAGGTGCATTAATTCCCATACATTGATACCCTTTCACATGTCTTGGTCCCCATTTCCCTCCCCCCACCCCCACCCCTCATCTTGTTTTCCCCCCCATTCCCTATCCAACTTCAAATAACCAAATACAAATATATCCGATATATCAGGTAACAAAGTGAGATACTGTAACAATATGAGATAACCAAGGGACAGCAAAAGAGATGAGAGATAGCATAGTACCTTAAGAACAGCAATCATTCATTATATGGCTTATGTTTCTATATCCTAGAGATCCTTTCATTCAGCGTCCTACTATATGGCCTTTTGTATCAAGGTTTTGCTCTATTGCAAATCTCTGCTAGGAGAGCCCAAGGTTTCTACTGATTATGACAAATGAGGGAAACCATTGAGCCTAAGTACCTTTGAGTCTGGCTTACTTCACTTAATATGATTTTTTCTAAGTCTTCCCATTTCCTAACAGATGGGGCGATGTCATTCTTTCTGACAGCAGCATAGAATTCCATTGTGTATAAATACCACAACTTGTTGATCCACTCATCAACTGAGGGACATCTAGGTTGGTTCCATATCTTTGCTATGGTAAATAGTGCTGCAATGAACATCGTTGTGCTGGTAGATTTAGTATGCCCTAGTTTCTGGATGATTGGGTAAATGCCTAGTAGTGGAATTGCTGGGTCATAGGGGAGCTCTATGTTTAGTCTTTTGAGGAACTGCCATACTGCTTTCCATAGTGGTTGAAGGAGTTTGCACTCCCACCAACAGTGTAGTAGTGATCCCTCCTGGCCACATCCCCTCCAGCATCTGTTGTTATTAGATTTTTTGATCCTGGCCATTCTTACTGGAGTGAGGTGGAATCTTAGAGTTGTTTTGATTTGCATTTCTTTTATGACCAGAGATGTTGAGCATTTCTTCATGTGTCTATAGGCCATTTTTGTTTCTTCTTCAGAGAAGACTCTCTTTAAGTCTTTGGCCCATCTTTTAATGGGATGGTTGTTCCTTTGGAGATTAATTTTGGATTGATTCAATTTTTTGAGCTGTTGATATATTTTAGATATGAGGCCTTTGTCTGTTGTATGGTTGGTGAAGATCTTCTCCCACACTGTAGGCTTCCTAATTAATTTACTAGCTATGTCCTTTGCCATACAAAAGCTCTGCAGTTTAATGCAGTCCCAGTTATCCAGCCTTTCTCTGATTTGTTATGATTCTTGGTCCTTATTAAGAAAGTTTCGACCTGTGCCAAGGAGGTCTAGTGTATCTCCTATTCCTTCCTGTAAAGTTTTCAGTGTGTCAGTTTTTACCTCCAGGTCTTTGATCCATTTGGAGTTAATTCTAGTGCAGGGTGACAAAGAAGGATCCAACTTTAGTTTTCTGCAGGTGCTTAACCAGTTCTGCCAGTACCACTTGTTGAAGAGGCTATCTTTTTTCCATTCTATTTTTTTGGTTCCCTTGTCAAAGATTAGGTGGCCATAGGTCTGTGGTTTAATATCTGGGTCTTCAGTTCTATTCCATTGGTCTTCAGGCCTGTTCTTGTGCCAGTACCAAGCTGTTTTGATTATTATAGCTTTGTAATAAAGTCTAAAGTTTGGTATTGGAATTCCTCCTGTGCTGTTCTTTCTGCTAAGAAGTGTTTTTGCTATACGGGGTCTTTTATTATTCCATATGAAATTTTGGATTGCCTCTTCTATTTCTTTAAAGAATGACATTGGGATATTGATGGGTATTGCGTTGAATTTGTAGATAGCCCTTGGCAAGATTGTCATTTTCACGATATTGATTCTTCCAATCCAAGAGCATGGAGGTTTTTCCATTTCCTCAGTTCTGCTTTAATTTCCTTTTTCAGGATTTTAAAGTTTTCATCAAAAAGGTCCTTTACATTCTTAGTGAAGGTAATTCCTAGGTACTTTATTTTCTTTGAGGCTATTACAAAAGGAGTTGCTTTCCTGATTGTTGCCCCCTTCCTCTCACTGTTGGCATAGAGGAAGGCAGTTGATTTTTGAGGGTTAATTTTATAGCCTGCTACCCTTCCAAAGTTTTGAATCAGCTCAAGGAGCTTGGGAGTAGAGTCTATAGGATTCTTTAAATACAGGATCATGTCATCTGCAAAGAGGGAAAGTTTTACTTCCTCTTTCCCTATTTGGATCCCCTTTATGCTTGCTTCTTGCCTTATTGCACTGGCTAGGAATTCTAGTGCTATGTTAAAGAGGAGTGGGTATCCACGACTTTCAAAAGCAGCAGAGAAGAACACATGGACATGAAGGTAAGAGCTAATGGATTTCTGATAAACTTTTTTCTTGCCATGTACTTACTGTGTGGCAGGTACTAGGCTAAAAGCTTTAACACACTATCTAATTTTCTCCTTCCAACACTCTTGTGAAGCAAGTTTGAGTCCCTTTTCACAGACAAAATGACTGAGGCTCAATGGGTTTCAATAACTTGCCTGTGGTTATACAGCTTATAAGTGACTGAACTGAGATTGAACCCGGGTCTTTGTGACACTGACCATGAACCTGTGCTTCCTAATGCAGAAGGCACTTTCTCTTGGCCCCAGTTTTATGCTGTTTGTAGTGTAGGAATGGCCGAAGGCTTATATCCAATGGGAAATTAACCCCATAGGTAAACTCCAATTACAACCAAAGATAGAAGGTCATAACTTCCACAGGGAGATGGAGATGGGGATATTTTTGTTAAAAACATGAAGTTTCTTAACCTCTGCCTACAAATCACCATGTTCACTTCTGTCCTCTGAATAGATGGTGGTGGAGCTGTCTCTTGTACTTCTTCCTACTTTATTTTTTTTCCCTCCCTCCTCTCTTCTAAAACCCACTAATTATCTTGCTAGGTGTTATCTCTGTGTTAGCTTGGGTTTTCATAAATGCTACTCCTGGAGTGCCCTCCCAAGGACTTTCCAAAATCTTAATAGGAAGAGTGGTGGGCCAACCTAAAAGGAAGTTTAGGGATCACTAATTTGGTCTGCCAGTGTACTTTTGTCACTTTATTTTTACACCTGCAGGCAGCAGTGCTTCTGAGACCTTTTAGTCCTTTAAAGATAGCTTTGATCCTAGATCTCTTTCTGCTTGGGATATGTTTTTGAAGGAGTGAGGACAGAATGTCAGCTTTCTTCTCCCACAGGAACCCATTGCTGAATTTCCCCTGTAATGGAGGACTTTCATCATTTCCTCCATGTTGATGGTAGCACTCGACCTGGGGAATGGCATTGATCTTTTGTTTTTTGACCCAAGTGACTGGTTAATAGTGAAAGGTCCATCACTTGAGAATGCTTTTAATAAGGCCTTCCTTTTTTTTGTGGTGGAGTCAAGGTCTGACTACGGTCAATTGTAAAAAATATTTCCCAAGTTCCTTTACTTTTTTTCCCCTGAAGTTGCTTGAAGGCTATCCTTAGGACGAGGACGTCCACATACTATACCAGGGCAAGCAAATGGAAAACTCTTGTCTTTAAATAGCTTTTCATCTCCTGGATTGGATAAAACTTTGATTTACTCTGGCAAAGTAATACAGAATTTGTAACCCAGTGTGTCATGTAGCCCTGGATCCCCAGGTGCTGTATCTCCTTCCCTAGTAGAGCAAGCCCAGTAGAGTTCTGCAGAGGCCACCGTGCCTGCTTTCTTCCATGATGACTCGGGGATTACATTTATTTATTCCTGTTTTGAACCATCACTGTCCAGACCCTGTTTATTTACTGTTTCATAGGAAAAGAAGCCATTGGATAGGAATTCCTTAAACTTGCTGTAACCACATCTGTAAACTCACACCCATCTGTGCTGCTCTTCTTAAATCACTTTCCAATCTACTTTCCTCTCATATCCTTTGACTCTCTTATCTCCTACAGCTCAGGCCATATATACAAACAGAATGCTGATACTGCTAGTCCTTTGCATAAAACTTATTTCAATGTAGCTTTCAAGTCCCTAAAGACCTGGTGCCTTGCCTGCCATACCTTCTTTGACTGAAAACAGTATGTCCCTTCTTCGTAGTCTGGCTCTGGATTCTGTGATTTCCACAAAGCTGCACACTCTTATTTGGAATGGATTCTTTTCTTTCTGAGGCTAATTCATCATTGTCTTTTACATCTCTGCTTCTTTTACTTCTAGTACTTTTCAAGAAACACCAATATAAATGTAATCGTATCTTTTTTTATACTATCAGATTGGTTGCATTACTTTCTCCATGTATTTTTTTTTTCATTGACAGCAAGGTCAGTGTCTTTCTCTTGAGGACTCTCACTGTGTGTTATCTAAAGACCTGGAGATTCTGAAGGAAGGTTAGTTCCATGAAGCACGGAGAGTGAATTGGAAATGTGGTGAGTACGTTGTTGCAGATGAAGATGGCTGCTGTTGAAGAATGGCACTGCATGAACAAAAGGACAAATTACCCAGTGTATTTGTGATGACCTTGTGACGCCCCATCGTGTCCATTTTATGTTCGTGTACTTAACGTGGTCCTGAAGCATAACCTTGGGACATGGTAGTTACAGGCTAGCTTCCTCATGACCCCATTGGCTAGTTTGAGTTGGAGTCACCAACCCAGACAGTCCCTGTCTCTTGAGCATTCCTTTTTTGCCATATGTGCCAGAAGACTTCGGTCAGGTCCATGCCAGCTTCTTCTTAAACCCTTCCTTTGGATCCCAGAAAACATCCTAGACGTTTTATGTGCTTTGAATTCCAAGAATGAAATGTAGTTATTGTTAGGTTTTTACATCAAAGAGAAATCAGGTTCCTTCTACATTTTGCACTTTTCCCCTAGGGAAGGCATCTGAAGTGCATCTTTGCAAAATAAGGACAGTGTAGCCTTCTTGAACTGGGAAGCAACTCAGGGATCCTCTGCCTCTACTACTACCTCTTGGGTGTTCTGTTTAATCTTGGCTTAAACTAGCATCCCTTTTAACAGTTTAAATCATGAGGACAACACAGTTGATTATAACAAGTTTGTATTTCTTGCTATAATATTAGCTTTAAGAGGGAAGGAACAATGTTTTCTCCTTCCTGTACCCTCAGTGCTGCCTAAAGTGCCTGGTACAGAGCTAAGATTTCAGGCATAGAAGATAGTGAGTGAATTGTATGTTCAATAATACGGATTGGAAGAATTCTGAAGGTATTCAGAAAAATAAAGACCTGCCACCATATTCCCTGTTATTGAATGGAAAGTCAACAAATAGAATAAAAATCAAAGACAACCCATGAAACTAGGAAATGGCTCAGTTCTAGCTGTGGACTGGCATCTAAAGAATATGATGAAAGGTAGATCAAATTAAAGATTAGTGCTATAAGAAGATACACACTTCTTGAGGTTATAAGCAGAGGATACTGCAGGTATGCAAGTTGGCCCTGACTACCCCATCCTCTAAGGCCTAAGAAGATTCAGGGTAGGCCATTGGAAAAGGTGGATGTATTTTAGAACTAGGTAGGAAAGTAAGGCTAGGGGAGCTTTTGTTTGTTTGTTTATTACTGGTCCTGGGCCTTAAACTCCGGACTTCAGCATTGTCCCTGAAATTCTTTTAGTCAAGTCCGGTGCTCTACCACTTGAGTACCACATTGAACAACTTCTGGCTTTTTCTGTGATTAATTGGAGATAGGAGTCTCACAGACTTTCCTGCCCTGACTGGCTTGGAATGGAACCCTGCTCCTTAGATCTTAGCTTCCTGAGTGGCTAAGATCACAGGTATGAGTCACCGGTGAGGTGGATGTTATCTTTTTATATTTGTTTCCTAACTCTAACCTTCAGTGAAATGAAGAGGGAGAAAGAAAAAAAAAACTGGAAATGAGTTTTACCAAAAATGACCAAAATCAAAGAAACGAAAGAGCAATAAATAAAAGTTAAACTAAATAAAGCTAAACTCATTTATTCTGACTATACAGATGAAGTATGTTTCAGATTAAGAATTTAACTTGGAAAATAGACATTTTAGCAACCATATGTCTGCATTCACTGAAATAAATGGAAAGGCAGCACAAGATGTTTAAAAATTGGAATTAAGGTGTGGAGGCTGGTGGCCCATGCCCACAATCCTAGCTCTCAGGAGGCTGAGATCTGAGGATCACGGCTAAAGGTCAGCCCCAGCAGGGAAGTCCGTGAGACTATCTCCAGTGAATTACCAACAAAACTGGAAGTGGAGCTGTGGCACAAGTGATAGTGTGTTAGCCTTGAGCAAAAGCTCAGGAACAGCACACAGACCCAGAGTCCAAGCCTCAGGACTGGCAAAAGTATAAAAAATAAAAATAAATAAAGTTTTAAAAAAGGAATTAAGGAAAATGAATCATGGAATGTAAGACTTTGAGGACTGAACAGCCCTGTTCTATGTCTTTTGAAGAAAGTTGGGCTGTGAGTGAAATCCAAGCCTACTTATAGGTACAGAAATAATAGACATGAGGTAAATACTCTTACTTGGTGTTTTTTTTTCCTTTCGTCTTTAAATTGTATTTTATTATCAGGGTAATATATAGAGGGGTTACAGTTACATTTGTCAGGTAATGGGTACATTATTTTGCAAACTTTGATACCCCTTTTCATGTGTTTGTTCCCCTTTCCCTCCCAACCTTACTTGGTGGTTTTACTTGTCTTGGTGTTTTTCACATCTGTGGGTCTGATTCTTTTCCTTGAGCTACATGGGGTTATTCTCTCTTCTTCCAATGAACTCTTTTAAACTAGTTTAAGTTAGGCTTCTGTTAGAAACTTATAGCTAACGTTTATATTTAATATAGAAAAAGAAAGAAAAGCTATGAAACAAGGAAATGGCTCAGGGCTAACTATTGGACGGGTAACTAAGAAGGCAGAGAAGAATCCACAGAAGTACTATGGGTATGTCTGATAAAGAGATCAGAATAAATGGGCAAAAGTTGATATATGATGGATAAAAAGAGCTTCAGAGATTAAAGAAATTTATAATTTCTAGATTAAAAACTGTTATAGGATGTTTACCAAATAAACATATTATATTAGAGTTAGTTTTACTTAAAGATTAAAACAACAATTCTATAGGTATCTAGGCAGAAAAAGCAAGTCACCTGAAGGAAGAAATCAGGTTGACTTCACTATCATGGTCATTTCCAAAGCCAGGGGGCAGAACAGCAGTGTTTCTAGAGTTTTTGTGGGTTGGGGTAAGGGAATAGTATGACCCACAGATTTGATATCTAGTCAAGCTGTTGTTTATGCATAAAGGTATCAGACAATATTCTGAAGCTGAATTTAAGAACCTACTCCCTGAAAAATTGCCTCATGAATAAAATGAATCACCTAAGTGATAAAGAAAAGGAACTTGGGAATGGAGAAGCAGAGGTATGAAAGGATTGGTAGGGATCTGGATCTTATTTAAATATGGACCAAGTCAAGTGTAAAATAACTGTGCATATGATGGGAACAGAAGTGAATGTAAAGGCCCTAAAATTAATAGTGAGTAAATGATTTATGCAACAGAATATGAAGTGGGAGAAAGGAGAACAGGTAGAGATGTTGTGTGTGTGAACTCGTAGTTATTTTAGTAGAGTGAGTGTCAGTAGATGTAGCCTGAGGTTGAAATTCAATTTGCTGGTCTGGATGGAAATCTTGGCACTGCCATGCTGTGCAAAGTGACAGAAATTGAAAACTCATATGTAGTTATAGATTCTTTATCTGTATCATGGAGATGCTACTGCCACTGGGGTTGTACAGATTAAATGCAATGTATGTGACATGCTTAGAACAGTGCCCAGCTCAGAGTAACCATTCAGTAAACATTACTTATTACTTAGGATTATTATTTTAGGAAGAAAACATGAGTAGACAGTTTTATACTCTGGGGACAGAAAAGTCATTTCTAAGAATGAATTGGAGCTCAGTGGCCATAAGGGAAAAGATTAATAAAATTTGACTTTATAAAAGCTAGAAGCTCTTACAAGGCAGAATTACCATGATAAGAATCAATGACTGAAAGAATAGTTGTAACACTTCTGACAGCAGGATTGATATCACCAATATTTAGCAGTTATTGATAAGTCAACAAGAAAAAGATTAGCAAAAAATATGAGCAGGTATTTTATGGAAAAATTAAAGCCCTGGAAATGTGAAAAAAATATTTAGTCACATGATGAAAGAGGCAGAAATTAAAGGAGGGTAAAATTTAAGAAAAGTTATTTTTCATTTTTCAAATTTAAAAAGATGAACAAGCTTGAAAATATCTAATGATGGAAAGGATGTGGTAAAATAGGAACCTATCATTTTTTGACACTTCTTTTGGACTTGTTATTATACAGGTGATATACAAGGGGGTTACAGTTTCTTAAGTCAGGCCATGAACACATTTCATTTTGGACAATGTCACCTGTTCCTTCTAGTATTTCCTTTCTTGAAGTTAATTTGGAATTTACCAAAATTGAGAATGCTCACAATTTTTTGTTATAGCAATGCTACTACTTAGCTACCAATATGCTAATTAAAATAATAACAAGTCCAAAATTTCATGTGTTTTGGATATGTATAGACTGTTTTCCTTTTTCCTGTTCTCTAAACAAGATAGCATAATAACCATTCATATTTCATTTTCATTAAATTATATATTACAAATAGCCTAGAGATTATTTAAAGTATATTGGAAGCTGTGTGAAAGTTGTATGTTCAAAGAGTCTTGTACTTGCTGAGCAGGTGTTCTACCACAGAACCACATCTCCATCTCCTTTTGGGCTGATTATTATTATTATTATTATTATTATTATTATTTGTTGTTGTTGTTGTTGTTGTTAGTCATGGGGCTTTAACTCTGGGCCTGGGTGCTGTCCCTGAGCTCTTCTGCTCAAGGTTAGCACGCTACCACTTAAGCAATAGGAGATAGGAGTCTCATGGTCTTTTGTGCCTGGGCTGGCTTGACCAGCAATACTCAGATCTCAGCCTCCTGGGTAGCTAGGATTACAGGCATGAGCCATCAGTGCCCAGCTTGTGCTGATTATTTTTGAGACAGAGTCTCACTTCCTTCATGGATTTTCTTAAAATAACAATTATTTGTTAAAGGCTTACTATGTGTTATATTATTTTAGGCTCTAGAAAATACATCATTGAGCAAAAATATATTCTTTCCTGTTATGGTTTGCTGGGAGAGATAGATTTTAATTAATTAGTGACCAGAATATTTAATTATAAGTTCTGATAAGTGCAATGAAGAAACTGTATAAGTTCCTTTGAAAGAAAGAAACAGAGGACTCAATTTGGATAAGTGATTAAAAGAAGGCCTTTGTGAGGAAGTGACATTTAAACTGAGACCTATAGGATAAGGAGTTTACCGGAAGGGAAAGGGGGTGGAAGGATTTCCAGGCAGAGACAAGAGGTTTTGTGATATCATTTTATAGTACTTATGACCTTTTTAGATGCTTATATAATTAGGTACTAGTCTATGAGTAAGACAGTTTATAGAGCTGTGTTACTGAAAAGATGCATATAAATTACATTTTTATAAATGAATTCCTGAATTCCTGCAGGCTTACATTATATTCACTGTGCTATATCATCTGTATTTGATTGATGTTCAGTTTCTTCAATTACTGCTAGATTGATCTTTTTAAATCACAACTCTGATGATGCCTTTTCCTACTAGAAAATCTTTACTGGGTCCCCAATTATGCAATAAAACGCTGGCTTTTCAGCCTAATGTCAAGCCTTCTTAAATTGGCTCTTCTCTCAGGATCCTACTTCAGATTTGATGATTCCTCTCTGTGCGGTGCTCACTGCTACCCAACAGAACCGTGGAGCCTTTGTGCCTTTTCATGTGTCCACCTTTTCCCATTCTTTCTCTTCTCTGTAGCTCCATGTAAAAATGTCCAAATCCCTATGTATATCTAGGTTTATCTCAGAGGTTGTCATTTGGTCTCAGTATCTTCTCCTATGCATGCTAGCTGAAAGCCATTTCCCCCCTGACCTCTTAGGGCATGCTATTTTTACTGTTTTTTGCTTTTGCTTTTGTTTTTGGTCCTGGGTCTTGAACTCAGGGCTGTGCACTGTTCCTGAGCTCTTTTGCTCTACCACTTTGAGCCATAGTTCCACTTCTAGTTTTCTGGTGGTTAACTGGAGATAAGAGGCTCATTGAACTTCTTGCTCTGGCCAACTTTGAACTGGGATCCTCAGATCTCTGCATCCTGAGTAGCTAGGATTACAGACATGAACCACAAATGCTTGCCTATTTTTACTGTTTTTTTTTTTTTTTGCCAGTCCTGGGCTTGAGCTCAGGGCCTGAGCACTGTCCTTGGACTTTCTCAAGGCTAGAGCTCTACCACTTGTGCCTCAGCACCA
The DNA here is from genome assembly GCF_031878675.1 of Megascapheus bottae. Lineage (NCBI taxonomy): Eukaryota > Metazoa > Chordata > Mammalia > Rodentia > Geomyidae > Megascapheus > Megascapheus bottae. The sequence continues at coordinate 39,089,045 of NC_143524.1, forward strand.
CTTCTGGCTTTTTTCTATGTATGTGGTACCAAGGAATCGAATCCGGGCCTTCGTGCATGCTAGGCAAGCACTTTAACCACTAGGCCAAACTCCCGGCCCCTTTTTACTGTTTTTTAGGAATTTCTTTTTTGGGGGTCAGTCTTGAGGCTTGAACTCTGGGCCTGGGCGCTGTCTCTGAACTCTTCAGCTCAAGGTTACTGCCCTAGTCCTTGAACCACAGCGCCAGTTGTCTAGTAGGTAATTGGAGATGAGTCTCAGGGTCTTTAGTGCCTGGCTAGCTTTGAACCACAATCCTCAGATCTCAGCCTCCTGAGTAGCTAGGATTGCATGCATGAGCCACTACACCTGGCATTTTACCCTTCTTTTAAAATAATTGTCCATTTTTAATTAAAAAATCTTCACTGTACATTTATGGGGTATAATAAAATGTTTTGACACTCCATACAATGTGAAGTGATTAAATATAGGTAATTAAAATAACTATCAACTTATTTATCACTTTTGTGGTGAAATTTGAAATTTAGTTATGTTGAAATATACCTTGTTATTGAATATTCTGTACTCCACAGTAGATATCTACATTTCTGTTGTCCAGTTGAAATTGCACACTTGGACCAACAACTAACTCCTTGAGCTTTCCCACCCACCTTTATCCCAGGCTTTGGAAACCATAGTTTTACTTGTGATTTATATGATTTCGCCTTTTTTCAAATTTCATAAATGAGATCAGTTTTTCCTCTGTCTTGTTTATTACACATAGCATATTATTCTCCTGGCATATGTATAGCATTGTGAGTCACATAATTTCTTGTTTTTAATTAAATAATTTATTAACATTGATTTTTTACATCATTTTTCAAATGACGTATTTAACAAACAAGTATTCAAGAAGGGAATCTCTAAATAACAATCACTGGCACTTAGGTTTTAGAACATAATTAAAATTAGAGTCATAGATTTTTATGTCTATGTAGTTGTGTTAATATTTCCAATACCATGTCCATAGCATTGGATATGCAAATATTGAGTCCTTGCTCTTGTACTGTCTGGATCTAATAGCCACATATTAAGGATACCACGCACTTTTTGTTCCTTTGGTCTTGACTTGTCTCACTCAACATGATTCGCTCTAGATTCATCCACTTCCCTGCAAATGCCATTTTATCTTGTCTGTTGGCTATGTAGAATTCCATTGTGTATATATATATATATATCACATTTTCTATATCTATTCATCTGCAGTAGGGCATCTGGATTGTTTCCATTGCCTGGCTATTGTGAATAGTGCAGAGATGAACATAGCTGAGCAGGTGTCCTTATCATATCTTGGGTTATGATGTTCAGGAGATAGATGCCCAGGAGTGGTCTGGCGGGATTGTAGGGAAGGTCAATTTTCAGTTCTTTAAGAAACCTCCACACTGCTTTCCAGAGTGGCTGAACTAGTCTGCATTCCCACCGGCAGTGTAGTAGGGTTCCTTTTTCTTCACAACCCCGCCAGCCTCTGTCATTGTCTGATTTCAAAATCTTGGCCATTCTTGTTGAGATAAGGTGGTATCTTAGGGTTGTTTTTACTTGCATTTCCTTTATGACCATGGATGATGAGCATTTTCTCATATGCTTTTCTGCCATTTTAACCTCTTGATAAGTCTCTCTTTAGTTCCCTTGCCCATTTAGTGATTGGTTTGTTGGGGTTGGGGCGGGGGATTAGTTTCTTGAGTTCACTGTAGATACTGGGTATTAAGCATTTGTCTGATGTATTATTGGTAAATATCTTTTCCCAGTTGGTTGGTTGTCTCTTGACTTTAGTGGCTATGCTTTTCTCTGTGCAGAAACTTTTTTATTTTTAGGTAGTCCCATTTATCGAGTCTCTCTCCAATCTGTTGTGACCCTGGAATCCTGTTCAGGAATTTCTTGCCTGTGCCTATGAATTCCAGTGACTCTCCAACTCTTATCATGTAGCAGTTTCAAGGTTTCCAGTCTGACACTGAGGTCTTTGATCCATTTTGAGTTAATGCTTGTGCATGGCGAAAGGCTAGGGTCAATTTTTAGTTTTCTGCATGTGGCTGGCCAGTTTTGCCAGCACCAATAATTAATAGACTGTATTTGTTCGACTGTATATCTTTGGCTCCTTTGTCAAATACAAGTTGACTATAGGTATGTGGTTCTATTTCTGGATCTTTTATTCTGTTCCATTGATCTTCTGGTCTATTTTTGTGCCAATACCTTTCTGTTTTTGTTATTATGGCTCTATAGTAGAGTTTGAAGTCTGGTATTGTAATACCACCTGAATTGCTCTTTTTTTATTAAATAATTTATTAACATTGATTTTTACATCATATTGCATTGCTCTTTTTGCCTAGAATTGTTTTGGCTATTCTAGGTCTTTTCTTGTTCCATATGAACCTCTGGATTATATCTTCTATTTCAGTAAAGAATGTCTGGGATTTTGATGGGGACTGCATTGAATTTGTATATCAATTTTGGCAGTATGGCCATTTTCACTATATTGGTTCTCCCTACCCATGAGCATGGGATATGTCTCCATTTCCTGGTGTCCTCTTTAATTTCTTTCATTAGACTTTTATAATTTTCATTAAATAATTCCTTTACATCTTTGGTTAAGTTAATTCCTAAATATTTTATTCTTTTGGGGGCTATTGCAAATGGGATCATTTTCTTGATTTCACCTTCTGTTTGTACATTGTTGGTGTACAAGAAGGCTACTGACTTCTGAAGGTTAATTTTGTATCCTGCCACTTTGCTAAAGTGGTTTATTAATTCTAGGAGTTTGGGAGTGGAGTTTATTGGGTCACTCAGGTGGAGGATCACATCATCTGCGAATAGGGATAGTTTAATTTCTTCTTTCCCTATATGAATTTCTTTGATGTCCTTCTCTTGCCTTATTGCTCTGGCTAAGGGTTCCAGCACTATATTGAAGAGAAATTGTAAGTCACATAATTTCTTTGAATAATATTGGGTTGTGTCTATAGATGCTCCTCAACTTAGATTGGGAGTTGAATCTGCTGAAGGTGGAAAATATATTTATTTGCCTAACCTACAGAACATCACAGCTTAGCCTGTATGCTCAGGTTATCTACATTAGCCCAAATTACCAACATAAACCCTACTTTGTAATAAAGTGTGTCTCCAAACCAACCAGGAGCACAGTGGAATATCTGTTGTTCACCTTCATAATTGCATGGCCGACTGGAGCTGCTGCACACTGCCGTGGCTCAGCCGTGTGAGAGAATATTGTCTAGCATGTCATTAGCCTGATCCAATTTCAAAATTCAAAATATCATTTCTATTGAATGCATATCATTTTTATCATCAAGTTAAAACTTTGTAAGATGAACTGTACTGATTTGAGGGCTCTCTGCATACTGCATTTTTGTCCATTCCTTAAGTGATGGGCACTTATGTTATTTCTACTCGTTGTGTAGTATAAATAATGCTGCAGTGAACATGTGAGGTCAGATATCCCTTTAACATAATTATTTCAGTTCTTTTGGATCTACTCAGGGATGGGATTGCTGGATCAAACATACCTATATATGTATGTTCACATTTTTAAGGAACCTCCATATTGTTTTCCATGATTGGTATCTTCATCTATATTTAAACAAATGTAAAGAAGAGTTCTTTTTTTCACATTTTTGACAACACTTACCTTTTGTTTTATGAACATTTATCATTTTAGCTGGTTGAGTTTTGTTGTTGTGGGACATAAACTCAGGGCCTGGACATCGTCCCTGATTTGGGCTCAAGGCTAATGCTCTATCACTTTGAGCCACATCTCCACTTCCAGTTTTTTTTGGTGGTTAATTGGAGATAGGAGTCTCATGGACTTTCCTGCCTGGTCTGGCTTTGAACTGTGATCCTCAGATCTCAGCTTCCTGAGTAACTAGGATTATAGGTGCCTGACTTCTATGAGGTTTTCATTTGCATTTCTCTGACTATTATTAATAATGACTTTTTTTCATGAACTTGTTGAATATTTGTATGTTCACGTTCTTAGCATATTTTAAAAATGAGTTGCTTTCTTGATAATGAGTTGAATTACTTTTATATTTTGGATACTAACTTATCAAATATATGGCCTGCAAATACTTTGTCCTACTCCGGAGGTTGTTTTTACCTTTAAAAAAATTTTCTTCCAAGACATGTGAAAGGGTATCAATGTATGGGAATTAATGCACCATCTATCTGGCAAATATCATGTAACCCTTCTATTAATTACAATAAAAATATATGAAAAAATTTCTTATTATGGGGTAATGTATAGAGGGGTTACAGTTACATTCGTCAGGTAGTAGGTGCATTACTTCTCACACATTGATACCCTTTCTCATGTTTTTGTCCCCTGTTTCCCTCCCTCTCCCAATCATCTTGTTTTCCCCTTCCCTTCCCTATTTCAAATAAACAAAATCAGATACACTAACCACATAAGATTAACCATAAGGGGGAAAAAAGAGAGAAGAAATAACATAGTACATTAAAAACAGTCTCAAAGATAAACCTTTTATTTCTAGAGTTCATTTCATTTAGTCTCATCCTATATGACCTTATGTGCATAGGTTTTTTTTGTTTGTTTGTTTTTTCCAGTCGTAGGGCTTGAACTCAGGGCCTAAGCACTGTCCTTGGCTTTCTTAAGGATAGTGTTGTTCTACCACTTGAGCCTCAGGCCCACTTCCAGCTGTTTTCTGTGTATGTGGTAACAAGGAATTGAACCCAGATCTTTGTGATGCTAGGCAAGCACTCTACCACTAGGCCAAACTCCCGGCCCCTGTGCATAGCTTGTGAGCTATTGTGATCCTCTGCTAGGAGAGTCCTATTATTACAAATAAGGGAAACCATTGAGCCTATGTTCCTTTTGGTCAGGCTTACTTCACTTAATATGATTTTTTTTTCCAAGTCTCCATTTCCTTCTGAATGGGATAATGTCATTCTTTCTAATGGTAGCATAAAATTAGATTATGTATAAGTACCACATCTTCTTGATCCAATCATCTACTGAGGGGCATCAGGGTTGGTTCCATATCTACTTTTTTTTTTGCCATTCCTGGGGCTTGAACTCAGGGGCTGAGCACTGTTCTTGGGCTTTCTCAAGGCTAGAGCTCTACCACTTGAGCCTCAGCACCACTTCCAGTGGTATCAAGAAATCAAACCCAGGGCTTCGTGTGTGCTAGGTGAGCACTCTACCACTAGGCTGTGTTCCTGGCCAATTTCTACCTAGTTTTGATTGTACTAGGGCTTGAAATGAAGGTTTCATTTGCTGGACAAATGCTGTACTGCTTGAGCCCTTCTTCTCCCTTTATTTCTTTTACTATAAAGTCTTTTAGTTTAATGTAATCCTAGATGTTCATATTTGTTGTTGCTTGTGCTTTTGAGATTATATTTAGCAAACATTGCCTAGAGCAGTATCCTGGAGGTATTTTCCTTTAGTAGGTTTACAGTAAAGGTCTTCTATTTAAATCTTTAATCAGTCTTTAGCTGGCGTTTAGTGTAGTGTGGCATAAGCATCCCATTTCTTCTGCATGAGGATATCCAGTTTTCCCAGAACCACTTACTAAAAAGGCTGCTCTTCCCCACAGTGGGCCTAGCAGCTTTGTGGAAAGAAAGTTGACCAAGAGTATGACTTCATTTGTAGCTTTCCTGCCCTCTTTTCTGAACAAAAATATACTGTCTTCTTTTTTTAAATTCCAGAACTATTTTTTATTATAACAGATTTTGAAATAAGAAATGTAATAATGCCTTGAGCTCCTCACTCCTCTAGATTGTCTGGGTTTTTGTCTTTTTTTTTTTTTTTTTTTTTTTTTTTGCCAGTCCTGGGCTTGAGTTCATGGCCTGAGCACTGTCCTTGGACTTTCTCAAGGCTAGAGCTCTACCACTTGAGCCTCAGCACCACTTCTGGCTTTTTTCTATATGTGGTACCGAGGAATCGAACCCGGGTCTTCATGCATGCTAGGCAAGCACTTTAACCACTAGGCCAAACTCCCAGCCCCGGTTTTTGTCTTCTTGTTCTGAAGTTATTCCAAGCATGTCTTATCTTTCTAACTGGATTAGTAAGCTTCTTAAGTTCAGTGCTTCTGAGGGATGAGCCTTTGCTTGTCTCACTGTGCCATACGTAGTCCCTCACATGTATCAAGCTGTCAATAAAATTTTTGAGGGAATTTACAAACTAATTGTAGTGGCTAGAGTGTCCTTAAAAAGTTGGCAGTCTTTGAACAAATGTACCAGGGGTTTGATCATGTACACACATCCTTTCTAATGTTAATGATCCCCAATTAATATTAATATTCTAAAAAGGGATACTCCTTGTTTAGGATATGTTTATGTCCTTTTGCCCATTTCAGTGACACTTTTTATAGAGATGATTTTAGCTCATAAATAGTGCTGTCGTTTCCATTTTTGCTTCTCTTTTGAAGGTTCGCATGCTCATTTAGCTGTAGAAACAGAATGAAAAGAACACATCAGCACCCTCTCTCGTTGTTGATTCCCAGTGGGGAGAAGTAAATGTGAAAGCACGTCTAGGTAATATACTTACTTTGATTGTTTTGGGTTTTCTAAGTGCATGTAGCGGCAGATGAGGTTGGCATAATCCCACGTCGAATTTCTTTATTCATTGGTTCATACTTCTGGTAGACAGCTTTTCCTATTTATAAGTTTTTATTAAAAACCATTTCCCTTTGAGAAGTTGTGCCTTTCACTTCTGTCTGAATAAACATTTGGAAGGCTTTCAGATGACTCCAATTTAAAAGACATGGCTGTAGCTGATGAAATTCTTAGGGTGTTTCCTTATTGGAATAATATTATCTAAGTGTAACACTTAAATACAAAGTTCAATAACATATCTCTTATAGCAGCATTTATCTCCAAGTTTAACTGGAACAAAATACAATAGCAAAGTAAGATTTAAGAATTTATAATTTATTTAGTGTTTGTAATTCATTTAACATTATTTTGGCTAAAATTTTTAAAGTTTTCTTAGAATTAGATTTCCTTATCTTTATGATTAATTTTGGGTGTATGTGTTCTAAAACTGGAACTTGAATTGAGAGCCTCTCTCAATTGGCTTTTTTGCTCATGACTGAGGTTCTAGCATTTGAGCCATGCCTTCAGTCAAGCATTTTGCTGGTTAGTTGGAGATAGAATCTCAAGAATTTTTTTTAACCAATCTGGCTTTGAACTATAATCTTTCAGGTCCCTAGCTCTTGAGTAGCTGGGATTATAGACCCAAGCCATGGCATCTAGCTTTATTATTAAATTTGAATCCTGGACTACCACATGGTTCTACATGAACTAATAAACATATGTAAATTATCAAACTGTTTTCTTTGACTAGATCACACGCTCATTATAAAATTATCATGTGCATACATGTATTTTTGATCTTTTAAATACTGAAGTAATTTGAAATATTTTTACCTTCTAATTTCAATGACAGCTAAATGACTTACAAAGTATCTGTCTCTAGGATTCCTTGGAATCCTGTCATACAGGGACACAGTTAATGGACATGTAATTTTTCATCTGGTACTGTTCATCAGCCTAAGGTAATATGATGAATAAGTATATAAAGACCTTGAGAACAGAAAGAGTCTGTTTTAAGCAGCATTAAATTGAAAGTAATAAGATGCTGTAAAAAGCAGAAATGTTATCTCTTTATTAAAATTAATTCAGCACATTTTGTTTATTATTTAAGAATACTCTGTTGTGGACTTGGTAGGCTAGGCTTTCTCAGCCTTGTTATTGGCTCTAATTGGGGCCAATAACTGTGCCTTATGGGACTGTCCTGGGCATGAGAAATGTTTAGCAGCATTCCTGATGTCTTTCGTCTCAATGCCCACAGCACTCCTCCTTTATAGCAACTAAAAATGTATCCAGACATTGCCAGATGTCTCCTGAGAAGTACAACTTCACACCACTGATTTAGATGGCAACATTTAAAAAGAAAAACATTGAAATGTATTTTGTGTTATGTCCCTGTTTCAGATTTGTACACATTTCATGTAATTTCACCTGTCAATATTTCCTGGATAGAGCCTTATGTGAAAAGTGACTTAGGTTTCATAATGGTTTACGATAATGGCCATTCTTACCATAGACATTGAACTAAACTTACATTTTAAATTAATAGTTGATTTAATCATGATTCTGTAACATTTATAACTTCTTGAATCAAAGAATCTACTGTTTCTTGATCTCTTGAAAAGTACTTTGTACCTAAGAACAAATTCTTACAAAGAAAGCTTTGAACATTTGTTATTTTTCCACCCTTAAGAATGATCTTATTCATCTTTTGTTTTAACGGTTCTCTAACTTATTCGTACTGCATACAAATTCCATTATTATAGACACTATTCTCTTTGCTTCTCTGTTGCATCCTTTTCTGAAGTTATGAGAGATGTGAAACATACTCTGAAAATTCATTCAAAGCTTTAAAACGTATTATATCCAGGAAAGACAGATTTAAGATTGCTGAGGTTTCTGGTTGAAGTACTTCGGGCAGAAATCCATACTCCATTAGACTCTCTAACATTGTGACCTTAATTTTCCAGATATTTTGCCCTTTAAATTGAAAGTAGTATTTTAATACTACTTAAGTCTTTTGGAGGGGCTTGTAATATCACAGTTTCAGTTGTGATACATTTGAAACAAATGAAAAATAAAATAACACCTGACTTAGGAGTGCATAGTTTTATATTTTATTTCAAAATATGTGGTGATGCAAAGATATGCATGGAATGTGTGTAACACACTAGAGTTGGGGAGAAAAGCTGTTTAGTAGGGGTTGTTCATATTGTACTTGAACATAATTCTCTCATTGATTTTTTTTCCTGACAATGCCTAGAGAGTTTCTGATTAGGGATAGTTGTTAAGTTCTCTGAAGGAAGGAAATTTACTTTGTATAAAACTATGTATGATCTGGTGAAATGAAAATCTACTTAGACAATAGCGACTGAGTTATCTTTCCTTAGCAGATAAAGCAGGAAATGTAAAACTGTATTATAGTTCAGATCCAAAAAATGAAGAACTGTTTTTTTTTTAAATCTCTCTGAGGAAAAGGAGAGATAAAAGCCTTTTCTTTCACTAGTAAATTAGGTCAGTTCTTAAATAATATGTTCATTGAAAATATACATAAGTAATTGATATAATTTAATCCAATTCATCTCTTCAAGGTATAATAACTGAATTGAGTTCTTTAGGGACAGATAATTGCCTCATCCATTTCCATTGTAAAATATTTAGAACCCAGATTGACCAAATGATTTTTTCCTTTAGCTTATAACTAACTAAAAGATGATAAATATTTATTAATTTATAGGAGCTTGAAATTTGTATCAGACTATATATTACTGTAGTTAGGAATTAGATATTAAACACATACTGTACACTCTGAGTTTTTAAAAAAATATACATTCATGTTAAATGCCAAGTAAATCACATGTCTTTTAGTCGTATGTGTGTGTGTGTGTGTGTGTGTGTGTGTGTGTGTGTGTGTGTGTGAATGAATCCTGGGGCTTGAACTCAGGGCCTGGGCACTGTCCCTGAGTTTTTGTTTTTGTTTTTGTTTTGCTCAAGGCCAGGGCTCCAACTCTTTCTTTTCGAGATAAGAGTCTCATGCTTTCTTGCACAGAGTTGGCTTTGAACTGCAGTCCTCAGATCTTAGCCTCTAGAATAGTTAGGATTTCAGGCATGAGCCATTGACGTCCAGCTCACATATCTTTTTGGTTGTTTTATTTGTTTGGGTGGCACTAAGACTTAAACTCAGGGTCTCATACTTGCTAGGCAGGCACTCTACCATTTGAGCCATGCTGCCAGACCTTTTTAGTATTGCTTGCTTTCTGACTTGGAGTTTATGATCCTCCGGCTTGTTTTCCTTGTGTCACTGGACATGGCAGATGTGCACTGCCCATGCTGTCCAGTCATTGGTTGAGATGGAGTATTACAAAACTATTTTGTTTTCTTTTTTTGGCCAAGGATGACCTTGAATTACAATCTCTTGATCTCTACCTTTCAAGTAGCTAGGATTACAGATTCGACCCACAGATTCTTGGCAAAGTGTCTATCTCCATGCCAAATTAAAACTTAATTAGAAACTCCGTGTCAAATAGTAAAGGTGGTCCGATTAGGATCTAAGCTTTTTTCCTGTGGGCTGTAGGAAGGAATCTTGGTGCATTGGTGTGCATATCCTTTTCCTTGTAATTTGTCTTGGGAGCCAAATAGGAAAACAGGAGTGAGGAATGTCAGTCTAGAGCTCTTGCTGTGCAGAACCTAGTGACACTTAAAACATATCTGTTTGGCAGGGACTACTGAAAGCTTTAAAGTGCTTGTGGAGTATTTTGCTCACTAGTCCAATACTCAATGCCTGACCCATTTATGTTTCTTGTTTTGAGGCTTAGAGAGAATGTATGACAATACCAAAAACTGGTTTGGGGGCTTGAGTGACATTCCTGCACTCAAGCAGTTTTGACAAAATCTTCATGCTTCTCTCTTCCCCACCCCTTTCTTTCTTTTTTCTTTTTGTGTAAAGCAAGTACATAGGAGCTACATATTTCTATAATTCCTTGTAATACCAGATTTAAGGATGAGTTTCCATATTTTCTCCTCCCTAACATCTTTCTAAGCTGTTTAGAGGACTTCCTGCCTCATCCTAGGGAAATATTTGTATTCTTCTTATTCTTGAGTTTTTGATTCAGTATTTTACAGTTTTCTAGAGATGCCTGGTAGACAGGGTCCTTCCATTGACATCCTTTTCAAGGTCTTTGGTTTCCTTAAGATCGATAGGATCTTACAGAGATTCATTTCTGAGTATCACAGGTAGCAATTCTATAATAATAGCAATTTCATTTTGGTAGATCATACACCACTCGAAGTATAATGCCCTCTGGAACCACACATTATCTAATTGTTTTCAGTAGATGATGATTTAATATGTTACAAAGTTGGATTCTTGACAACTCACTAAATATAACCTGTTCTTTTGTTTTGTTTTGCCTTAGAGCAGCGACCTTCATAATTTTTGGTCAGATTTCAGTATGAGCAAATTTACCTTGCTTCACATACACAGATACACACACACACACACACACACACACACACACACACACACACACCCCTCTGAAGCAACTTTGAAAAAATAATACCCTTATGAACAATGTTATACTCTTAAACTTTCTGTTCTATTTAATTTAAAAATGTATTTCTTACAAATGACCTATAAATGTTTGTAAAGCACTGAAGTGTGATTTTTAATATCTTGGAGCAGTGGGTATGTATTTTGAACTCTTTTGGGAATATCATCTTAGAAAAATGTACACCTACACATTTTGGTATACATTTTTAGAAGATACACAGTTTTTAGGTATAAACATGGACTAAAAACTTCCCTACTAGATAAAACTTGGAATTACATTTGCTTTGCTGTTATTTTTCACCCAGCATGCTTGGACAAATATCATCAGCTGCACAGCAGGTATCATGCCCTTCCCCCATTTCTTTAGCTATTAATATAATGTCACCAGGGAAGGGATGTAATAAATAAAACTATAATAAATAAATACACTATAAATGAATAAAACTATAAGATAATAAAACTTAACCTTGCATGTCAAGGATAAAACCCCCAAAGGTTCTTTTCTCTTCCTGGATCTGTAGTTATGTATATAATGTTTAACATCAGGGCACCTGGGTCTAGGAGAAACAGACATGCTTCCAGCGGATCGGGAGCCACTGTGTCCTTTGCAGAGTTCTCCCAGTTCTTAGCAAGTCAGTCCCTTAGCAACTGCAGACAGATTCCCCAATCTCCTTCACTGCTTTACTACTGGTCAATTTCCCCAGCTGTCCTGTACAAACACCATCTGCTGGCCAGACAGGGCTCATAGCTTTGTTGGAATGGTTTAGAAAACTCTGGGCTTTTGGTGTAAACTTCTGCCTCTCTCCCCTTCACCTTCCATCCTTTCTAGCCTGCCTTCCATAAATATTGAGTTCCCCAATGTGCTAGGCTTTGTTTGTTCATGTGGGAGGCATGAAAAAACTCTCCACGTCTGGCTGAGCCTGGCTGATGCTCATTCTTCTAGGACTTCCCTCTGTGGCCGGTTCTCCCGTGGTCTCATTGGTGCTTCTGGTGACAGGGGGTCTGCTTGCTTCCTTCTCTGCTAGCTTTTGGTATTTAACTGTTTCTCATCTACTTTGGAAATGTTCATCTGCAATTTTTCTTCCGCCTGTGACAACAGCATATTCATAAATTTTCCCGTGTGTTTTCTCTTTTGCCTACAACAACCACCATTTTTTTCTTCTGAAATAATAATATAAATATGCAAATCTTAAAATACAATTTCTGTTGTTGATATGTTTGGAGCCACTATTTTGGAGCTAAACATCATGGAAAAATATTGTTAATGTGCAAAAATCATCCTCAGAGTTTAGAGTTAGGATCTTTGAAAGATGTCTTAATAATGGGGACATTTTCAACTGATAAGATACAGGCTCATAGCATTCAAAATATTATTAGTATTCTTTCAAGAGCAGACATCAATCTCAGAAATCTTGTGTACAAACATGACAGAATTGGTCTATATTACACTCTGATAAAATCACAAAATGGTTTTATTTTTTCTACATTTTTATGAATGTGAAACATTTGCATATTATTACAATAACTTCTACTGCTGTTGGAACAAAAGCTGATATATTGTTAATGGTGCAGTTAAAAATAGATGCATCACAGCCATATTTTGTTTCAGATATCCAACAGTTCTTTGAAAAGAGTTTTAAACCTTGTATATTTTACAATTAGGCTCAGCAAATACACAGCATGGTGCTGTAAGTACCCTTTTCAATGACCATGGCAGACATCTCTAATCAATTGCAGGGCTCTTTTCCTTTGTGCTTGGGCAGCCTCAAATCCTCTTCAACGTAATGAACCGGGTTGTTGGTGAGTGAATGTGAAACAAAAGCCATTTGTGGTATTAATTTTGCACCTTGACCATTAGAATTAGTATAATAGTAGAAAAAGTCTTCTGAAGTTTGGAAGAAAGAAAAACACAAGATAGAATAAAGTAGTGGTTTAGGTACGAAATGAATGAGTTTTTACAAATACTTCTGCAAAATTATTAAAACATAAAATGTGGTTTATGTCTTTATTCTTGCATCTAGGCAGCTGATGACTACTTCAGTGAGTAGAATGCAGCAGAACTGCTCATCCAAATCAGGGGTGCCCACTCTGGAGAAATCTACTGTATCTAAGAGTCAGATTCCAAGAGGTTGGGAAGGCTACAATGTAAGCATTCCTGTAGATGGTCCTGACTCTCAGGCATTTAATGTCTCAGACATTCCACCTAATCTGAACTGTTGCATAATTATAACCACCCTCTTATCTCAGTGCAAACATGTGAAAGACTCTAGTCTAAATGAGCCTTTCCTGAATTTCTAACCTAGAAAATCTGCAAATATAATAGCATAATTGTTTTCAGCCAGTAAGTGTTGTGCAACAGGTATGACTGGGCTCTAAACTTACTATTATTATTATTATTATTATTATTATTATTAGTAGTAGTAGTAGTAGTAGTAGTAGTAGTAGTAGTATTTCCAGTCCTGGGGCTTGAGCTCAGAGCCTGGGTACTATTTTTTAGGTTATCTCAAGGCTGGCACTCTACTGTTTGAGCCACAGTACCACTTTTGGCCTTTTATTTTTGTTGTTGTTGAGAGTTTTTAAATCAGTGATTTAGTCTCCACACTAATTTTGGCAGTGGTTAGAAATCAGAAAAAAAATTTCCCCATTTTTTCTAAGACCTCCAAGTTTTGGACATATACTTGTTCATAGTATTTTCTACTATTTCCTTTTCATTTCTTGAGGCATCAATGAATGTCATTTCTGATTTTATTTAAATAGTCCCTTTTTAATAGTTGACCTCAGAGTTTCTCAGTTTTGTTTATCTGATACGTCTCTTAAGTTCTGTTCAGTGTCTGTCTTGCTTTCTTGATTCAATCCAGATGTGTTTTTTGACTTTCTCTAACTGCTCTTCTGCTCTGTGAAGTTCAATCTGCTGTTGTGCTCATTTCTTTACTTTTTCAACCGAATTCTTCAGATCTCCAATTTCTTTTTACTCATTTTTATAGTCGCTAACTCTCTACCAAGATTTTCTTTTATCTTCTTGAATTAAGGTCTGTATCTGATAGTTTGAACAATTGGCCTCAGTTGATGATAACTTTATATTTCTGATTTTATTCCTATTTATCTATTTATGTACCTATATTAAAAAAACACTTAAATTGTGTACAAGACATTGTTATTTGTAGAGTACTCTGTAGAGGTCTGATGTCTAGGATGATATCATCTTTCTCTAATGGATTATATTTGGTTGAGCTATTGTTTAGGGCCATAACCAGGTTAGGATCAACTTTATAGACTGAGAGGATTTGATGTCTGTGTTACAGGTTGTAAATCCTTCAGAGTTCTACCTCTCCATAATTAGGCTTCCTAAGGCACTCAACCTTGGTAGGCTTTAGACTCTGATTCTTCCTCAGAAACTGGCCAACGCTCGTTTCCCTGGATTGCCATCCTTTTCCCTGTTCTAGACCAGTGATTCTTTCCTTTCTATGTTAGTTCTTTGATGCCTTCAAACAGACTGTTTTTCATTTTAGTCTAGTCGACTTTTCAGTTATTCTCAGCAGACTGTTGGTCTGTAGCACATGTACGGCACCATCCAAACATTATTTTCTTTGTGAAATATTTTAATATTCCTAGGCTGAATTTATTGCTATTACCACAATATTTTGGATATTTTACAGCATTTATTACAATATGATATGCATTTTAGTTACATACTCTCTCTGTTCTCTTGCCACTGCAAAACAACTTGTAAGTCATGACCTTCTTGGTTGGATTAGTATTTAGAAAGATATTCCATACTTTCTGGAGGCTAATATTTGTTTATAGGTAACTAGATTTCCAAGTAGGATCTATAAATTAGTGTATTTTTTTTTTTTTGTGGGTCGTGGGGCTTGAACTTGGCCTGGGTGATGTCCCTGAGCTCTTCAGGTCAAGGCTATTGTCTGCCTCTGGGTCTGGGCATTGTCCCTGAGCTCTTCAGCTCAAGGTTACTGCCCTACCCTTGATCCAAGCCCCATTTCCCGTTTTCTAGGGGTTAAGTGGAGATAAGAGTCTCAGGTCCTTTTGTGTCCAGGCTGACTTTGAACCTTGATCCTCAGATCTCAGCCCCCTGAGTAGCTAGGATTACAGGTGTGAGCCACCATGCCCAGCTTAGTGTAATGTTTTTAACACAAAAATTTTCCCTACTTTAGTTTCCTGGTTAACCCAAAAATTAAAATGAAATGTTAAGCTGTATAAATGTGAGTATTATAATCAATCAAAATATATGACTACCACAACTAAAATAAATTTTAAAAAATCTTAAGTGCTTTCAATTTAAAAAGTAGCCTTAGCTGGGCATGGTGGCTAATATTAGCTTCTCAGAGGCTGAGATCTGAGGATCATCGTTCAAACTCAGCCCAGGCAGTAAAAAAATCCATGAGACTCTTATTTCCAATTAACCACCAGAAAACCGGAAGTGATGCTGTGACTCAAGGGGTAGGACAGTAGCCTTGAGCTGAAGAGCACAGGGACAAGGCCCAGGCCCAGAGTTCAAGTCCCACAACCAAGCAAAAAAAAAAAAAACCCAAAAAACAAACGTAGCCTTGATTTCAGAAGGATTAAAAAGTAAATGGAGTGGCTGAGAGTTTGGTCTAGTGGTAGAGTGCTTGCCTAGCATGTATGAAGACCCAGGTTCGATTCCTCAGCACCACACACATTGAAAAATCCAGAAGTGGTTCTATGATTCAAGTAGTAGAGCTCTGGCCTTGAGAAAGCCCAAGGGCAATGCTCAGATCCTGAGTTCAAGCCCCAGGACTGGCAAAACAAATAAAAAAGGAAATGGAGATTGTAATACTAGCTACTCAAGCCCATGGGATCTGAGAATCACTGTTTGAAGCAAACCCTGGCAGGAAAATCTGTGAAGTTTCTTATCTTCAGTTAAACACACACACACACACACACACACACACACACACACACACACACGCACAGATACACACCAAAAGTAGAGTTATTGCCCAAGTAGTAGATTACTTGCCTTGGGAAAAAAGCCTCAGGGACAGTGCTCATGCCTGAAGTTCAAGCCCCATGACCAACACACACACACACACACACACACGAATCGGGAATTGTGAAGGGATAGTGCTGGTCTACAAGCATTGTAGAGGTTGATAACAATGACCCTATTTGTAGTCTGATTTTGCACTGAGCCCCCTATTTCTGGTTTTGGTTGTATCTTACTTTGATTGTAAATGAAATGAGGGAAAGCTAATAATGTAAGGCAGCACTTGGAAGTGGTTGGGAGGGACTGCACACAAGTGTAAGAGTTAACTGGATTGTATTAACACAAGAGGAGTCAGGCATTGGGTGGGCAATGAAGTTTTGGTTCCTCTAATGAGCAGCGGCTGTAGGAAAGTTAGCCTCATTGGCTTTCTGTGATAACATAGAACTCCTTCCTCATTTTAAGTAAGTAGTCTTGAATAAATAGCAAAAGAAAATCAGAACCTGCATTAGTAGTTACACATATCATTATTTACAAGGCTGTTGTTTATAACTAAAGAATATATTATTATATGATTCCATTTATTTAACTTTTTCCATATTGGGTCACAATTACATGTCCTTGAAAAATCTGATGTGATAAGCATCCTAAACATGGGGAGAGTGAATATGCAAATGTCAGGGCACACAGAAGAAAATTAAGGAAGTAGGTGGTGGTGTATCTAAAAGGCCACTGACAAAATTTGGTCTCAGACTAACATGGTTTGCCACTCCCTAGGGAAGTGAGACCTGGAACAAGCTTGTTATGCAAGAAGAAATCAAACTCAGGCAAGAACCTGAGAGTGAGATCAGCCTAAGGGCAGATGGAGGATCCAGGCTTAACTATTTAGTATTTTAGATTTTAGTTAGAGTTAAAATTATAAGAGAAAAGGAAATCGGACTCAAAAGCCATATACAAAGTGAGTTTCCAATAAAATTCTGAACAATTAATTATCTCTACAAGCATGCTTACCTTAATAGCTGTTTTGGGAATGCCTTCTCCTCCTTTTGTCAGTGGAAATCATGCCAACCTTCAAGATTTAGCTCAAATGCCCACTTCCCTTTATGAACTATTACTTTCTACCTTACTGAAAATTATCTTTCTTTCCCTTATATTGATGACATTACACCTTAGAGGGCCTTTAGCAGAGACACTAGCCAGTATTTTTATATCTCTATTCTGTTTTTTTCACAAAACAAAGCATAGATTATTACATAAAATAATTCCAAATAAATATGAACTATGAAGAAATGAAATTACATACTGCTAAGTGAATTTCTGTGATTTTCGGAAAAAGCTTAAGTATTAAGGAAAACTTGAATAGTTGCTAGAAATAAGGATACAATCTATAGATTATTGACTCAATAAGCCTACCATTTGGGAAATTTATTAGTTCTATCTCTGAGCAAGATTTACTTAAAAGAAAGAAGATATGTACTTAATTGGAACTTTGTTGATTCTGATGGAATCATGCACATTTAATCCTTTCTAAGTATCTCTATTTGATCATTTTGTAGAATTTCCATTTTCATATCTTAGAATTATTATATATTCACTTATGCTGAGGGATATATTTAAAATGTTTCCATTTTAAAATAATGGAAGATTATGGAGTCATTAAAATGTATTATTAGTCTCTGGACCTACTGGAAAATGTTTAAGCTCTGCTCCTATTTTATTTGCCTGTATTTTTATGATCTAAATGTTTTTCAAAATGTTGATTTTATTGGGAAAATTGAAAACATTAAACATTGCTATTTGTACACAGCTACAGTAATGAAATAATGAAATCAACTAGTGTGACATGAAAAGTTTTCAGTAAAAATGTCTCTTCCTATGTGTTTCTCTAGAAAGATACTTAATAACTAAACATTTATCCTTTAGATAAACATTTATCCTTTAGATAAATGCAATTAATAATCAGAACATATACAGAGAATAGCCTTTTGAAATGACTGAGACTTTGATGGCATTCATTTCAAGCTCTTAGTTTGACAGAAATCTGTTCTCCACATTTTCCACCTCTTTTGTATAACTTCTGACCCTTTATAGAATTAAATGGATTTTCTTTCCCACTGCCTTGGGCCAAAACACATTACCTTGTCTTAAATAGAGTTTTGCTTAAATGCCCTGTTGAGACATTTTATTTTCTTATCTCAAAGGTATCATACTTATTTGTTATCACTTAAACATGATCAAAATTTTGTTGAACTAAAAATCGGGATTAAAATATTAGAGTGTTCTGCTAATTCAACTTAAGAAGATTGGTCTTTCCATTTTGCATTTTATTCTTTTCTGCCTTGCATTGAAATTATGTGTATATCATATTACTCCCAATTAGATCAAAAGGATCAGGGATCTTAATATTATGTTTCCTCCATGGGGCTCATAATTCTATAAACATAGAAGTAGCCTGGCCAATAATATTGAATAAAAATCGAATAAAAAGCTGCAATTATCATTGTGATGGTAGTAACTAATTTGGTGATGAGCCTACAGATTATCCGTGGTAACTTGTTTTTTGATTACATAGAATATTCTGTTGGAGCATTTTTTTCTAGCTATAATAAAGTCATAGTACATTGCATATGTAAATAAGTACAAAAAAGCAAAATTCTAAGAAGCTTAATCATCTGTGGGTCTCAAAATCTTTAGATACTTGAGAGTTCTTCCTTTCTTGAAAGATCAGTGAGTATGGCAGAGCTGAATGAATGTGGCAGATCAGCGAGGGAAGCATAATTCACCTGCTGGATGCAGATGAAAAATGCATGTGTTGTTTAACATTATACCTCCCATTGCCTCCTCAAAACACTTAAACCAGTCTTTGACTAAGTTTGATAATGCTTATCAGTGCTGCAGTGTTGGAAAGATGAGAAAAACTGTCTGTAAAACTTGGTATAAAACTGGGGACTAGACAGCTACCTGGGCAAACACCTTGTAATTACTGCAGACAGAGGCAGCGACTCTGGGCAGTATACGGCCTAAGTGTCTGAGCGGGTATTATGTGAGTTGACTGCTGACCCCAACGTGACACAGACAGGATAAGATAAACAGTAACATCTAAACAACAGATCAGACAACCCAAAGTTTACATCTCAGCTTTGTCATTACGTTGTGCATGGAATACTTCAGTAACTTGTTTTCTACTTAAACTGGACAAACAATAGTAAAAAGGGGACAGTTGTGACCATTTTTAATTTCTGTAACTGGAATTTCCATCTATGCCTGTAGTTGTGTGTGGTGGATCATGGATGGCACAGTTAAAATTATTAATTTTTTTCTGTGTGCTCACAAAACCACTTCTGTCAAGCAGCTAATAATTCTCCTTTGTGTTGGGGTTAAATTATCACATATTTTTTTTATACCAATTTTGTCAAACCTGGGACCATGATCATTACTGGGCCATGAAATCAACTTACTAGGATGAGAAGTTTTGTGACAATTTTTTTTTTTTTTGCCAGTCCTGGGCTTGAGCTCAGGGCCTGAGCACTATTCCTTGGACTTTCTCAAGGCTAGAGCTCTACCACTTGAGCCTCAGCACCACTTCCGGCTTTTTTTCTATGTATGTGGTACCAAGGAATCGAACCCGGGTCTTCATGCATGCTAGGCAAGCACTTTAACCACTAGGCCAAACTCCCAGCCCAAGTTCACTTTTTTTTTTTTTTTTTTTTGCCAGTACTGGGCTTGAGCTTAGGGCCTGAGCACCGTCCTTGGACTTTCTCAAGGCTAGAGCTCTACCACTTGAGCCTCAGCACCACTTCCAGCTTTTTTCTATGTATGTGGTACCAAGGAATCGAACCAGGGTCTTCGTGCATGCTAGGCAAGCACTCTACCACTAGGCCAAATTCCCGGCCCACTGTGACAAAAATTTTTTAAAAGAAAGAATAGACAAGAATAGAATGTAGAATATATCATAGCTATTACTGTTTTTTTTTTTTTTTTGTTTATTTTTGTTTTGTTTTGGTCATGGGCTTAAACTCTGGATCTGGGGGCTGTCCCTGAGCTCTTCAGCTCAAGGCTACCATCCTACCCAGTGGATCACAGCCCCACTTCTCATTTTCTACTGGTTAATTGACTGGAGATAAGAGTCTTACATTCTTTAGTACCCTTTAGTGCCTGGGCTGGGTTTGAACCCCGAGATCCTCAGATCTCAGCCTCCTAAGTAGCTAGGATTACAGGCGTGAGCCACTGAACCTGACTATTATTGGTATTTTTAATGAAATGTTTGTTTACATATATATGTTTATAGTATAATATTGTATTTTTGAGATTTTAGAATTTACAGAAACTAGTCTAAGCATTTTATGGAGAGTAAATTATATATTTCTTTTTTTTTTTTGCCAGTCCTGGGGCTTGAATTTAGGGCCTGGGCATCCGGCCTCACATAGTATTTTATATCTGGTAGTTCCCTGAAATGAGGTAAAATGGAAGATGGCTGAATTTTCACTTTCTGCGTACTATTTTGATGTTGTGTGGATAAAGCTTCAAGTAAATGGGCAGAGACCTTGCCATTTTAGACACTCATTATTAGTCTGAAAAGGAGTGGTTAGAATGGAATCTGAAGTGCAACCCATTATATAATGTTTGTGGCTAGCACAGGGATGGATTAGCTGTAATTCAGGCAAAGGAAATAGAGAAGAGGAGATAATATACTTATATGCATGTGCAAGTATGATCCTCTTAATGATGGGGTACAATCTGAGAAAAGCACCTTAAGTTGATTTCCTAATTGTATGACTATCATATAGTGTGACACCTATACAAACTTACATGTTAATTAATGGTCAATCACTTGACAGGGCCTCTTGATGCAATCAAGTCCTGCAGTAAACAGAAGATAGGTGAGTGTGCTGTCATTATAGAATAACATACTATTGTATAATAACAAAAACATGGTCTGGTAAATGTATAAGCCAGAAATATAGCCATTTGTTATCAAGTATTCTGCATATATAGCTATAGTTTTACCGGTAGGGCAGTAGGGCTATACCAGCAGCACCACAGATACTGACTAATGCGTTGCACTCTGTTGTGAAAAAAAAATACTGTTATTGGGCAATTCTTTTAAAAAGGCATTTTTTTGTTTTTTGTTTGTTTTTTGGTTTTAGGTGCTGGGGCTGGGGCTAGGGCTTGAACTTAGAGCTGTTTTGCTCAAGGTTGACACTCTACTACTTAAGCCACAGTGCCACTTCTGGATCTTTTTTTTTTTTTTCCTGTGGTTAATTGGAGATGAGAGTCTCACATGAACTTTCTTGCTTGGGCTGATTTTCAACCAGGCTCTTCAAATCCCAGCCTCCTGAGTAGCTAGGCTTATAGATATGAGCCAAACTGTTGTTATACAGTGTGTGACTGTGTACACATTTTATAGCTGTGGAGTTGTGGCCTAAGTAGTCTTCCAGGAGAAAAACAGACTACAAGCATGGCTAGCCTGTGGTATATTAGTTAATGGGCAATGATCAGCTTTAGAAAAATAAGCTCTAATTTGGGGCATTGCCAATTTGGTGGCATAAATACTTTGATCTAGGCTAGTATTCA
The DNA here is from genome assembly GCF_031878675.1 of Megascapheus bottae. Lineage (NCBI taxonomy): Eukaryota > Metazoa > Chordata > Mammalia > Rodentia > Geomyidae > Megascapheus > Megascapheus bottae. The sequence continues at coordinate 39,110,719 of NC_143524.1, forward strand.
GCTGCCATCACGTGCCATCATGTAGAGCTGGAAAGAGATGTGAAAGCACATTTTTATTTTTAACACACACACACGACAGGTTAATGCCACCAAGAGCATAGTATAACATGGTAAAATGGGAGCATTTAAGTATATTAAAAAGATTTAACAGTGCATTTATACATGAGAGATATATTTAATCTTTACTAATGGTTGTATGTAACAACTGGATCTCAGAATTCTTAAAACTTAGCCATTCATTCTTATAAATAGATGTGCTTTAGTATATATTACCGATTCCTTTGGAAATGCTGTGAAGATCCTTAGCCTTATGAGACTTGACCTGGCTGACCAAGGGCTCTGAACTGCTTACACGGCTTAGGCATTCTAAGACCCAGGGTCAATAATGAATGTATTGGTTTATAAGAGCAGTACCCTTCAGCTTCATGGGAGTAGAGTAGAAAATCTCCCTCTAGTCCTCTGAACCCCACTTTCCAGCTCTGCTAGCTCTCTGTTTGGCAAAAGTAGTCTCTTGTACTTACTTTGTTATTGTGTAGAGATAAAGCATGGAGTGACAAAAATGTTTCCTATTTCATATATTCTTGGCAAGGCAGACATATGACTATTTTAACCACTAAGAACAGGAAAGAAATAGTTTTAAAGTCTCTTGGTGAAACAATTCCTATTGTAATTTGTTTAAAGCTGTTATATTTCATTTGATGTGTTTTTCTTTCTTTTTTAAAAAATAGTATTGGGGTCTTCTTCTTACTAGGCAGGAGCTCTATCACACCCCCAGCCCTTTCTCTTTTGGTTATTTTTCAGGCATTATCTCATCTTTTCCCCAGGGGCCAGCCTCAGATCACCATTCTTCTACCTAAGCCGTCTTGCATTGCCTAGTGGGAATCACAGATATGACCAACTGCCTAGATAGGCTAGCTTTGAGCAACATATTATTTCCTATTTCTACTTTTTGAGTAGCTACCCTGCCTAGCTTCATTTGATGATTTTTCCTGGTGGTAGTACTGGGGTTTAAACTCAGGACTCATATTTTCTATGTAGGCACTCTCCCACTGAGTCATGTCTCCAGTCCAAATTATAGTTTTTAAATAGGTCCCACCCACTTAAAATATAGGCATATAGCTGGGAGTTTGGCATAGTGGTAGAATGTTTATCTAGCATGCACAAAGACCCAAGTTTGATTCCTCAGTACCACATACACATAGAAAGCTGAAAGTGGTACTGTGGCTCAAGTGGTAGAGCCTTAGCCTTGAGAAAGCCCAAGGACAATGCTCAAGGCCTGAGTTCATGACCCAGGATTGACAAATCTATATATATATATATATGTATATATATATAAAAATATAAAATTCAGTTCAAGTTCAAGAAAAATATTAGAAAGAGGAAGGATCCCATGAGAGTCCTTTTTATTCTGTGGATAACAGGATTGCCAGTAAAGCAGATATGAAAGAATGAGGCCTAGTGGCTTATTGATGGGGAAACTTTAAAACACTTTACAGGGACTGGGAGTTTGGCCTAGTGGTAGAGTGCTTTCCTAGCATGCACAAAGCCCTGAGTTCAATTCCTTGGTACTACATTCACAGAAAAAGCCAGAAGTGGTGCTATGACTGAAGGGTAGAGTGCTAGCCCTGATAAAGCTCAAGGACAGTGCCCAGGCCCTAAGTTCAAGCCCAGGACTGGCAAAAAAAAATAAGGAAGAGAACAGAAAGTTTTAAGTAAAACTGGTTAACAGCCAGTTAACTACATAGATGTTTTGAGCTAAAAAGGATCTAGAGTTGCTAGGTTTCAGATAGGAACCTCTGCCTCCCTTATCACTATAACCTGAGTACCTAGTTCAGAAGCTCCAGGCCACAGTAATGAAAAGAAGTGAATTAAGTCAATCCTCCTGGATTTTGTTTTTTTTTTTTTTTGCATTTATTTATTTATTTATTTATTTATTTATTTATTTATTTATTGCCAGTCCTGGACTTGAGCTCAGGCCCTGAGCATTGTCCTCAAGGCTAGTGCTCTGCCACTTGAGCCACAGCACCATTTCTGGCTTTTTTTTTTTTTTTCTATGTATGTGGTACTGAAGAATCGAACCTGGGTGCATGCTAGGCAAGCATTCTACCACTAGGCCAACTCCTGCCCCCCCCCGTTGTTTTTCACTTTTAATAATTTCTCATTATAAAAAGTTAAAAAAAACTGACAGCACAAAAAAAGTGAAATATAACCTGCACAATTCTGTAACCCAAAGCCCATTCCCTTCCCCTGGAATGGTTGGTATTATTTTTAAAGACATTTCTTATATGCTTTCAAACACATGTAAACATCACTTACATGTAACAAGCAAGTACCACATTTTATTTATTTTCTATAAAAATGTTTTGGATGGGGCTGGGAGTTTGGCCTAGTGGTAGAGTGCCTGCCTAGCATGCACGAAGACCTGGGTTCAATTCCTCAGTACCACATACATAGAAAAAGCCAGAAATGGTGTGGTGGCTCAGGGTAGAACACTAGCCTTGAGGAAAGCCCAAGGACAGTGCTCAGGCCCTGAGCTCAAGCCCAGGACTGGCCAAAAAAAAAATGTTTTGGAAATCTTGTGACCATCTCTTCAAAAGCTGTACAATATTCTATAGAACAAATTAATTACTAGTATTTAATCAGTTCATAGGTAGGCATCTATTAATCTCTCTTTAAATTATTAGAAGCAGTAATTCTGTAAATGTTGTGTACATGCCTCTGTATACAGGCGTGAGCATTTCTTTTTTTTTTTTTAAAAGGACCTGAGACTCTTTTTTTTTTGCCAGTCCTGGGCTTGAGCTCAGGGGCTGAACACTGTCCTTGGACTTTCTCAAGGCTAGAGCTCTGCCACTTGAGCCTCAGTACCACTTCTGGCTTTTTCCTATGCATGTGGTACCGAGGAATTGAACCCGGGTCTTCATGCATGCTAGGCAAGCACTTTAACCACTAGGCCAAACTCCTGGCCCCAGGCATGAGCATTTCTTTAGAGCTGATTACTTCAAAAGAGTTTCTGTAGAATATGTGCATTTAAAATCAGAAAAAAAAATCTGTACAGAAGGGGCTAAGAATATGTTTTAGTGTTTGCCTAGCATATATGAGGCCCTGGGTTCAATTCCTTAGAATCATAGAAACAATCATGAAAGTCTGTACAGAAAATTTCTGTTTACCCTTCAAAAATGTTATTTTCCTTGTTTCAGTAGCAGGACTTTGTTATATTTTATGCAAAAATTGAGACTATGTTTACTGGATTTATCTACCTAGCATTTGTTTTCTTTTGGGGGCAACTATTTCCCTGTAAAATAGTAGGGCAGAAGTAAAACATCTGGATTTTAAGCAACTTTAGAATTTCTATTTTATTAAAATGAATTTGCATTTCTATTGATAATCCTATTGGATATGTTGGTATATTTATACTTTCCTTTGATTCTTTTTTTTTCTTCAGTTTGGGTTTGCATTCAGGGCTTCATGCTTTCTAGACAAGAACTCTTCTGCTTAAGCCACACACTCAGTCTTTATACTTTTGTTATTTTTCAAATGGGTTTCCATATTTTTTTTCCAAGCCAGCCTGGGCTGAGATTCTTCTATTTATGCTTACTAAATAGCAAGGATGTCATTTTATTGATCCAATTGGAGGGTCTAAAGACCTTTTTTACTTGGGTTTCTCTCAGACCACGATAGTACTACAAATAAACAGCATTGTACACATACACTGGGAAGTCCTCAAGCTCTCCTCTCTGGCTTACCTTGCACAAATAGAAAGTTGTTAACTTTCTTGCTGAGTTTTAAAGGTGTGTCCCCAAAATATGCATAAGATCTCTCAGCTAAAATTGAATAATTAAAATTGAGCATTTAAGGAAATTTCTTCTAAACATTAGGTGAAACTAAGATTAAGAAGTAAAAACTTCAGTGGCCACTCAAAGTATACAGACTGTTAGTAGCCACATAGAGTCCCAGAAATAAGTTGGAGTTAAAAAGAAATCCCCTATGAAATTTTACTTTCAAGACTTTAGTTAGCCTGTTGCTCTTGCCGGCATTATCTCCTGCTTCAGATACAAAATGAAGTTAAAATACTTGTCTATAATTGTTTTCAACAAATTCTGTGAAGAAAGGGAGGCTTTTGTAGGGGTGAGCCTTGAATCAGGTAGAATACAGATCACTTTATCAGCGAGGACTTCTGCAACTCTCTGACAATCAAATAATCACATTTCTTTGAGGTAGGATTTAGAAGAACTTTAGCACTGTTCTGCTCTTCCCAGTAGCTGCTAAGCTAAATAGAATTGTGGACTGTCATTTGCCACGATGAAGAACAAGGAAGTAGATTTTAGGCAAGTCAAAATCTCACCAAGTTTCTCTTCACTTGTCCATTCATTCATATTCTATGTACCTGCTCCTGAGTTACTGTATCCTTTTGTCTCATTTCTAGAATTCTGAAAAAATTTATTCTGAACTCAGCAGTTTTTCATTACTTTTGTAAGTATGGGCATACTTTTAGAGTCTCCAAATCTTCTAGTTTTGCTGACGGTTTTTCATAGCTTAGGTTTTAAGCACAATTTTTCAATCTTCATTTAGCTTGAAAATTTTGAGTCATTGTGCTACTGACAAATCTTCCCTTCACAAAAGCCTCCTTAGTACATCTATGGCTGCTTTTGGTTTACTGAATCTCTCTGATTCCCCTATAGAAGTTAATTTTCCAGAAAACTCTCTCCTTGGTTTTGTTATGGTTTCATTCCACATATCCTTTTTGGGTAATCTCAGAATAATATGTCATGACTTCAGTTGCTTTTTTTTCTAGGACATACCTCTTAAACCCAAATTACAAGCTTGTATTTCACTTGATCTCTATTTGTTTTGTTTGAGACAGTATCTTGCTATATAGTTCAGGCGGCTTCAAACTCAGAATCCTCTACCTTAGCCTCCCCAGTGCTGGAATTATAGGCACGCATCACCATATTCAACTTTCTCCTTATCTGTTTACCTGTATATTCATCAATTTAAAATATTTCCACTTCTAAGTGCAAAACAAACAGGACTGATTTTCCTACTCTGTCCATAATCCTGCCTTTTCATTTGCTCACCAGGTCATAGCTGATCATGTGGCTTATTTCTAGTATTCTGTTTTTATTTTAATTCTCCAGAATGTTCTCTATCCTTGATGATGCTTTCCAAGTTAAGGTCACATCTTGCTTAAACTATTTTTTTGGGGGGGTGGGCAGTCCTGGGGCTTGAACTCAAGAGCCTGGGCACTGTCCTTGGACACTTTTTGCTAAAGGCTAGGACTCTACCACTTGAGCCACAGCACCACTTCTGGCTTTTTCTGTGTATCTGGTGCCGAGGAATCGAACCCAGGGCTCTGTGCATGCTAAGTGAGCACGCTACCACTAGGCTACCCTCCTGGCCCCATTATTTAAACTATTGTAATAGCTTTTTACCTTCTTTAAAAAATTAATTCTTTTTTGTTGTTGTCACGGTAATACATAGAGGGGTTACAGTTAAATTTGTCAGGTAGTGGGCACATTACTTCTTGAACATTGATACCTTTTCTCATGCTTTTGTCCCCCTTTCTCTCCCCCCACCCCTCCCAATCATCTTTTACCTTCTTGTGTTTAGTCTTGGCCTGCCTTCATACTTCAGAGGTAAAATATGTTTTTTAAAAGCACATTTTGGGGCTGGGATATAGCTCAGTGGCAAAGCACTTGCCTAGGAAGTACAACGTCCTGGGTTGGATTTCCAGTACCAAAAAAGAAAACACACACACACACACACACACACACACACACACACACACACACACACACACCACTCAGTTTAAAAGCATATTTTGTTATATGACTCCCTTACTGAGTAAGGTAGCTAACAATAGTCATCATTTCTACTTCAAGGAGTTTTAAGTGTAGTGAGAGCTACAGTTAAGCAAGTGACAAAGTGTAGTTTAGTTTGTGATATAGCATAGGAAAGCAGACACTCAACTGAAACTCAAAATTTCAAGAGAAGATGATGTCTAAGCTGAGATCCTCAGCAAGAATAGGCATTATTCAGATGAACAGAGGAAGAGGAAGAATATTCAGGCTGTGAGTACATGTAGGAAAGTCTAAAGCAAGCATAGGATTGCAGAAAATAAAAATAAGCCTATTTATTGGGACTCTTTGTATGTCCTGTTAAGAAGTATGCTTTAATTTCAATGCTGATGGGAGCCATTGGAGTGATTAAAGAAAAAATATGATCAGATTTACATATTAATTAGACTTCCATTGCTAGAGTATGGAAAATACTTTGAATGAGTTGAGTTGGAGTTAGAAAGCTCTTTCACTAATCCAGGCAAAAGATGACAGTGATGTGATATTTGAGATTAGAAAATTGATGGTTTTAAGAGGTATTTTGGAAATGGAATGGAGTTGTCTATGTTAAATGTGGAGACAGAAAGAATGGGGAGCTAAAGAAAATAATTTGTATTATTCAGCTAATAAAGCTATTAATTTTGGTAGCTATATGCTTAGAACATAAAACTCTTCTATATATTTGTAAATATGTTTAAATATTAAGGACAAGGAAGTAGATGATATTTCATAATTTCCTTTAAAAAAAGTTTCTGAACCCAATAAATCTAAGTAGATGACTGTTTTCTTGGATTAAGATACTAAGTATAAACCTAATGTTTGGTCAGATTTGATGGCCAGTTTAAAAGTTTATTCGTAAAAAATGTCATTGATTTTTTTTTCAGAAGGTCTAGAAATCGTATTTTTGGACTTTGTATAATTTTCTTTGGATGTTTCAGAAAAAAAAATTGCTACCACTACTCCAAAATCACTCTGATATTTGTTGGATGACTATGTGGTTGGATATAGTACTGGTAAATAAAAATGGCCTTTGTTTTGATTGGAATAATTGATTTATTATAGTTTTCAAGACAAGGTCTTGTTCTGTTGCCCAGGCTGGCTTAACTGTGCTCAAGCAATCCTCCTGCCTCAGCCTCCCCCAAGAATCTGGAACTGTGAAGAACTTACTACTGTGACCTGAAATCTAGTTTTATTTGAGAAAATAAAGGAAATACTAACATTAGCATTATTTTTTTAAAAAATCTTACAGAGAAGATTTGAAAGCTCTGTAATAAAAAAAAGAAATAATGATTTCCTTTTAATTGAAGAGAAAAATCCCTCTGCTCCAAAAGAGAAATCCTCTCTATTCTCAGTTGCCTTAAAAAATCTTGAACCTGTCAGTGAAATCATCTAATCTGCTAATAACATGCCTAAGGCTTATTGCCTTTTCTGGGGCAACAATATCAGCAAATGATGTGCTCTATCGATTTTAATCACATTGCTTTTACAGTTCCATTGCAAGGTTTCAAAAGCTCATCAAATAAATAAATCTGTGGATACAGATGCCTCCATTCCTTGTGAACCCAATCATTAAAGTATTATTCCTTCTCAAACCAGTTGTTGAAGTATAATATAGACTGGTAACATTTTGTTTGTTAATAGTCTGTGGTCTTCATTAAGTTAAGATATCGTCCTTGATGTTGCCTATTTACATATTTAAAAATTAAAATTTGTATAAATGCTCTATTTGGGTGCCTTGTAGCATTCATAATTTAACTCAAGACAAGTTGCTGTGGGCTACTTCATCAAGCCAATTCCTTTGCAACTCAGCTGCACACATTTAGAGCTGATTCCCACTAGGTCATATTCCAAGCTTACCATGAGGTAATTAGATGGCAATTTGTAGCTCAGTACCCATATGGAACAATATTTGGAGCATGAAGTTGAGAGATTATGAATGATAACATAAATTTTGGATGCTACCATCCATTAGACCTTAACAGAGCCACATAGGAATAATAAAAGCCTTTGTTTAAGAGCTTGAATTGTATCAAGATTTTACATATATCTTTTCCTCGTAACAGTTCTGCCATGAACCTATCTAGACACTGCCTGGGTACCTGCGTATGAGGTAGCTGAGACCAGATGGGCTAAGTGACTAGTGTCTTGGTCAGACTAACATTAAAGCTTGGTTCTTTTTATCATATGCACTTTAGTTTTAAGTTACCATATCTACAAAATGGAACCATTGTCTTCACAATTCCTGATATTTTAATGCTCATAAATAATTACCAGTGTTTACTCTTTGGACTTACCGATGACAGAACAACATTGTTCTATTTGTTAATATTTATGTAGCTGATTGATAGTGGTGCTGAATTTAAAACAATAGTATCTGAGCATGTCGTGTTTGTAAAATAAAGATCATAATATTTTATCATGAAAGAGCAGGAAGCGTACTTTGGTATCACATGTTATTTTGGCACAAATTAGATATACACCATATATTTTATGGCACTGAAAAGTTGGCTTCAGTGAACTTGCCACTAACTTATCAAAAATTCACATGGTAGTAGGTTTGGATAGAGTATACTTACTAGCACTGTCTCCACACTTTTTTTTTTTTTTTTTTTTTTGCCAGTCCTGGGCTTGGGCTCAGGGCCTGAGCACTGTCCTTGGACTTTTTCAAGGCTAGAGCTCTACCACTTGAGCATCTGCACCACTTACGGCTTTTTTCTATGTATGTGGTACCGAGGAATCGAATGGGTCTTCATGCATGCTAGGCAAGCACTCTACCACTAGGCCAGACTCCTAGCCCCTGTCCACACTTTCGACTTGGGCAGTTTATATTTTCAGCAGACATTGGTGCCCCCTTCCATGCTGAGCTACACGTACTTACTGGGAGAGGTGGTGTGAGCGCCGTGGTGGCCACTCTGCAGTCAAGTCTAGCTCGTTAGGCTCAGGGTTGGATAAGTCCAATCTGATGAGCTGCCTATTATAGTCATTTTTTTAGCAGCTCTTTCAGAATAAGAACCTCATATTCCACTTTATGTCACCCACCTACCTATTTTGCCTGGTAGAATCACTGTTTATCAGTGAAAACATTTAATCATTCCTAGAAGGGATTTTTTTTTCCATTTTCCATATTAACTGAGATACTAATTTTTCATGTCTTTTACTTTTACCTTCAAGTGAAAACCACTTTTCTTCCCTCCTCTGAATCTGTAGGCTCTTTCTTTCTATGTGTTGGTATATCCATTTAGAGAGTCATTTCTCAACTTGTTTACCGTATGAACCCTTTTCCTTTTTGAAAATTAAATTAAATTTTATTATATTTAAGTAATTGTACAATGGAGTCGCCATTCAACAAAGCAGTTTATGAATACAGGGCAATCTTTATCATGTCACCACTTTCATCATTCTCTCCTTTCTTTTTCTACCCCACCTTTCCCTTCAATTTTCTTAATCTTATAGAATACATATTAAATTTTATGACTATATTCTCCCTGCCATGCCTTTCTCAACCTATTTCTAAGACTTGGTTTGCGTTTCACTTGCCTATTAAGCCGTTTATGGCCTCTTCATCAATGAGTAATAATGATGTCTAAGGCAATAGTATGTGTTTAAGTATTAGGTACTTTAGAAGTGTTACCTAGTTAATTCTTACAATAATTGTACAAGGTATTTACTATTTCCACCTTATATGTGAGAGAATGAACAAGTAGGTAGATCAGAGGTGGAGTTCAACTCTTTGTCTCTCACATTCTAAAAATGTTATATATCCCATGAGATTGTATTGCTTTTTTTTTTTTTTTGCCAGTCCTAAGCCTTGAGGGACTGGGCACTGTCCTTGACCTTTCTCAAGGCTAGCACTCTACCACTTGAGCCCTAACATCACTTCTGGCTTCTTCTGTGTATATGGTACCGAGGAATCAAACGGAGGACTTTGTGCATGCTAGGCAGGTTATGCTCCTGGCCCTTGTGTTACTTTCTTGATCTCATTCTTACATTCTGTACATTCTTAAACAATATAGTCATTATCACAATCATTATTGTTGAGGCTTATTTTTGATTATCTTTTTATCTCTACTAAGTCCTTGAAACATAATGTATTGAATACATCCTGTAGTGGCTAGATTCTCAGTTGGTCTATTCTCCTACGGCCCACTGGTGGTCTATGCTTGGTTCTTAGCTGTCTTTGGCTGTTCTTCCTGAGGTGGGGAGGTCTCACTAGTTTTCCCCCAGGCTAGCTTTATATTGTGATCCTCCTCATCTTAATCTTCCAAGCAGTTCTGAGCCACTGTTTCCAGCCAGTGAACTGCTTTTACCCAATCATCCTTATTTAATGAGGCCTTTTGATGGACATACAATGATAAAGGGGACCTACCATGATAAAGTGCAAATAGGACTGTTTCTACTATGAGGAGCTCATAGTTCAGAGAAGTAGCTTTTGTTTTATTAAATTATTATTATTTATGTTAAAACCAAAACAGGATTATGGAATGTGGTAGTATTTGTTGTAGCCTTACATCAGATATTTCTTAGTTAACTAAATAGTCTTGTGGAAAATTGCTGCTTTGGAAAGTTTCTTTCAGATCTACCAAGAACATTCAACATAGAGGACGGGTATTTTGTTAATGCAAAGTTTTTAATCAGTGTTTCACAAAGGCAGCAAACTTCTCCACTCTGCCATCAGATTACAGGTACTAATCCATTGTTAATTGGATTAAGATCCTTCAGGGTAAAGGGACCCTGTATTTTCCTGTACAACATACAGCTCAATGCAGAGCACGACCACAGCTTCATAGGGGTTCTACCTTCCAAAGTCTGTTAGCATTAGCAGCTCTACCTTCCTTTCTTTCTTTCTTTCTTTCTTTCTTTCTTTCTTTCTTTCTTTCTTTCTTTCTTTCTTTCTGTCTGTCTGTCTCTCTGTCTGTCTATCTACCTATAATTTTTCTATAATTTTTCTGCCTTAGCAAGCCCATTTTTTCACTCTTAAGTCTATTATGCTCTGATTTCATGAGGAGAATATAGCTTGGATTTCCTTTTCCTTACAGTGTCTTCTCATCCTCAGTGGCTGCCTTTCTAGCCAGGCTCCCTAGCTCTCAGCTAGGGACATTCAGTCTTCAGTTTACCTCTCTTCCACTCCCCTTGCCTGGAGAATTCTAGTTAGGATGCTTTATTGGACTGAAACTAGAAATGGGATCATAGCATGTGCTGCTATGTTGTTGTAGACGGTATGGTATTGTTCAGTCTGACTCTAAGACATGTACTTAGGTAAAATTCAGGTTGGCTGAGATGAATTTTAGGGCTTTAACTGGTTTGGTCTGGCTCATAGTGTGAAAACATGATCTTCATTATAATACTGAAGCATCCTCAAGTGAGTATCTGCTATATCTCAGGTCATACTTAGAAGTGATTCATTTTCATAGACTTTATAGGGCTAGAAGGAGCCTCAGAATGTTCTAGTCTATGCAGTCTCCCCTTCCAACTGACCTTCCCACTTTTGTGCAAGTACTTCTGGTGACATCGCCTTTCATCTTTGACAGCTGTTTTATATTCAGAAGTACTTAATACTAGATCAAATTTGGTGTATACTACTTCTTCAAGCCATGCAAATCTATTATTCCTAATCATTAGATCTATAAAAATAGCCTATACGTTTGCTTTGAGATGTCCTTCTGTCCACATGAACCTCTTCTTTCTTTGATGACTATTCCTATACATTGATTTTTCTGTCCTAGTGATTTGTGATTTCTGCTTTTGTTTTTCCACTAAATCCTCCTCAAGACACTAGAGTAGAGAAAAGAATCCATTTTTCAGGGTTTTTTTCGCCAGTCCTGGGGCTTGAACTAAGGGCCTAAGCACTGTCTTTGGGCTTTCTCAAGGCCTAGTGTTCTACTACTTTAGTCATAGCACCACTTCCGGCTTTTTCCATGTATGTGGTACCACGGAATTGAACCCAGGTCTTAGTGTACGCTAGGCAAACACTCTACCATGAAGCCAAAATCCCAGCCCCATTTTCCAATTTTATCCAGAATATTTTATCCAAGCTTTCAGGTGTTTAAAAATAATTAATTATCTTAATAGTTAAAGGAGTTTCAATCCAGCATGCCAATTTCATTGTACATTACCTCTTGATCAGTTGCACTTCTGTCATTCTCTTACCTCATCTCTCTCAACCCCAGCCATCCCTTTACCTTTCTTAGTTCCATTTTCATATATGTACATCACGCATTATGACTGTACTCACCCACCATTCCTCTCACCATTTGTCTGCATACCTCCCCTTATCTCCTACCTCCCTTTATCTCCTACCCAAGAAACAAGATGTGTCTAAGCTTCATGGTATTCATTTTGTTAATTGTTCAAAGGGATTTACAGCATGGAAGAGCCTAGCTTTGTTAATACTTTTACTCTTAGTATAAGCTCTTGGTACAGGGACCATGTTTAAGACTGCTTCTCCATATTAAATCTTTAATCTGTAAGGATTAAAATAAAAATTTAAATGCAAATTAAAATAGAAAAAAAACCTAATAGCACATATCAGCTATTGAACTCTTCTTCTTTTTATGGTACTGGGGTTAGAACTAAGGGCTTCAAATTTTTAAGCACCTATAGTACTTGTTATTTTTGAGATAGTGTCTTACTTTTTGCCTGAGCTGGGCTGGCCCGCAGTGATTCCCGGCAGCTGACATGAGCTACCATGTCCCACTATTTCTAACGAGATGGAGGCTCACAAGTTTTTTTTTTTTTGGTCTGGGATTATGGCCTGGAAGTACAATCATTTTTATTTCAGCCTCCCTTGTATGGATTACAAATGTGAATCATTGTCACCCTGCTAATAATTAACTATTAAACTATGTGCTATAATATAAAATTTAAATATAACTGTAAATTATTTTATAACACAATATACTCATTTTGCCAGAAATAGCAAATAAATAGTTTTTTTTAAATATAAGAATATAGTCTAGAAAAGTTATTTTGTCTCTCTCTAGGCTCTACAAACATGTTATAAAAGCATAGTTACAAAGTGACTATTCAGTCATTCAGTTTCGTTTGCATAAAGTCAGACAACCCATAACATTTTTCCTTTGCTTGAATAGAACACATCTTTAACTGAACTGGCTGACTATTTAGGTTTCTTGTAGATCTAGTCTTAGCAAAGTAAACTCAAAAATTGCTTTTGTGGAAGAAAATTGTAGCTAGTTACATCTCATAAAACCATTCTTATGATCATTTTCTAGGGGAAATTGCTATAAGTGTATATTCTAGGGCTACTATGTAAGAGACCTTTTTATGATTAAATAAAAGCTCAGAGATTTTCAATATCAGAATTGTTCCATTGACTTGCCTTAATGCTGAAGATAAAATGAAAATCTTTAGCCAGAGGAAAGCTCATGCATTAGTTAAATACTGACTTAATTTGAACATGTTTTATTTGCTTATATTATATCTAATACCTCTGTATATCCAATCTTCGGGGACACAAAGAAACATTATAGCAAAAGTATTTTTGGTTTTCTAATATATCATTTTATATCTAAAGCCCTGCTTAAACATAATTCCTGAATTCTATAGAAAAAAATGATTAATCTTTATAAACATAAAATTAGATTTATAGCATTTGATTAATATTATGCCTCTAAAATATAAATGACATCATTTGGCCTGTGTGAAAGTAAATTTATTTTAGTAACAAATCTTTCAAATCAATCTATAAATGAGAAAGAAATTTAAGTAAACATTTGTTGTATTTTGGTTTTTGTTTGAGCTAACATAATTAGAATTCAACCAGCCAAAACCCAGTTATATTTGAATCTAATTCTTGTTAAGAAATGCAGCTATTCAATCTATTATTTTAGAATTGCTTTGGTAAGAAAGCCAAACATCACTTTGGCAGACACTATGGTTGTCAGGCTGCAGAACAGAAATGAAACTCCATGGTGAGTAATAGGAGCCTGAGTGCTTGCTTGCTTGCTTTCTCTCTTTCTCTCTTTTTTTTGCCAGTCCTGGGCTTAAGCTCAATGCCTGAGCACTGTCCTTGGATTTTCTCTAGGCTAGACCTCTGCCACTTGAGCCTCAGCACTACTTCTGGCTCTTTTCTATGTATGTGGTACGGAGGAATTGAACCCCAGTCTTCCTGCATGCTAGGCAAGCACTCTACCACTAGGCCAAACTCTCAGCCCCCTGAGTGCTTTCTTAATATGACTACCAAATACCACGAGGCAGTGAACAAACCAAAACGAGACAAGAACATGCTCAATTGATGTTAGTGTCGAGGATGCTATGATGATGATCTATTGAGATCTGATGAAACATAAAGGAACTGCTTTCTGAATAAAACGACAGAAAGAATAGCTGCTTTTAGATTTGTCCCTCACATCCATCTTAAAATGGAAAACTTATTCATTTGTTTATTTAATCATTTTTACAGGATATATGGAGGTTTGCAGCATCATGTTATGGAACACATATAGAGTGAAGTGACTATTAAGTAAATCAGACTAACATGTGTAAGCTCACATAGTTGCTCTTTGGTGATAAGAGTAACTAGAATCTACTCGTTTAACAAAATTCCTTAATATGATTTTATTAACTTTAGTTTCCACGTTTATATTAAATCTCTATACTTATGCTACATACCTTGTATCCTTGACTTATATTTCCCCATTTTCTTGCCACCATATTAATCGTCATTTCATGCTTCATCTCTGTGTATTTGATCTAGAAAAAAACCCTTATATCTAAGCAAGATTATTTGGTATTTTTTCTTTTCTATATTTAGGCTATTTTATATAGCATAGTGTCCTCCAGGTTCATCTTGTCATGGCAAATAGCAGACTGTCCTTTTTTAAAGGCTGAATTATATTCATATATCACAATTATATTCATATATCACAATTTATTTATCTGTATATCTGTCAGTGGACATTTTGGTAATTTCCATATACTGACTATTTTGAATAATGCTGTAATAAACATAGTAGAAAAGAGATATTTAGGAGCTGGGACCTAATCTCCTTTGAGTTTATGCCCAGAGGAGATTGCTGAGTCATAGGATAGTATTCTTTTTAATATTTTTCATGACTGCATGGTACCTTTCATACTGGGTGTATTGCAGTACCTCCCCAACATTTGCCATCTTTTTTTCTCTTTTAAATAACGCTGGTTCTTCTGAGTGTAGGAAGATATATCATTATGGCTTTCACTTACATGTCCCTTACGATTAGTGATGCTGAGCACCTTTTGTATACTTGTCCGGGTTCCTGTCTTTAGTGGAGACTTTTCTATAGGCTCTTTACTCATTTTAAAATATTTTTGTATAATAATGATGGGATTAAGGAAGTAATTACTAACCTTCCGAGAAAGAAAAGCCCAGGATCAGATGGCTTCACAGATAAACTCTACCAAACAATCTAAAATAATTATCGCCTGTATTTCTAAACACTTCCCAAAAGTAGAGGTAAAGGGCTAGGTGCTGATGGCTCTTGTCAGTGTCCTGAGTTGAAATTACAGACATCTGAGAAGTCAACCTGGGCAGTAATGTCCATGAGACTTAGCCACCCAAAGCTGGAAGTGGAGCTGTGACTCAAGTGGTAGAACTCTAGCCTTGAGCACAATAACTCAGGGACAGGGCCGGGAGTTTGGCCAAGTGGTAGAGTGCTTGCCTAGCATGCACGAAGACTTGGGTTCGATTCCTGGGTACCATTTACTTAGAGAAAAAGCAGAAAGTTGTGCTGTGGCTCAGGTGGTAGAGCTCTAGCCTTGAGAAAGCCCAAGGACAGTGCTCAGGCCCTGAGTTCAAGGCCCAGGGCTGGCAAACAAACCCTCCAAACTTAGAGACAGTGTCCATGCCCAGGATCCGCCCCCCTCTCTCATCTCCAATTAACCACTAGAAAAAAAATGGGAAGTGGGGCTGTTGCTCCAGGGGTAGGGCAGTAGCCTTGAGCTGAAGAGCTCAGGGACAGTGTCTAGACCCAGAGTTCAAGCTCCAAGACCCACAAAAAAAAGAAAGAAAAGAAAAGAAAGCATGAATAAATGGAAAGATACCCCATGCTCATGGATGGGTAGAATTAATATTACTTTAAAAAAAAGCCTATGCGACCCTGAGCAACATACAGATTTACCACAATCCCTATCAAAATTCCAATGACATTCTTTAAACAATAGTAACATTTATATGGAAATAAAAATAGCTAAAATATTAAGGAAGAAGAGGCCTTATAATTCCTGATTTAAAATTACAATATAAAGCCAGGTTCTGGTGGCTCACACCTGTAACCCAGCTACTCAGGAGGCTGAGATCTGAGGATTGAATCTTGAAGTATCCCAGGCAGAAAAGTCTCCATGAGACTCTTGTCTCCAATTAACTACTCAAAAACTGGAAGTGATGCTGTGGCTCAGAGTGGTAGAACCTTGCCTTGAGCAAGAGAGCTCAAGGATGGCACACAGACCCTAAGTTCAAGCCCCACCACTGTCAAAAAAAGATATTATAAAGCTATAGTATTCAAAACAGAATACTAGCATAAATCATCCCAGAACAATGCAGAAATAGAGATCGGAAATATGTCTAAATAGTCAACTAGTTTTTGGCAAAGGCGCTGGGCATAGAAATGGTTACTCTTATCAATAAATGCTGATGAGAAAATGTGTGACATACAATTGGATGAAACTGCACTCATCTTTCTCACAACCATACACAAAAAAAATTAATTCAAAATGGACAAAGATCAGCTGGGTATGTTGGCTCATACCTATAATCCTAGCTACTCAGGAGGATGAAATCTGAGGATTGCGGTTCAAAGCCAGCCCGGGCACTAAAGAACCTTAGACTCTTATCTCCAATTAATCACTAGAAAATGGAAAGTGGCACTATGGCTCAAGGGGTAGGGCAGTCGCCTTGAGCTAAATAGCTTAGGGACAGCACCCAGGCCCAGAGTTTAAGACCCATGACAAAATAAATAAATAAATAAATAAAAATCTCAGTGGAAGAGCCCGAACCATATAACTCCATGGAAGAGAACATGAAGGAAGCTCTTAGACACTAGCCTTGGCAATGGTTTTTATGAGATACCACACCAAAAGCTCAGGCATGTTTATCCAGAAAGTAAGTTGCACTATATAAACTGAACAGCTATACAACAAAAGAAACAACAAAATAAAATGACAACCTACAGATTGGGAAAATAATTGCAAACCATATACTCAATAAATGGTTAATACTAAAACTTCACATAGAATTCTTTTTTTTAAAATATTTTTATTGTAATTAATAAAAGGGTTACATGATATTTGCCAGATAGAAGGTGCATTAATTCATATACATTGATACCCTTTCACATATCTTGGTCCCCATTACCCTTCCCCCCACCCTCACATAGAATTCTTATCATTGAACAATTGATGGGAAATTTAATATTTAAAAATATGTTGAAAATTTGTGATACCCGTGTTCACACAGTTATACACAGTTAGCCTTTTTGTAAAATTTGAAGGATATTAACACATTTAGGAGTACTGTCTATAGTAAAGAAATACAATTACAGCTTAAAAAGACATTAACATTATGAACAGTTCTTGGAAGTTTCTTATAAAAAGTACCATGCAATCAGTATTCTTAATGAATACATAGAATGTGGTCTTACATATTCGACACATGACTTTTCTGCATTTGCAGGGAGCACTATTTTTCCTAAGCATAAAGGATGTCATTTGTTGATCTACTCCAATGCTCTGAGTCATTGATGGTTGCAGGGTTTATATTTAACCTGAGATGCAGAGCATTTCCTTCTAGACCTGATGTTAAATTATTTTGTACAATGTATAAGGTACATTCTGATTTATCTTTGTCTTACTACACATACTTGAAGCAAAATGCAGCACAAGTAGGAGGTGTGTGTGTGTGTGTGTGTGTGTGTGTGTGTGTGTGTGTGTGTGTCTTTGTTTAAACTAGTGCTTCCTTTTCGCCCTTTGTCTCTGTGGAGGGTGCTTTTTGTGCATTTTTCCTTATGTTTTCTGTTGGGTGGTTTAACAGCTGATTTTTTTTGGTCAGTCCTTTGATTAAACTCATATGTTTTGGGCTGACTTGTCTTATTTCTATCTAAATAATCTTAGAATTCACTTACACATTACTTGGAGAAAAATACAAATAAAACATCTAAGAGGAAAATTAAGTACTACATCTAAGATATTAAATCCCTCTCCCTCTTTTTGGGAACACTGACATGGTCAGATTTTGATTTTTTTTTTTAACTAAATAGAATGAACTAGGACTGGGAGTTTGGCCTAGTGGGTAGAGTGCTTGCCTAGCATGCATGAAGACCCGGGTTCGATTCTTCAGTACCACATACATAGAAAAAAGCCGGAAATGGTGCTGAGGCTCAAGTGGTAGAGCTCTAACCTTGAGAAAGTCCAAGAACAGTGCTCAGGCCCTGAGCAAAAGCCCAGGACTGGAAAAAAAAATAAAATGAACTAGATGGCTTTGAAAGCTTATGTGGGAATTATCTCTTTACAAAAACTGGGAAGGAACTCTTGCCTTAAGTTACCTTGAGTGAAATGAAGAAGGAAGCCATGAACAGGGCTCTTTTTAGAATCCTTACCATTGAACAGTAGGAAAGACCTCTCACATGAACAGAAACCTCACTGAGGCAAGGGAGAGGGTAAGTGTTCGAGACAAAAGTATCTAGGTAGAGAAAACAGAAGGGTAAAAGTCTTGACAAAGGGTATTTGAGGCATATTCAAGCAACAGCATGGAGCAGTAGCACAGAGAGAAAGCAAGATAGAATAAAGATGAGAGCTGAGGAGGGAAAGGGGAAATTTAAGGAGGGTGGGAGGAAAGAGAAGATGAAATCTGAGAGGTAGTAATATAGTGAGGGATTCCTTTATTTAAGGATTTATTTTTTAAAAATCTAACAAAGCTTGGGGAGTTTGGCTAAGTGACAGAGTGCTTGCTTAGCATGTACAAAGACCTGGATTCAATTTCTGGTACCATTTACATAGAAAAAAGCCAGAAGTGGTGCTGAAACTCAAGTAGTAGAGCTCTAGCCTTGAGAAAGTCTAAGGACAGTGCCCTGGCCCTGAGCTCAAGCCCAGGACTGGCAAAAAAAAAAAAAAGAAAAAAAATCCAACAAATCTTATCATTTCTTTTCCTCTTAAAATTTATCTCTTAATGAATTTTTTCTTTTTTTGGACTATTTACTTAATGCCCTGGTTTGAGTGTGAAATATCCCCCATAGACTCATGATTTGAACGTTTGATCACCAGTGGGAGTCTCTATTTTGGGAAGTTCTGAGAACTCTAGGAGCTGGAAGAAGGGAGATCGCTAAGCGACATGTTTATTGATATATTATCCCTGGCCCTTTCTATCTTGCTCTCTGCTTTCTGTACACTATGTATGAAGGACTTTCTCTGTCACCATGATATTTTGTCCAAGCTCCTAGATCCAAGGAATCATGGACTGAACTCTCTGAAACTGTGAGCCAAAAATAAATCCTCTGTCTTATTGTGTGTGGGGGGGCAGTTATGGGGCTTGAACTCAGCACCTGAGCTCTGTCCTTGGACTTTTCTCAAGGCTAGAAGCTCTCCCCTTGAGCCACAGCACCACTTCCAGCTTTTTTCTATGTATATGGTACCTAGTAATCAAACCCTGGTCTTCATGAATGCTAGGCAAGCACTCTACCACTAGGCCAAACTTCCAGCCCAAATGCTTTGTCTTTTAACTTGCTCATGTCAGGCATTTTGTCACAGTGGCAAGAGAGGACCTAATATAGAAAATTGGTATCTGAGAAGAAGGATCATTGATATGACTAATACCAACCCCATTGTTGTTAGGCTTCTGAATCTTCTGTAGGAGCCTGGAATGTCATCAGCAGTTTTAACAGGCTGTTCTAGTGAGAACTCAGATCAGAATTTCAAGAGAAATATATAGACAGGAAAGATTGAATTCTTAGAAGATTTCTGTCCAGGGGCAGCCCAGGCAGAAAAGTTCATGAGACTCCACCTCGATGGAAGACTCTCAATGCATTGAGGCACACCCTTTTCAGATGGAAAAAAGTATTTGGGGGGGCTGGGAAGGTGGCTTAGTGATAAGAGTGCTTGCCTAGCATACATGAAGCCCTGGGTTCTATTCTTCAGTACCACATACACAGAAAAAGCTGGAAAGTGGTATTGTGGCTCAAGTGATAGAGCATTAGCCTTGAGCAAAAGAACTTAGGGACAGTGCCCAGGCTCTGAGTTCAAGTCCCAGGACTGGCAAAAGAAAAAAAAAGTATTGTGAATTGGGCTAGAGGCTGTTCATATTTAATTCTGAAAAATAGTTTGTTACATTTTTGTCTGAGAAGCTGAGGTAACAGCTTGGCGAGGCACAGTGACTTACACTTGCAATCTTGGGTACATAGGAGGTGGAGGTTTCAGTCTGAGGCAGTCTGAGGCAAAGTTATTAAGGTCCAACCTCAACCAGTAAGCTGAACGTGGTAGTATGTACTTGTGGCCAGAGCTATGCAGGGCACCATGGCTAGTTAGATCACAGTCCAAGGCTCATCCAGGCAACAATTTCAGACCCCACATGAAAAGTAACTAAAGCAGAAAGCATGAACAACATGTCTCAAATTGCAGAGTACTTGCCTCACAAGTCTGAGGCGAGTTCAAACCCTGGGACTGCCAAAAAAAGGTGATTTCCTAGTTAATGTAGCAGTAGATATTTTACAGTATAATGTTCTGGCTGTTGCATGGATTTTGCCTGATGCTTTTAGCCAGATTTTTAGTGAGAAGTGAGAGCAAAAACCATAACAGAGGATTTGAAAACTGTGACTAGAAAAGGAGAAAGTTGAAAGTTTTGAATAAAGAGGGTATGGTTGTTAAAGAGATTAGTGTCATTAAAAAGCAGCCAAGCACGTTGCACTGGTACACCAGGAAAGATGATTTGAGGATATGTCAGGAATTCGACCTTGCCTCTCCTTAAAAAGATTGCTGCCTGGGCATTCTGATGAGACAGAAGCATTTTCCAGGATGGAGCCACACATGCAGGAGGGATCCCGGCAGCCACAGTTCAAGAGGATCCTGCTATTGCAGAGCTGGGGCCGGCCTTGCCATGACCCACACCATGCTGGGTTTGGAGGCACACAGAATACAGGAACAACTAGGGAGTAGAGGCTCTATGAGGATTTCAGAGGAAGGCCTGGCAAGAGGCCAGGCAGTTCGTAGCATGGTCAGAACCTTGCTGGCAAGTCCTGAAGGCATGCTGTGTACAGCTGTGAGGGTGAGGCCTATGCCTCAATCGAGCCCCATGGATGCTAGAAATGCAGGAGTA
Organism: Megascapheus bottae; assembly: GCF_031878675.1. Classification (NCBI taxonomy): domain Eukaryota; kingdom Metazoa; phylum Chordata; class Mammalia; order Rodentia; family Geomyidae; genus Megascapheus; species Megascapheus bottae. The sequence goes on from NC_143524.1 coordinate 39,131,845, forward strand.
TGGAAGCATATGGCTTTCTTTTCTATTTCACAGGGGCTTCCAGCTAAGCATTTGCCTTGAGTCTCAGAAGAGACTGCATTTAGGCTTTTGAACGATGCTGGAACCATTAACTTTGTATTATGAGATAGCATGAGCCTCTGGGGATCAGAGTGGGCCATTAAGTTTTGAATATGAAATGTTTCCCATAGTCATATGTTTTCAATGTTTGGTCTCCAGCTAAAGTATTATTTTAGGAGATTCTGGAAACTCTAGGAGGTGAGACCTAACTTGAAGAAGGAAGTCACTAGGAGTGGTTGCTTGGAGGAATATTATTCCTAGCCACTTCCTATCTGGCTCCCTGCTTCTTGTTTACTATGAGCAAAGGACTTTCACATGGCTCTTGTCACCACGAGGTTTTGTTCATGCACACCATGGACCAAACCTTCAGAAACTGAGCTACAATGACAAGAAAGTAAACACTTAATATGTTATTTTTATATATGCTTAAGAATTATAAAAATTTATAATTTTAAAATTTTATTTTAAGTATAGTTTTACCTGTATTCTATAAACTTTTTGGCCCTATATCACATGGTTATCTCTACTCTAGGGAAGGGGAGATATTAATGAGCACATTGCTACCACCAAATTAGATTCTGTTCATAAGAAAGGATATGAAATAAATATTGTATAAGCTATTAATGGTATTTTCTATAAAGTCCTATGGGCTTAGAGAATTTTTCTGTAGATTCCAATGCCATACAGATTGTTGTATTTTATAAAGGAAAAGTACCACTGGGTACGAGTGGCTCACATCTATAATCCTAGCTACTCAGGAGGCTGAGACCTGAGGATTGTAGCCAGCCCAGGCAGGAAGGTCTATGAGGCTATCTCTACTAGAAATAACCAAAAAAGCCGGAAGTGGAGCTGTGGCTCAAGTGATAGAACACTAACCTTGAGCAAAAAAAGCTCAGGGATAGCGCCAGGCCCTGAGTACAAGCCTCAGGACTGGCACGCACACACACACACACACACACACACACACACACACACACTCACAGAAGGAAAAATATCACATTTATTGTTATGAAACTAACCATCATCTTGTTTCAAAACCTAATGAAGATGGCTAAAAATGAAAATTAACAGAATTAGTTAACCTGTGAATATGAAAATTCAGAATATGACTATGTCAGTATTTTAGTAACTTAAAAGAATCATCCATTATAATCATGTAGGGATAATAGAATATATGCAAGAATGCTGTCATATCAGGAAAAATTTAAATATGATGCATCATTAAAAAAATCCAATAGAAAAAAACATAATCAAATAGATAAAGATTCATTTTTGCTTAAAAATGTGAGCATAGACAAGACGAGATATATTTCTTAGTAAAATAAAGATATTTAGCTTCATATTGTGGTCATTTATTATCCCTCAAAGGACAAATTTATATTCCACATGTCTCAAACCTTATGATTATATGCCTACAAAATGTACTTTTAAAGACTATTCAAAGTATATGACATAAACCACTAATAATCATTCCAATGTGCTCTGTACATATTTCTAAATTGGTACCATACAACAGCCAGAAAACCCAGTGTGGTAGAATTCTGGGCATATCTAATATGGACTCAGGAAAAATAGCACACACTCATTCCTATTTTTGATATATGAGTATAAAAATGAGGTTACTTCTAGTATTCCCCTTGTAGAGTTATGCAGCTTTTCCCCCTAGTTTTGCAGTTTTATAAAATCAAATTATCAGCTTCTTTGTGAAATATTTAATAAAAATTTTCTCTGAAAATAAATAGATGGAGGTTTTAAAATTTAAAGCCTCTATAATGTGTTTTACACCATTACCTTCAGATATTTAAAAAAACCACAATACTCATTGAGAAATACACTTTAAGCCAGTCGTTCGTACCTGTAATCCCAGCGCTTGGAAGATAAGGCAGGAAGACAGAGAATTAAAGGCCAGCAGGGGCGTCACAACAAGTATGCCGCCAGCTCGGGCTGCATCGTGAGACCCTGTTTCACAACACAGGAGAGAAACAGATATGCCTTGCATACCTTGCTTTACAAACAGCCTACAAACAAAAGTGTCACGGAACTTAGGAAAAATACTCTGATACCCTCTATTTCACTTTAAAAATGATCACCAATCCACCAAATTAATTTCATACCCACCTACTATTTGATAAGATACTGTTTTAGATTGTGTTTTTCAGCCATTTTGGGCTGCAGTTTTGTTTAAATATTTACTTTTCATATCTGTGCAGGATATATCCAATGCTGGTAGGTTCTCTGACTTATAGGAAGAGGTTAATAGGATAAGAATTTATTGATTTGTTTTCTTTCAGTCTAGTGCATCATTAACTTAAGGACATCACCAATTGGAAGTTGCAGTTTTCACCATCAACCTTCTATATCCTTTTTGGATCAGATTCTCTTCCTCAAAAAGTGGAAATATCTCTTCCAAGTTATTTTTTTTGTTGTTTCAGAATCAAGCAAAATGGCTGATACTGGTATGGGTAAAGAATCCACAAAATGCCCTGCCTGTTCATCAACTTCTCAGAAAAAGCTACATTGTGTATGTTCTTGTAATTCAAACATTTCTTCAGTGTGGGTGGTAGGAATATTAAAGACATCAAGTGTTGCTTTTACACACTGTTTAGTCTCACTAGAAAGAAAGAAAAAATAGCAAAGAACCTTCTGGGCCAGTCAGAGAATATAAAACATTCTACATTTTAATAAGGTTCTAATTCCATTCCCAGCTGTCTCCATAGTCTATGAATGCTGCTCAGAGAGGTTTTTTTTGTCCAGTTAGGTTTTTAAAGGAACTCAGGATATTTCCAACCCGTACTACATTATTTCTTAGAAAATGGAACCGTTAGCAGTGTTATTCTTGCTGCTCCCCTTTTAAGTGGGGTAAGTGTAAAAAAAAAAAAAGATTGGCTTTTGAAGTTCAGTTAAATCTGAATTTAAAAAATTATTACTATCAAGGTAATGCACAAAGAGGTTACAGTTGTATAAGTTAGGTAAAGAGTACATTTCTTTTTGGACAACATTACTTCTTCCCTCCCTTGCTCTGTTTTCCCTCCCATCTCTACCCATGAAATATATTATCAAAATAGGATCTAGTGAGTATCACAGCTACATTTGTTCAGGCTTTGTCCCGCCATTTCTGTGTCTCCCTTTATACTTTCAAAGACAGATAAGGGAACAAACAAGACAAAAGGAAAAGAAAAAAAAAACACAACAATGTAAATCTGAATTTTTGAGAATTTTCTTCAGTTGATGTAGAATGAGATTTATAACTATGGTTTAAAGGCTTATGACTACTTTATGATAATATCTGGTTATTTGGATGGAATTCTAAAAATACTTCACTATGTCAGTTTGTATTCATTTCAGTCTATAGATAGTCAATTGAACTGATTTGGTTACATCCATCTATAAAAATAAGAAGCAATGTTGAAGACCGTCCCTGTAGCACAATTTTGGCTTAAAAAATAAAAAAGCAGTAAGTTTAAGAAAAGTCAAAGAGAGGTCTGGAATCCCAGCCATTCAGGAGGTATTCAGAGGACGATTGTATTTCAAGCCAACTTGGGCAAAAGCAAGCCATGTGTGGTGGTTCACACCTAAAAATTCAAGTTTTCCTAAAAGCTGAATACTTTTCACAGAGGTTTCTCTGAGTAAGTTGTTGCTGTCTTATTTTTGATGAGTGCATATTTTGTGTATGTCAGACCAATTTATGTATGTCATTGGTGGTGTTTTACATTTTGAAAGAGTAATAGTGAAAGCAACAAAATTACCTTCTCTGGTGATTTTTAAAGAATCATCAGGTAAGTTCTAATTCATCTGCTTGTGTAGGCTATGTAGACTCATCTGAAAGGGAAGATTGGGTTGAAAGGCTTCTTAGTCTTCTTTAGCCGAATGAATTAATGAATTGTCTAGAAGTTAGAATTTGGAAAGGATTATATTTTGTGCATAATAACTATCGTAGCACACATTAAAGACTACAGATTGTCTAAATTTGAGTTCTCCATCAACAAGAATGTTACCTCTTAAAGTTATTTTTCAAACTTCCTCTTTGGTCCTAGTTCTCAAGAACTATAAATGTAGAAAGAAAAGCACCCCACCGACAGTGGAGTCACAGAAGCATTATGGAAGGAAAAGTTCCTCACATAAGGATGGAGAATGGCTCTGCTATTGAGGTATATAGGAGTCTTCTCAGCAAATGGTTTATGGCAAAAATTATTTAAAATATCTCTCTGAGGAAAAGAAGTAAAGGAAGAAATTTACTATTTTCAAGCATGTAAATGGATTTTTTTTGTTTTATTTTTTTTTTTTACCAAAAGCAATGTATTTTTTTCTTTCAGGAGGGCAAAATGGGCTTTAAGGTAGAACACATTTTTTAATCTACAAAATATGCTAATATTTTTATTTCTGTGTTTGCCTCTTGATACAGATTTTGGTGGCCCACTGAAATTCAAGGCTGTAGGCCCTCCATGTGATAGCCTAATAAAATTTAAAAATAGGACACATTTTTATTAGACCAAAGGATCTAGTTTAAGGATCTTGGTTGTTCTTCGTAACAATAGTGGAATATCAGTACAGACATCTCAAAGCTGCAAAGACCCAGTAACTTTATACTGTTCAATGGTTCACTTCCTTGGGGGCTGGTAATGAGGACAGTTTCCCTTGTGAAGTCCTCCATCTTTTTCAGATGAAAGAAATGCCAGTATTTTTCTTACCAGGATTTTAATTATTATATAAAATATGAATTAAATATTATAGCTACTTAAAAATTAAAATCTATCCCTTTAATATTCAGTTAAAGGTTCCATCACATGAACAATTGCAAGAATAAAATTGCATTAATGTTAAGTAAGTTTAAAAAAATTATGTCTAGGCTTGGTGGCTCATGCTTATAATCCCAGCTACTTTGGAAGCGGAGATAGGAGGGTTGTGGTTCAAGGACATCCTAGGCAAAGAGTCCCTCATTGCACTATTATCTCAAGGAACAAGCTGGGCATGGTGGTATATGCCTATAATTCTGGTTACATAGGCGGCAAAGTTAGGAGGATCTTGAGTTGAGGTAAATCCCAGGTAAAAGTGTAGGAATATGCCAGGTGCAGTGGCTCATGCCTGTAATCCTAGCTACTCAGGAGGCGGAGACCTGAGGATCAAGGTTCAAAGCCAGTCTGGACACAAAAGAACCTGAGACTCTTATCTCCTATTAACCTCTAGAAAACAAGAAGTGGGGCTTGGCTCAAGGGGTACGGTGGTAGCCTTGAGCTGAAGAGCTCAGGGATAGTTCAAGCTCCATTACCCCCCCCCACACACACACAAAAGTATAGGAATTTATCTGAAAAACAGCTAAAGCAAAATGTAATCAATTTAATATGCATTAGCTTTACTTCATCTTTTTCTCTAAATGTACTAGTTTTATCCTATTTTTCTTAAAGTTTGTCTGTATTGTCACAAAATATTTCATCTATATATTTGAGACAACTTCAAAAGCAGTTGAAGCTCAAGCTTGTTTTTTTTAACACATGGAGGCTCATTATAAATATTTTGAGCATCTTAGAGAGGTATAAGGAAAGAACATGCAATTGTTTACCTACAGTGTTTGCCATCTGCTGTCCATACGTAACTGTTGTTATGAAGACAAATATCTTTTCAGACACTTATGCATGCACCTCAGTGTATACACATGTTCATAAAGGAATCATGCCACACATGCTTTCCACACATGACATTACACTAGAAACTTCTATGTCAATGCAGGTAATCATTTCAGCAAGAAGTCTGTTAACTTTGCTGGCGATAAGTCATTTTTCCTTAATGGCCTTACTATGTGATGATATCAAAACAGTTAATTGAAGAAAAAATTTAAAAAATGAGCTGGCTATTTCTCATTAAAAAAATCTTACTCAAACAGAATTGCAATACTGTATCCAAAATGTGTTTTTGTATATTTAAAGAGAAATGAAATTTTAGTTTCTAAAGGACAAGAAAACCTAGTTGTGAAGAAATTATTTTGTTCTGTGGGGGAACAAGGGATATGACCATGTTAACTAAGACTTTATGGAATTGTGTAGGTTGGGAGATGCATATAAATACAGTATGAAAACGCTGTTTTGTTTTACTATGTAATTGCGTGACTGACCTCCAGTCATTGCTATCTGCAATATTGGGAAGAGGGAGAGAGAAACTGTGCCTTTTGAGTAATACAAAAGACACAGCTCCTTAAGGAGCCCATGTGCCATTTTAGAAGGAAAAAAAGTCGAGCCAGAATTAGCAAGAGAGTAGTGATGGTGTTTGAGGACCCAGGCCACACTTGCTAAGGGAGTAAAATTACAGGAATGGTCACCAATGGACAGCGTTCACTGGTATTGCATCTTCTTTTAGAACAGTTAGAAAAGAATGTATGCAGTAGGCAGTATGAGCAGCTGAGTTATTTTCTGGTGAAGGTCAAAGGGGTGGCACAGAGGCCGGGTGATGTCTCTAGGGAAGGCTTTGGCTGCCTCACCACAGCTGCCTTCTCACATATTACCCCTGCATGACAGATCCAGAAACGCTCCCTAGTGCTCTGCATTTGAATCCGCACTCATCCTCCCAAGTTCACAAGAAATGAAAACATTAGTGACTTTACAGTGTGTGCCAGAATACTATTGTTGGCAAACCAGGGCATTATCTCGTTGTGAGCAGAAGTTAAATGATAACCAGAAACATTATTGATCTGGATGATGGTATGATGGATAGCATTTATTTTATTCTCAATTCTGATTTACAATAAAATTTCTGCTACATACTGCAGGAGCAAAACCATATCTAATAGAGATGATGAAGATGAACAAAAGCATTACTGGTTAAGCAAGGAAGCAAGTTGTTCAGTGGTTATTTGTGCTGACTTTGTAGGGTAGCTTTCTGAGTTTTGGGATGATTTATTGTTTATATAGTATATATAATATACTTGCATGTATGTATGTATTCATATTCAATTTCTCCTTTTGTAGAAATGTTTATTTGTATTATGTTCCATATATTTCATATTCATATTTTAATATGTAGTTTTCATATTTTATAAATACATAGTCTTCTGATTTTATAAATATGTAACTTATAACATGTGTTTTCATATTCATATTATAAATTTAATATACATATTTTATGATATTCAAGCATTTCCATATTTCACCATAAGGACTTGTGTAGTTTTCCTTTAACAGGGGACACTTAATAAAACTCATCAAAACTTAACTAATTTTGCTTAAGATGTATTTAACATTGAAGCAGATATGTAATGTCTTCTCTTTGACTTTATCCTGAAGTAGAGCTCTCTTCCCTAGGGTACATTTCTATTAGTGTTATGTGTTCATTTTTAATACTTGTTGAGTGGTAGAGAAGGAAAGAGAAAAGAATTCTTTACTTTTCTTCAGGAAGTCTATACCTTTGGAAGAGTACTGGGACAAGGGAGCTTTGGAATGGTCATTGAAGCTACGAACAAGGAAACAGGAACAAAATGGGCAATTAAGAAAATAAATAAAGAAAAGGTAAGGCTATTGGCAGTAGCATCCTGAGGACATACTTTGTGTGGACAACATAATGCCAACATAATCTCTCTCTATCTCACCCTCGGGGTCATAAGCAGAGCCTGTGTGTTGGAAAAGAGTGGAACTTTCTCAAGTGGTAGAGCACCTGCCTACCAAGCAGGAGTTTAAAAGCCTTCATAGAAGCCTTTATAATTCTTTTAAGAAGTTTTTTTTTATTTCTTTGCCAGTCCTGGGGCTTGAACTTAAGGCCTGGGGAGTGTCCTTGAGCTTTCCTCAAGGCTAGAGCTTTACCACTGAGTCACAGCACCACTTCTAGCCTTTTCTGTGTTTGTGGTACTGAGGAACTGAAGCCAGAGCTTTGTGTAGGCCCTCGACACACTCCCAGCTTTTTTTTTTTTTTTTTTTTTTTTTTTTGAGACAAACTCTCACAGTGTGGCCAGGATTGGCCTTGAATTTATAATCCTCCTGCCTCTGCCTTCTGAGTGCTAGGATTAAAAGTATATATCACTAGGCCCAGCTTTGAAATCTTTGCAATTCTTTAGCACTTTAGGTAGCATCATTATTCTAACCTGGGATATTATTTCCTTTAGATTTGTGTCAAGGAGGATTAGGAGTTGGCTTTTTAAAAATGTATAGCTAGGATATTTGTAACTTTAGGGATTAATCTTTCATACCTAGAATATATAAGCTATTAACATAGTAAAATCAGGCTATATATTCAATATATTATTGCATAATAGTTCAAGCCATTTGGAGAGGGAGGTAGGAACAGAATAGAAATGGATTTTAGGAAAAAATGTGAGAGGTTTCCATAGCTAGTCCCATCAAGAATTCACTTCTCATGGTCACTGTTTCTCTTGATCCTCTAGGTTAACCTTAAAATGTCCTTTCATCATGAGCAGGGTATAGTAGGGTAGCCAGTGTCCTAAGAAGGTGAAGGTTGGAGAGTAATAGAAATTAAAAGCAGAAATTACTGTAGGTAAAAATTTAATTAGGGAATGTTTATTTTATGGCCAGTCCTGTTCCTTCATGTTATCCCAAACTGGTGAGTGGGAGTAAGATGAGGAGTCCATCTTCCGTTATCCCTTTCAGGAATAGTTTTATGTAGATATAAGACTGTAAAGGAAAGCAGTACTTAAACTGTACAAGTAATGGCAATTTCAGCACTCGTGGAGTTGATGACCTTTGGGACAGTGGTGATATCCCTACCCCTAGAAATTCTTAGATGACTTGTACATCAGTGACGGCATCTATACCCTGAATGGAGTCCTGGTGCTTCTGGCATGGTTCTGCATTTACTTTGGCTGTCAGGCATGGTTAAGATTAGATGTTAGGAAATAGTTTGGGGTTAGGTTAGTCTGGATGTAAGGTCTCTCTTTTTCCCTGACTGTCTCAGCCAGAGGGATCAGGAAGGGATACAGCAGGGTTGAGGTAAAACTTCTGCCTAGTGTTTTTCTTGGTGTAAATAAATTAAATCAAAGCACCCCTAACAAAACAAAAGAAAAGCATTTGGTTATAAAACTAACTCCAAATAATGTCCCTGGCTTTTCTTTTCTTTTCTTTTTGTTGGTTGTGGGGCTTGAACACTGGGCCTGGGCATTGTCCCTGAGCTCTCTAGCTCAAGGCTACCCCTTGAGCCATACTCCTGGAGCCATAGCGCCACTTCCCATTTTCTGATGGTTAATTGGACATAAGAGTCTCACAGACTTTAGTGCCTGGGTTGTCTTTGAACCGAGATCCTCAGATCTCAGCCTCCTGAGTACCTAGGATTATAGGCCTGAGCCACTGTGCCTGGCTTGACCCTGGCTTTTCCTTTTGAAATATCAAGAAGCATATGAAAAGCTGGAATGGATGATTTTGTGAGGGGCTAAGTGTGATACTGTAGCTAATATATAGGAACAGTTTAAGAGATAGGTATGGTTTGAAGCCCAATTAAATATAACTTAAAATTGATCCAAGGAAAGACAGGGTATAGTTTTATCTGATATTGGGTAAACAATAAAATATCTGAAAAAGAAACTTCTCAAGAAAGTATAAAACCACTGACTTTCCTGCGGAAAGTAGGAATGACACTCATAAGTAAAATCTATTCCTGTATTGATTTAGGCTGGAAGCTCTACTGTGAGGTTACTTGAACGAGAGGTATACATCCTAAAAAGCGTAAAACATGAGCACATCATCCATCTTGAGCAAATATTTGAGACGCCTAAGGTAAACCTGCTGCATTTTGAAAGTTGTTATTACAAAGTGAGTGTCATTTCATTCTGAAGTAATACCTTTGGGCATAGGTCTGTAGCTAGAGATTGATGAGAGCATTTGAGAGGACTTTTATTATTGATTGTATAATTAGGTATCTTAAGTATTAGACTGATGTCTTTAGGAATATGTTCTGGGTGGAAACAAATGTTTAAAGTTAGAACAATTCCATATACAACCAGATAGTCTACATTCCTTAGAGATGATATTCCTCTTCTTTGATTCCTTGTCTTGGAATATTGTCATAATTTTGCAAAGTTAGTGTCATGATCAAATTGTCATGACATGTTTGGTACTACATGGAAAATATTTTATCATATGTCTTTCTAATGTGTTCTACTATCTTTATTCTTTCATGTTATTATTATTCTGTACTATGGGGCTTGAACTCAGGGCCTAGGTACTGTTTCTGAACCTCTTTCACTCAACGCTAGCACTCTACCACTTGAGCCAAAGCGCCATTTCCAGCCTTTTCTATTTATGTGGCACTGTGTGTGTGTGTGTGTGTGTGTGTGTGTGTGTGTGTGTGTGTGTGTATGGGCAAGTGTGCTAGTCCTGGAGCTTGAACTCAGGGACCTGGGCACTATTCTTGAGCTTTTCTGCTCAGGGCTACTACTCTACCACTTGAGACACAGCTCTACTTCTTTCTTTCTGGTGGTTAATTGCAGCCTAAAGGACTTTCCTACCTGAGCTTGTTTCAAACTGTGATCCTTAGATCTTAGTCTCCTGAGTAGCAAGGATTACAGGCCTGAGCCACCAGGGTATTTTGTTCTTTATCATTACTTTTGAGCAATTTGATTGTAACATATCTTGTGTAATTCCTGTCATATTTCTTGTGCTTGTGCTTCATATAGGATGTTTTATGGGTTCTACCAACTTTTTGTTTTAATTTCTTTTGAATGGGATCTCTTGATTCTCACCCCAACCCAGAGTTGACCTTTATTTTATAAGTTCTATTGATACCATGTTGATGAACTCACATATTTAAAATTAAATCACCTTATACTGCAATCATAGCTAATGCAGCATCCCTTTCCAGATAGACCACTGATTATGTCATATTCTAGTGATCTTACAGTGTTACCAATGAAAAAAAGTATGGCCCAGTCCAAAAGCTTATTTATTGTGTTTCAGAAATTGAAGGCACTTTTGAAATTCTGAAGAATCAGAATTGTGTCTATACTAAGAATGATTGTAACCTCGTTTTCCCTTTTATGCTTACTGGTTGTCCACAGAAGTTATATTAGCAGAATCAGATCCTCAAATCTTAAGAACAACAAAACTCCAGCATCATTGATTAAAGTGGAAAGATGGCGGGTAGGCTGTGTCTGATAATAACACATATAAAAAAGACTTACATTTTAGTTGACTATAAATCTTAGATGACTTTGCTGTTGGAATGCCTAACGGAATCTTAATGTGCCACAAAAGAGACAGTAAACATGGAAAAGATATTTCATCCATGCTTCTTACTACTCATGCCCAATTAGTCACTAAACCTTACTGACTCTTCCTCCTAGGTACTTTTACATCTTTTTATTTTCTCAATTCTCGTCTCCATTTTGTATCTCACATCAACCTCCTATAAGCAGAAGTAAGTTAGATTTGTCCTGATGTCTATTTTTGTATGGCCCATAAGCTAAGTTCTCTGCATTTTCAAAACATTGAAAAAATGTAAAAGTGTAGTATTTTATGACATGTGAAATTATATGAAACTCAGATTTCCAAGTCCATAAATATGGTGTCATATTGTTTATGGCTGCTTTCACACTGAGCAGCATAGCTGAGTAGTGAAAGAAACTATGGCTTAGAAAGCCAATAATATTTACTCTTGGCTTTGGCCTTTATAGAAAAATTTTGCTGATCTCTATTCTATATCATTGTTAGTGTTCATTTAGAAATACACTACTGATACCATATAACGTCTCTTTCCTCCCAAGGCACAGGCTTAAAACTCTCAAGGGACTTGCTTACTATGCTGCTGGTGGTGGTATGTGGAGGTGGTCCATTCTCTTTACCAACTGGCACCAACCTGTTCTTTTTGGCTTTATTCCTCATCTCTCCCCTCTTTCCCACTCTGACAAACTCTCAATGTTCCTAATGTAGGGATATGTATTGTTCTTTTAATAACAAATGCTGTTTCAAGCCTCGCAGTCTTTACACATACTATGCAATCTGCCTATTCTTTTCTCAGATTTCCTACCCATAAATACCTGTTGAGACTTCAAGCCTTAGCTTAAAGGTTTTCCTCAGTGAGCATTCTTTAGACAGAGGCTGGTCCTCCTCTGTCACCCAATGGCAGTTTGAACCATTACTGTTATTTCTATAAGCTTGAGGGTACTTTATCTCATGCTTCTTTATTCCTCTAGTACCCCATACGGTATCTTGTTTACTGCATAATATATTAAAGTATCTTTGAGTGAATAGATTGATAAATAGCATTCCAGTCATATAGACAGTGTAAACCGTTTTGAAGATACCCAGCTATATAATTTATTTTCTCTTGTTCTCTCTTTTAAATACATTATGTCAGAAAATGTACCTTGTGATGGAGCTTTGTGAGGATGGCGAACTCAAAGAAATTCTGGATAGGAAAGGACATTTCTCAGAGAATGAGACAAGGTGGATCATTCAAAGTCTTGCATCAGCTATAGCATATCTTCACAACAAGGGTAAGAAGAGGGCCTATCTCAGACTCCATCCATGCAGTTAGCACTTTTGTTTAAGGGCAATTGTATTCAGGATTCACAATCACATTCACAGAACTTAATAGTATGGGTGATTTATTTGTTATTTATTTTCTATTTTTCCTTTATGGATATTTCTATTCAACAATCTTAAAACCATTTAATAGATAGACAAATCAGTGATAACGGAAATTTCCTAAGAATTACATATGCACCCATGTGTGCTATACCCACACACATATATGACTTTGAAAAGTTTGAGGTGTACCCCAAAACTGAATAGAAAATACAAAAAATCCCTATACCCCCTGCTTCAACATATGTACAGCCTCTCCACTATTAAAATTTCATACAATGGTGGTAAAAATATTACAGTTGATGAGCCTGCACGGACACATCATGGTTACTCAGAGTTCATAGTTTACATTAGGATTTGGCTGTGAGTGGACATTCGTGGGCTTTGACAAATGTAAGAGTGGCACTGATCCACCCTGTGGATCATTCAGAGTAGTTTCAGAATAATTGAATAGGGTGGAGTGGGATCGAGGGGAGGAGGTAGAAAACGAAGAGAAGAAGGAGGGAGAGTACAGTCAGAAATTCAATACAATTCTACAAAATTAAGAAAAATGAGGGAAGTGGGATAAGAGAGAGGGGTGATAATAATCAAAGGGGTGACAGTGACAAAGGCACATTATATTCAGACTGCTTTGTTGAATGGCACCTCCTTCCTACAACTTCTTGATATGAATTAAAAAAACACTTTAAAAGTATTCTAATTCAAAATAGAGGCATGGCTTAAGTGATAGAGTGCTAGCTGTGCACAGAAAAAAATCCTAATTATTTTCATAGCTCTATTGTTCTTGGTACTACTTTTACTGTTTTGCCTCATGTTTCTCCTTTTCTTCAAAGCTGCTTTTTGGTTAGATAGGACTTTAGAATTTTCTTATTTTATAAATGAGGAAAACTTTGACAAAAGATGCAATGATGTTTGACATGGCAAAATTGATGCTGAAACCCAGTAGTTCCTTTGGCAGATATGTCCTAAGTACTTACTGCATTTTGTTAGGTCCTAGAATAATAAAGAATAAAAAATAACACCTCTGGCGCTCAAGGAATTTCACCTAGTGGGACATGGAGATGGGAAGCATTTGCAAACCACTACAATGATTTCTATAATGGAGCGCCATATAAAGTACAAGCCTCATAAGAGCACAAGTGTCTCATTTGATTTGGAAGGTCAGGAAAGAATTCAGGGGAAGCAATATTTGAACTGAGGAATAAAAACTCATACCAAAAGGGAAATAATTTTTCTAGGCAGAGGGAAACAATTTTTGCCAAAACTTAATATGATCATATCAACCCTTTCAGATGAAGCTATAAATTTAGCATAATTCTAAATAAAATCGTAACATTTTTCATGAGACCTAAAAAGATAATTATAAAATACGGTGGGAATAGAAAAGACAATGAAAAGAAAAGCAATGGAGGGAGCAGGAATACATGCCCTGCCAAAGACCTAAATATGTTATAAATATATTAATTAAAGTGGTTTGGCATTTATGTAAGAACAGACAAGCTGAGCAATAGAAAAACATGAAAAACAAAGCCTGGAGTGTATACAAGGAGACTAACAATAAATGATTATGTATAATTGCCAGTGTAGGACTCAGTCAACTACATTTTCCTAGAAATTGTCCACTTTTGAAATCTAGAGTAATGACTTTTCTGAATATGAACTGAACTAGTTATTTGCAAAAGAAATATTTAATACATAATTTATTTGCATGTACATAAAAATCCTACCTGAGCTCTGACATGCTCAATTATAGATGTAATGTTACAGGAGGTTTTAAAAATTATTTTTTTAGTATACATAGAGTAGAAAACGTATGTTGATATTGTAGAAACTATATATTAAAGTAAGTGTGTTGTTCATATGTAGCCAAATTGCATTGTGTTAAAAATGTTTCTGTTAACAGCATATATGTAGATGAAAAAGTAGCCCCGATTTCCCTAAGGATATGGGGAACCTTCCTAAGCTGTGACTAACACTGTGGAATGCCTAACCTGGTGACCCTCTTCTCCCTCCTCATCAGACCTCTTTGGGTGAAGAACAGCAGATTGGGCCACAGGGGAGAGAGAACAACAAAATGGCTTCTTGGGTTTAGAAACAGGGGCAAAGAGTTTGTTTATGAGAATAACTAGAACAGGGGACAATTAGACTTGGCCCTCCCTTGGAGTTTTCAGCAATGGATATTAATCTGTTCAATATATTTATTTGTTCTATTTGTATCCGCTCTAATTAATTATTTGTTTATGATTCACTTCATTTGATTTGTTGTTTATTTTCTTGGTAGATATAGTGCATAGAGATCTAAAACTGGAAAACATAATGGTTAAAAGCAGCTTTATTGATGCTAACAATGAAATGAACTTAAACATAAAGGTAAGGTATTAAAGTCATGGTAAACATTTGCCTATAAACAGTTGGAGAGCAAAATGGAAGAGTGCATCTTTTCAAATACAGTTTGGTTGTTTTTAAGCAGCCCGAATAAAAGTGGCTTGTGCTAAAAAATAAAAATTTCACAAAAGAGTTTGTAACTGACAAGAATAATTTTACAAGTTAAGTGGGTGCTCCAAATCTGTTTTTAAAGTACATACTCATTTGGATAGTTCTAAATCATTAGTTAATAGCAAGCAAACAGATGCTCTGAATTCTAATTAATTTCAGAATTATGCCTGGTAATTTGATGTAAATGTGTTACAGATTTAGAGAAAAACACCTTGGCTGTGCTTTTGATACTAAATTAATGCTGCACTCTGTATTTTTCATTGAAAATTTTCCTGGGTATTAATATTTATGTCTTAAGCACAATTAATGTGCCAAGTGTTTATCCTTGAAGATTTTATTCAAATTAAGTGCTCCTTAATGTCAAATAAATGATAGGATACATTATTTATTACTTAGTATCTTAATAGCAGCTGCTTTCAAAATATGTGAATGTGTTAATTTTGGAATGAAATGGTGTCTGAGTAAGATGCAGAGCTCAATTCCTGTGTACCACAAATAGTTCAATAGCATTGTTGGTTTCCCCACTTATCACAGAACTGTTCTCACGTTAGCTCCTTTGTAAACTCTGTAAGGGCAAGAACTATGTACATCTTATTCACTTTGGACCTTGGACTGGTGCCTGAGACATAAAATATTCTCAGTTAATATTTGGTGAGTGAGAGAATTGATGTTTTCCAAAATAATAAATTGGCTTGAATCCTTGCTTTAGGGGCTGGGGGTTGGGTCTTAAACTCAGAGCCTTGGCACTGCCCCTTAGTTTTTTCACTGAGGGCTGGTGCTGATGCACTACCACTTAAGCTACACTTCCACTTCCAGCGTTTTTGCTGGATAATTGATAGTAGCAGTCTCACAGACTGTACTGCCTATACTGGCTTTGAACTGTAGTCTTCAGATCAAAAAGCCTCCTGAACAGTTAGAATTACAGATGTGAGTCACCGGTGCCCAGTTTATCAAACCTTTGTCTATTAGATATCTGTAGAGATTTTCTGTAGAGAAAGATACATATATTCCAAATGGGATATTCATAAAACCTTCCAGGATATTCATAAAACCTTCATCAACCTTCATTTATTTAGAAAAATGATGATATCATATGTTAACTAGAAACACTTAAAAATTCTATAAGGTACTAGCAGCTTTGCATTCAGTGTGAACCAAAAGCTTATATTTGGTGGTGTGATCAATACATGTGCCTGTTTTTTTTCTGCTTTTGGCCTAAGGGTGTTTCACCTTAGGAGACAAGATCAAGGGCATATACTGAATATTTAATAACCAAATGTTTAATTACCAAGATTTAGAGCAGAGCAGGAAGACTGCCGTTGCGGCAGAAGGCCTCCTGTGTATTGGTAGTTCTACTGTGTTTGTGTGGGCTTTTTTTTTCTTGCTAATTTTCTTCTAGTTTTTAACAGTGCATTAATTATTTTAATTATTGTACTTTTGAATCACAAAGGAAATTATAGTAAAGACAAGACAGAATTTGCCGATTATAAATAATTATTTAAAAGTAGCATTTCATATAGACATGTTTTATTTTATAAAATTAATATGTTTCTATGACATACAAACCCTTAGCCTAATTTTGATTAAGTTCTAAATACTAAGTCTCAGTGATTGTAAAAAGAGGTTCCCTTCTTGAACACTCGTTTGTTAAACCTGTCATTTAAAATATGATGTAAAAATCAACGTTAATAAAGAAAAAAAAGTAGCATTTCAGTAAGTGTCCAAATGGGTAATTATTTACATTTAGAACACTTTACTGGGATAAAAGTTGAGCATCAGAAAAACAGATAAATATACGAAGGCTAGAACGTTTGCAATGAGAAACAAAAATCTTTAAGATACAACTTCCTGTTTTCAACAAGTGAACTGAAGGCAAGAATAATCAACATCATGAATATCCAAGATTTGCAAAACCAAGTTTTTCCATTCAGAGAGGTAGCTGGGAAGGAAAAGCAAGATCCGATTAGTAATTCAGGGAAGTCATGTTCCCTAGAGCAATGGAGTGAACACTCTTGTGATGTGGAAGTCCTGGGGCAGGAGGTCCTCCTGGAGGAGCAAGCCCTGGGACAGGAAATAGGTGATGATGTCCGCATTTCTTCTCCTAGGTGACTGATTTTGGCTTGGCCGTAAAGAAACATGGTTCCAGAAGTGATGGCATGATGCAGACTACATGTGGGACTCCGATCTATATGGGTGAGTTAGTGGAGTGACAAGGGTTGTTTTTTTCTTCTTTTTGGTTAGAGACTGGCACTTGAACTCAGTACCTGATGCTTTTCTTCTTTGACTAGTGCTCTACAAATTGAACCATGCCTCTAGCCCCAAGGTTCATTAAGAAGTAGAGCAACTAATATGGATTAGAATTTGAACAGTTACCTTTTGCCACATTAAGTTTCTGATCAAGCTTTTTGTCTTTTTTTATGTCTACTAATTTCAGTTACTCTATCATTTTTTTCATAGCTTTGACTTTTAAAATTATTTTGTTAAAAATTGTGTTTCTCGGCCTGGGAGTTTGGCCTAGTGGTAGAGTGCCTGCCTAGCACGCATGAAGACCCGGGTTGGATTCCTCGGTACCACATACATAGAAAAAAGCCGGAGGTGGTGCCGGTCTCAAGTAGTAGAGCTCTAGCTCTAGCCTTGAGAAAGCCCAAGGACAGTGCTCAGGCCCCGACCTCAAGCCCAGGACTGGCAAAAAAAAAAAAAAAAAAAAAAAAATTGTGTTTCTTTGGAATCCTCTTAAAGTTGTTTATATCCTTTAGATTTGAGGGAGGAATACCTAAACACAATTTGTTAAATTATGCTACAATCATGATTTTTGGCATTTTTATCCAATTTCACTGTATCAAACTATTTCCAAAGGACTATTAATATATTTTGGTAAGCAACACACTACTGCTCTTCTCATTGTGATTTTTAAACAACTTTATTAAATTTTAATTTAAATACCATGAAGTTGCCTAATACAGTTTTTTCATATTTCAGAATTGTACAATCATTACTACAATGTAGTTTTAAGACAATTCAACCTCAAAAGGTTTTCTGGTGCCCATCTGTACTCAGTCTCATTCCTGTCTAAGCCCCAAGTAGCCACAGACCTTCTATATTTGCCTTGTATTTATCCTTCTCTTCTATCCTTTCCGTTCCCTTTCCCCTCCCATTTTCTTTTTCTTTCTCTTACTCATCCCTTGCCTTGTTTCATTTCTTTCTTCCTTCATACTCCTTCCACCTCTCTTCCTTCTTCTCTCCCTCCCCTTACCCTTCACTCCTTCCTTCTTTCTTTCTTTTTTCTTTTTTGTCTTTTACATGTTTCTTTTTCTGAACATCTTATATACATGGTGCCATACCATATGTAATCTTTTATATGTGCTTACAGAATGTTCTCAAGGTATAATCATGTTGTAGCATTTATCTATAGCTCTTCTTTTATGTCTTAGTTATCTTTTGCATGGATGTGACATATCTTGTTTATCCACTTACTAGCTGATACTTACTTGGATTGCTTCCAGCTTGAGCCTATCATGAGTAATGCTACGGCAAACATATGTGCAACATGTCTTTATGAGGACATTTGGTTTCACTTTTCATGGGTAGTTACCTAAGAGTGAGGTTGTTGAATGAAAAAGTATCTATGTTTAAGTCTTTACAGAGACGCTATAACTTGGGCTGGGAGTTTGACCTAGTGGAAGAGTGCTCACCTAGCATGCATGAAGCCCTGGGTTTGATTACAGGTACCACATACATAGAAAAAAACCAGAAGTGGCACTGTGGCTTAAGTGGCAGAGGGCTAGCCTTGAGCAAAATAAAGTCCAAGGACAGTGCCCAAGCCCCGAGTTCAAGCCCCAGGATTGGAAAAAATAAAATAAAATAAAAAGACTATTAGTTTTGTTTAAAAAAAAAGTAGTTACAACTTCCCCACCAGAAATGTGTTAGGAATCCATCCTTTTCACATCTTTGTTAAATGTTTTAGTTTCTTTATATTCTTCTTGAGTCTTTAAACTTCTATTTTTTTTTTTTGCTAGTCCTGGTGTTTGAACTGAGGACATGGGCAATATCCCTGAGCTTCTTTTGCTCAAGGCTAGTGCCACAGTTAGCATTCTACCACTTGAGCTATAGCATCACTTCTGGTTTTTTTTTTTTCTGTTTATCTGTTACTGAGGAATCAAACCCAGGGCTTCAGGCATGGTAGGCAAGACTCGACCACTAAGCCATGATCCTAGCCCATCCTCTTGACTCTTTATCCTTTTAATTATAGCCATTGTAGTAGGTATGAAATAATATCTCAACATGGTTCTTACCTTGCATTTTCTAATGATTGATGATATTAAGTATCTTAGCCTATAGACACATGAAGAAATGCTCAACATCTCTGGTCATAAAAGAAATGCAAATCAAAACAACTCTAAGATTCCACCTCACTCCAGTTAGAATGGCCAGGATCTAGAAAACTAATAACAACAGATGCTGGAGGGAATGTAGCCAGGCAGAATCACTACTACACTGTTGGTGGGAGTGCAAACTCGTTCAACCACTATGGAAAACAGTGTGGCAGTTCCTCAAAAGACTAAACATAGAGCTCCCCTATGACCCAGCAATTCCACTACTAGGCATTTACCCAGTTGTCCAGAAACAAGGACATACTAAATCCACTAGCACAACAATGTTTATTGCAGCACTATTTACCATAGCAAAGATATGGACTCAACCCAGATGTCCCTCAGTTGATGAGTGGATCAACAAGATGTGGTATTTATACACAATGGAATTCTATGCTGCAGTCAGAAAGAATGACATTGCCCCATTTGTTAGGAAATGGAAAGACCATACAGTATGACGCTAAATGAAAGGACCTCTAGGATATAGAAACAAAAGCCATATAATGAGTGATTGTTGTCCTTAATGTACTATGTTATCTCTCATCTCTTTTGCTGTCCCTTGGTTATCTCATACTGTTACAGTATCTCACTTTGTTATCTGATATATTGGATATATTTGTATTTGGTTATTTGAAATTGGATAGGGAAGGGGGGGAAACAAGATGAGGGTGGGGAATGGGGGAGGGAAATAGGGGCCAAGACATGAGAAAGGATATCAATGTATGTGAATTAATGCACCATCTATCTGGCGAATATAATGTAACCCTTCTAATAAAATATATGAAAAAATGAAAAATATACTTTCTACATGTTTATAACCTTTTTGAACAATAGCTGTTGTCTGTTAATGAATAATTTGAAATTTGTCATTCCTTTTTAGGGATATCTTTTTATTATATTTTCAATTTATATTAGGTTACTTAAGTTTTCTATACTGTGAATAATTTTGATTATTTACATTTTGGTAGAAAAGTTCATTTTTTTCAGATATTAAGTTTTATTGAGATAAATGATCATAATGTGTCAAGTGTGTATCTCCATTATAGAACCCTATAAAGCCCTAATGTTTCTTTTCTTTTGTTCTTCTTTTTGTCAGTTACAGGGCTTGAACTCTGGGTCTAGGCATTGTC
The DNA here is from genome assembly GCF_031878675.1 of Megascapheus bottae. NCBI lineage: Eukaryota > Metazoa > Chordata > Mammalia > Rodentia > Geomyidae > Megascapheus > Megascapheus bottae. The sequence continues at coordinate 39,152,410 of NC_143524.1, forward strand.
CTTGAGTCCAAGGCTAGTGCTCTACCACTTGAGCCACAATCCAACTTCTGGTTTTCTGACAGTTAATTGGAGATAAGAGTCTCCATGGATTCTTTTGTACCTGGCTGGCTTTAAACTGTGATCCTCAGATCTCAGCCTCCTGGATAGCTCGGATTATAGGCATGAGCCCCTGGCTCCTAGCCTATATGGCATAGTATTAACAATATGGCCTGAGAAATATGGCTAACTAGGAATCTAGCCCTGTCCTTATTATCTATTTTTGTCATAGTTTCTACTTCTCTATACTACAAGTCATGGCACTCGTTCTGTAAAAAGTCTGTTAAGGACTATTCTGTTCTCAGTACTAGGAATACAACAGTACATGAAAAGTAATGTTTGCCTTTCATATTCTCTTTTACCAAGAGTTGAAAATACCTATTACTGAAAAGTATTAAGAGCAAAAAATAGAATAGTAGCAAAGGTAGGAAGTCTTTTAACTATGAAATACTTATTTAACATAATGCTCAGTTTTAATTTTAAAATAATACCTATTTTATAATCATACTAATCAAATGTGTTAGTGATTAGGATAGCTTATTGGCTTTTTCAAGAACCAGCATTGTGTAATGTTACTTGGATTGTTATTTCATTATCTGTGGCTTGTATTATTTATTTCATGTTTATTTTGGCTAATGTCTTTCTGTGGCTCACACCATGAGTGTGATTTCAGGAGGCTGAGATCTGAGGATAAAGGTTCAAAGTCAGCCTGGGCAGGATAGTCTGTGAGACTCTTTATCTCCAGCCAACCACCAAAGTTCAGCAGTGGATCTGTGGCTCAAGTGGTAGAGTGCTAACCCTGAGCAGAAGAGCTTAGGAACGCACCCAAACCCTAAGTTCAAGCCACAGACCAGCACACACACACACACACACACACACACACACACACACACACACACACACACACCACAATGTAATTTTGCCTATTTTGTACATTACATAGGTTTAAAAAAGTCACTTTATGGAAATAGGATTTATATGCAGTAGAAGGGCTGCATTTTAAATGTAAAGTTCAGTGAGCTGTCAGGTAATCACCATTGTAGTGAAGATGCAGAAGAGCTCTAGCACCTTGCAGAGTCCTGTGTCCCTCTCCATCCATCCCTGCCCAGGTCCTGGCACCTGAAGATGCTTTCTGTCACCACAGCTAAAGTTTTGCTTGTTTATATAAGTAGAATCATCCCTATATTCTTTTATGCTTACAGTCTTTTCTGTTCTACATAATGATTTTTGAGACTATGCTTGTAGTTTATTCCTTTTTATTGCTGAAGCATATACTTAGTTCATTCCTTTTTTTTGCCTACTTGATGCATAAAGATTTTAAATTGTTTGATCTTATTTGAGAAAAGACTACTTTAGATTCTGTTCATATCCTCCTGTTGGCAAAAGACATCTGGTCTGTAGTTACATGGGGAAAATATATCCAAGCACCCTGAGTTTTATGCCTGCTTATTAGTTGTCTACACTGATAACAAGTGAGAGAACAGAGAGAAGACAGATGGCTGGTGGAGCTTTGCTGACTTCCTAAATGGCTCCTTGGCACAGTTACTCTGGCTTCTGCCTCCCTGAGGGCTGGGATGACAGTGCAAGTAGAAATGCCCCTGATAATTAAGAAGACTCCGAAAAAAGTGAGGACCAGGAATTCCTAGCCCCCGCTGTGCGATGCATCAATATGGCAGGCCTTCATTGAATCTAATCACTGAATTTGCCCTCGCTGTAGACATGCGCCACAGAACAACTTATACTTTAATGAGTCAATATTTAAATAGAGCTACAGCATGCAAAGACAAAAGTTTCTTAAAGGAAAATGTTAATTAGCAAGTTTTTATTCATTTGGTGACAAGTCACTCAGTTTAATTATTTATACTTTAGTCTTTCTTTGTTCCTCTGTTTTATATTCCTTTTGTTATTTGTTTATTTTTAAATCATAAATCAAAGAATAAAAGAAAATGAAATTCCACTTGAACGTAATAGCTATTATAAAAGGTGTGTGTGTATGTATGTATATTTTTGTGTCTAAGTGGGGAAAATTGAACCTTTTTAAAATTAAACAACATATCTGTTGTAGAAAGTATCGCTTTAGGCAAGTAATTGAATATTTCTCAACTTCTGTTTATTCATACTGAGAAGCATCAAAGGTCAACATAACCATTGCACAGGACCCTTAATGCCATTTATGCTCCTATCAATTTGTATAAAGTACTTCATAAATTTTTAGGTTTCATTGAAATGTATACATATATCTCACTTGTTGTTATTTGTTGCTTATAATTGTTTCCTCTTTCTTTAAAGACAGATATCTGATTTTTATACATTAGAGGTAAAATAGACATAACCCTGTGTGACTTAAGAAAAAATGCAACCATTGCACATAGAAAAATGTAATCTTTAAAAACAGTTCTACCTCAGGGTAGGGCCTAGAGTTTGGCGTAGTGGTAAAGTGTTTGCCTAACATGCACAAAGACCCAGGTTCGATTCCTTGGTACCACATGTATAGAAAAAGCCAGAAGTGGTGCTGTGGCTCAAGTGGTAGAGCTCTAGCCTTGAGACAGTGCTAGCCCAAGGACAGTGCTCAGGCCCTGAGTTCAAGGCCCAGGACTGGCACACACACACACACACACACACACACACACACACACACACACAGAGAGAGAGAGAGAGAGAGAGAGAGAGAGAGAGAGAGAGAGAGAGAGAGAGAGAGAGAGAACAGTGCTACATTGAGAAAGTTTTTGAAGAGACACCATTGCATGTGAAGGCTCTTGTTAAAACAAAGCTTAGATCTGGGGAATCACAAATACCTGGAACCTAGTCCTATTCTGTGACTAACTGGCTTTTTACAAATTCATCTTATAGCATTCTCTTTCTCTTTCTCTCTCTGCCTCTCTTTCTGTTGTAGTTTTTCTCTTAAAATGTGGAAAGTTATTTATATTTTGTCACAGAAGTGCTATGCTATGATTGTTATTCTTTTTCTAAAATGATTTTTAACTATCTTAGTTTTTCCAGAAATTCAGATTTCTACATATTGATCTTGCTTCTACGTAGGCATATCTTCTATTCTATTTTGGGGAAGTTTCTTCTACTATAACCACATAGTTTTTGCAAAATCACTTCTTAGCAATTTCACAGGGATAAAGAGAATAGTACACTTAGTTACACAGTTTCTGCCATTGTTCCACTATACGCTAAATGAGAAGACTGAGAATACAGTGACATCAGTTGCTAAGGCCTGTACATTATTCATTTAACATCTGCTGTTGGTTCATGTTTATCCCTATGGGGGAATAAATTACAACACATCAGCACATTTTCTATGCTTTGTGTTTAAGCATTTACAAGTCATTTATTGTATTATTAATATTATTTTATTTCTGCTTATTTGGCAGCACCAGAAGTTATCAATGCCCATGACTACAGCCAGCAGTGTGACATCTGGAGCATAGGTGTCATAATGTACCTTTTGTAAGTAATCCACTGTAGGCGCAGTGTAGAAGAAATGGATAGTCTTTAATAGTAGGGTGATATATATTTTAAATAAAAACTAAGCAGTATATTTTTTTAAAGTGATCTAAAAACCAATTGGAAAGTCATTCTGAAGGATCTCTTATTTGTTGTCAGGCTCATCCCTTAGGTATTTTTTAATACTGTAAATTTATAACTTTCAGCTTTGCTTTTTGTTGATCTATAAATGTAACAATTCACTATATGATATGAACAAAGTGAAAAATTGCCCTTAACGCCTTCTTCATTCCTTGCAACAAACCAAAAGCTTCTTTTTATTTTCTCACGAGATCCACTTCTAGCCCATAGAGAGCAAGCAAGCATTGCCATCTGGCCCCAGGGCCATCCATAAGGACAGAAAATGTACAATTAAAAAAACCTTCTTGCTTCCATTTCTTGGAGTTAATTTCATTAAGCATCATTTTATATGGTCATATCTACATTGCTACTAAGCCATTGTGATCCTCTAGTTATTACAAGTAAGGGAAACCATATGAACTATGTTTCTTTGGGTCTGGCTTGCTTTGCTTACTGTATTTTTTGCTAGGCTTTCCATTTCCTTATGAATGGAGCAATGTCATTTTTTTCTGATGGCAGCATAGGATTCCATTGTGTATGTATAGCATATCGTCTTGATCCATTCATCTACTGAGGGGAATCTGAGTTGATTCTGTATCTTAGCTATGGTAAATAGTGCTGCAGTGAACACGATTGTGCTGATAGTTTTGGTAAAAGCCCAGCAGTAGGATTGCTGGGTCATAGGGGAGCTCTAGATTTAATCTTTCCAGAGTCAATTCTTTTTTTTTTTTTTGCCAGTCCTGGGACTTGAACTCAGGGCCTGGGCACTATTCTTGGGCACTTTCTGCTCAAGGCTAGCTCTCTGCCACTTGAGTCACAGCACCACTTCTGGCTTTTTCTGTGTATGTGGTACCAAGGAATTGAACCCAGGGTTTCATGCATGCTAGGCAAGCACTCTACCTCTAGGTAGAGTCCTGTCCCCCTCACCTTCCCCCCCCAGAGTCAGTTCTTTTTACTTCCTTTTGATTTATTCTGTATTCGCTGTTTTGGATTTCTGTCCCCGTTGTCTCGTATATAAGTTTATCTAATTTAAGGGGAAGGGAGGGGAATCACAGAAATGGTGTACAAAGGGTAAACCAATGAAGCAGCGATACTCACTGGACATAAGACACTATGTTGGAAATTAACTTTGCAGCTTTGAGGGGAGGGGAGTTGGGGAAGTGGGAAAAATGAGGGAGGGGTAGCACTTTTAAAAAAGAAATACACTCATTACCATACCTATGTAACCCCTCTGTACATTACCTTTACAATAAATTTTTTTAAGGACAGGGAATGTATGGGGATGGGACGGAGATTTGTTCAGGATCTAGGGCAAGTTATACACGTCTCAGTTCTCTCAGTGCTACTGATCAGAAATTTCAGTGTTCCTGCTTCTCCATTTTCCCCCATTTTTCATTCCATTTCACTCATTGAAACTACAAGTCACAGGAAAGGTTCCTTTAATGTATTTTTACATGTTTTTTGATTTCTATTCACCAATATAATTTCTCCTTATATTCTCTTTCCTAGGAAATTATAGAGTCTTTCTGATTGCTCTCCCTGTCTCTAGCCACTGTCTCCAGTTCATCCTTCATAATGCTGTGGGAGTTGTCTTTCTAAATCACAAATCTGACCATACTATCCTGACTTTAAAAAACTCTGATAATTACTCCTTGCTACAGGAAAATATTAGAGGATCTTGGTATGCATGGCTTAGCAATTCTTTTCTGACCTGATTCTAGCATACTTTTTCAGTCCTGGGCTGGGTGTACTGACCCTATCCTAGACCACTTAATTCTGCATTGCATGCCTTTGGCTATGTGAATGTTTGCACACATAATCTTGTCTTCTCTCCAGACTTTTCTCATAAGTGGGCGTAGTCCCCAAATTAAAACCCTCTATTTCCCTTACTCCTACTCCAGCAATGTTTTCTTTGTGTTTGATTTCTTTCTTTCTTCGTTTTTTTTTTTTGCCAGTCATGGGGCTTGAACTCAGTGCCTAAACACTGTCCTTGGGTTTTCTAAAGGCTAGAGCTCTATCACTTGAGCCACAGCACCACTTCCAGCTTTTTCTATGTATATGGTACCAAGGAAATGAACCGGTTTTTTGTGCATGCCAGGCAAGCACTGTACCACTAGACAAAACTTCTGGCCCCTTGTATTTCATTTCTAAAAGTCCACAGAAAATTTAAGGCATCATATAGAAACACATGCATTGAAATACATTGAAATAAAAAATAATAGCATAGGAATATTCAACTAAGAAAATTTGTACATTGTAACTTTGATAGAGTTCAGTGCCTATTTTGATGTGTGAACAATAACATTTTTTTTTTTGCCAGTCCTGAGCTTGAGCTCAGAGCCTGAGCACTGTCCTTGGACTTTCTCAAGGCTAGAGCTCTACCACTTGAGCCTCAGCACCATTTCTGGCTTTTTTCTATGTATGTGGTACCGAGGAATTGAACCCGGGTCTTCATGCATGCTAGGCAAGCACTTTAACCACTAGGCCAAACTCCCGGCCCCAACAATAACATTTTTAAAAACTAGATTATATTGTAGTATTATAATATATATCTCATATCTATTTTCCTTGCCCCAAATTCTATGGAAGACAGAGATCTTAGATTATTCATCTTTGCATCATTTGTATCTGATACAATAGTAAGCACATATTCAATACTCAATTATGTTTGTTAAATTGGATTAAGTGAATTGTCTAGGAGGTGTTCTGAAAAGTTAGCGACCATTGTTCTGCTTCTTGATAAGTGTGAACATTTTTATGTTGGTGCAACATTAGTTTTATGGTCCTACTGAAGATCTAACTATGTACTACCTCTTCCAGATCATTTCTGAATATTGATATCACAGTAGCTATATTTTCACAGTTCTGTGAAATGCAATATACAGGCAGTAGAAATTGGATAATATGATTGTAGCTGTAATTCAGCAACTCAACACACATCATTACTTATATAGCATAAAGCACAAATGTATTCACAAAGTTTTGACCATTGTATTGTGCTTATTAGAATCCTAGTGCAAAATTCTGAGCTTAAATCTTTAATTAAATTAAAATATTACTGTTTTTTAAGCCACACTTTTATACTTTTGAGACTTTCTAGACAAGAAAAATCAAATGCAATATATGTGATCAGATTAGTATACACTCATGTGGTTTATCTCAGACCTGGATTTTCTTAAATACATAATTTTTCTGCTCCAGAATGTGACTGTATAGCCTTATGATTGTATTTTTTTCTTTACAGTAGACGTGTACTTAGCTAATCAGCAACTATTTCTTAATCTGCCTGTACCCAGTGGTGTTACAGATAATTTCTTGCACCAAGACCATAAGCACATTACTTTCTCCAGGGGGGCTATTTTCTTATTTATCAGTTAACTTAGACTCATTCCTCCTTAATTGGACAATGGTAGCATCCTTTATGAAGGTGAAATTAGCATAAATAAATATTCTTTATGGTTGCAATCTTCTGCTGTTTTGATTCCTGTGTGAGAGCAACAGAAAATAATAGGAAGGCTTTAAGAGGCATTTTTCATGTCTTAGATTCCTTTTTCTATATGTGCGAGAAAATTGCTGTCATAAAATTCCGTATGCTGCTGATTGACCAACCATTAGATACGTTTTTGTGTAAATAAAATTGCAAAGAGCAGGGAAAAAAGTGAAAGTTTTAAAATGCAGCCCTTAAGCTATAGTTGCATGCAGAAGCAGCTATGGAATTGGTGTGTTGCATCTCACTGGTTGATAACCGGCTAAATGAACTGGGCTCTTGCTTGCCTGTCTTCCTTATAATAGACAATAATTGTCTATAAGGACATTTTTTCTGGCTTTTTTTGTTTCCTAGGATTTTCTAAATTGCCTTTTCAGACTAAGCAAATATCATGATGAGTAAGATGAAAGAAAGTGGGGTCATAATGAACCAGAGAAATAGGAAGTATTAGAATATGAATTTGTTTAATAAATTGAGGTCTAGCGAATCTGTTGGGGACAGGAATGGCTATCTTGTTCATCTAGTTGGATAAACTGCTAGGTTGAAAATGACTTTATTCACCATCATCATCATCATCATCATCATGAAAAATGTTTACCAAATTTTGATGTCTGGAGAAAGCTGTCCATGAGGGAGACATTTAAATAACTTGGAAAATACAACAAAACAAAATGGAACTATTAAAAGACCTGGAGATTATTATACTATAAATAATCAATAACTTGAGAAGTATAATGGAATCCTGTCATTTCATCCTTTTAATAATAAAGAAGAGGCCAGATGACACTCATGTCTTACACTTGTAATATTAGCTACTTGGGAGACTGAAACTGGAACACAGCCCAAGGTCATCCTGGACATAAAAGACCACAAGATTCCTTCCCAATGCATAGTTGAGTATGCTCCTGTTATCTTAAGCAATATGGGAGGCTGAGATGGAGAATTGCAGTTACAAAGTCTGTAAGTTTCCATTTTAATGGAATGAAGCTGCCTGTCATCCCAAACTATCACAGGAAGTCTAAAATAAGCAGATAGTGGTCCAGGCATGCACCAAGCAGTAAGTTAGACTCCATCTCAAAAATAATCAGTTCAACAAAAAGGACTTAGCAGTAGAACACCTGTCTAGCAAGCATGAGGCCCTGAGTTCAACCAGATAGATAGATAGATAGATAGATAGATAGATAGATAGATAGATAGATAGATAGATGGAATATAAATAGATATATTTGTCCATCCATCCATTCATATATAGATATATAAGGTATCCTGGGAAGAGTATACATATAGTATTTTTCCTTCAATGAGTCTCTTTCCAACTTCTGTCTGGTTGGCAGTGGGCACAGGTGATTGTTTACAGAATTATCCTTACATGCCAGAGTGATGATGATGGGTAATACTTATTTGAGAATGTACTCTGAAGAACTGAGCTCAACTTTTCAGCATATTCTTGTAACTATTGAATCAGTAAATTCATAGGCTTTCCATATTCTATTAAAAGATGCTAAAATGGATGAGTCCCTGTATTGAAAACAATCATATAGGCCAATGTTCACTTAATACATACTGCTCAGAGTTTTATTGATGTGGATTGTTTTGTATACTTAGCTTATACCCTTTTCCATCAAAGAGTCAGTCTTCACCTAATTTTTCCCATCCAGACTGTCTTCATTTTGTCCATCATTGTTAAAGAGCTACAGCTATTTTCATGGATTTGGAGGGTTAGCTCAAAGCCTATGGAGTTAGTCTTGGTTTATCTTTATTATTACTAACATTTGTTTAGCATTTTATCAATTTTTAAATAATCCTTAGACTCTGGTAATTCTCAGTGTACTCTGGTCACATATATTTTCATTAGTCCAATTGGTGTTATGTATCTTTTTCCCTGGGAATTTTTTTTTTATGATTCTAAGCTGGGTGCTGGTGGTTCATGTCTGTGATCTTAGCTATGCAGAAGGCTGAGATCTAAGAATTGAAAGGCTGGAAAGTCCTCATAAGATTCTTATCTCCAATTAATCACCACAAAACTGGAAGGGGTATTGTGGTTCAAAATGGTAGCCTGCTATCCCTGAGCTCAGGGACAGTGCCCAGGGCCTGAGTTCAAGCCCCAGGACTCAAAAATTAATAATTCTATCGTAGTTATTGAGGTATTGTACAGAGGGGTTGCCAATTCATAAGTCAGATGGGTATATTTCTTTCTAAGGATAATGTTACCTCTTTCTTCACTTTCCCCAATTCCCCCCCATCCTGCATTATGTATCTTAAGCATTATCTTAACCCTCCTCACACCAAAGTCTGTTTCCTGTTATGTGCCACTCACACTTCCCTGTTTTTTGTTTTGTTTTGTTTTTGTTTTTTGTGGGTCATGGGGCTTGAACTCAGCCTGGGCGTGTCCCTGAGCTCTTCAGCTCCGGACTACCACTCTACTCCTGGATCCACAGCCCCACTTCCTGTTTTCTAGAGGTTAATTGGAGATAAGAGTCTCAGGTCCTTTTGTGCCTGGGCTGGCTTGAATCTTGATCCTCAGATCTCAGCTCCAAAATAGCAAGGATTACAGGTGTGAGCCACTGCGCCACCGCCCGGGATCCACTTTCCTGTATTTTAATCCAATGTAAACTTATTTTCTCCCTACCTGAAGAGAATTTTGAGTTATTTGTAAAAGTGTATATATGTGTACACATGTGGATACATTTTTACTTTCTCTGTCATTTCTTTCCATAGGAAAGGGCTTAGCATCATCCTGGATATCCTATTGCTTCCATTTCTTTTCTAAAATATAATTTTATTAAACGGAGGGGTTACCATTTCATAAGTCAGGTAATGAGTGCATTTCTTTTGGGACAATGTCACTCCTCTCTTCACTTTCCCCAAATTTCCTCCTTCCATCCCTGCCCACAGGTTGCACAGTTCATTTTCCACTCAGTGCTACTGAGTATGGTGACTGCATTTGTTCACCTCTCCTCCTTCCATTTCTGCACTCCCCCTTACTTTTGTAAAAAGACAAGCCAAAAGAAAAAGTAGCAAAAACAAATGATACCACTACCAACAACAAAGAAGCCCACATTTCTATTTCCTGGAGTTTGTTTCAATAAATACTATTTTAAATCTTCAAAGATGTTATGCCTTTGGGTTTTTCCCCCAAGTATATATTCCTTCAGTCTCACTCTTCGTGTGTGAATGCCTAGACACCTGTAGAAGTTATCGTGCCCAGTTGTAGTTTACATCTAGCGTCCACATATGAGAGAAGACATGTACCATTTGTCTCTCTGTGCCTAGTTTACCTCACGGAACATAATTTGTTCTAGGTCTATGCTTTCCCCTGTAAATGGCAATCTTTCTAATGGATGAGTAAAATTCCATTGTGTGTTGTATGACACATGGTTTTCATCCACTCATCGATTGTAAGGCATCTGGGCTGTTTCCATAACTCAGCTAATTGTGAATAGTGTGGCAGTGACCATGGACGTGCAAGTGTCTTTATGATATCCTGACTTGTACTGTTCTGGGGAGATGCCCAAGAGTGGTACGACTATGTTTAGTGTTTTGAAGAATCTCCAAACCTCTTTCCATAGTGGTTGTTCTAGTTCACAGTCCCACCAACAATACAATAGAGTTCCTTTCCCCCCACATCCTCACCAATATTGCTTCCATTCTTACATCCAGACAGATATTCTTCTTTTCTCATACTTTACTTAAATACAAAACACTACTACTTCCAAATCCCACAGAAATTTAATTTTTAATAGATTCACTTTGAAGACATCTAAACAAAATGATTGCCTTTGTTTAGGTTATGTGGAGAACCACCTTTTTTGGCAAGCTCAGAAGAAAAACTTTTTGAATTAATAAGAAAGGGAGAGCTACATTTTAAAGATCCAGTCTGGGATTCCATAAGTGACTGTGGCAAGTATAGATCTGTTATTATTTATTAAGGTAAACATAATCAATATAAGAAAGTTGTCTAATATTGCTTTAAAACTCTGATTAGACATAAAATTTATTTCAGAAAGAAATAACATTTGCTTATGGCAACAGGGATATTTTTACTGTGTCTACACAAAGCTTAAACCTACATGAAATAAGAAATACAGAATAAAAATTAAGGAGGATATATCTTATTTAGCTAATTTTTACTGTAGACTATTAAACTAGGTAATCCATGCAATAAAAGTTCACTTTAGGCTTTAAACTTAGGCATATGTACTGATAGTAGTTCACAACTTTCCTTCATGCTATATAGACTTAAACTACATAAACTGGAAAATGAGTGACTTCTTTATTTTTTGAGATGAAATTTCACTGTAATCTCCTGGCTGGTCTCATATGTACAAACCCATGCTATGCTCCTGCCTTAAACTCCAAAGTAGTTGGGACTAGAGGTATATGCCACCATTCCTAGAAATGTCTGTCTGACAATAATTATATTTAAAGAGAAATATGATTTTTCAGATTTTTTCCCTCCTTATTTACAGCTAAAAGTGCTTTGAGACAACTTCTGAAAGTAGATCCTGCTCACAGAATCACAGCTAAGGAACTACTAGATAACCAGTGGTTAACAGTAAGTTTACAGCAATACTTTTTTTTTCTGACATTGCTTATTTAATTTGGTCTAGTCTAGTAGCTTTGTATATATAGTCTTCTTGAAGCAGTCAATTAGTTTCCTCTTCTGACAAGTTATTTATCTTGACATTTCTGAAATGGGCATTTCCAAGTGGTAACAACTGTTATCACAGTTGCTCACATATATTTATAGAAGTTTAAATGAACTTTGCTTTGTTCTTTGCCATGAAGGTAGCATGTCCAGAACAGAGCTGAGGGATGTCTATTATTAACGCTATGCATCTTGAAGCAGTCTGTTCAGTTTAGTGATGTTCAGTTCAGTGATGGAAAGCTCTAGAATCATTTACAACACTTTCAGGGGGTCTTTGGGGACTCAGAAAAGCCAGGATCTCCAATCAGTTGCAGCTGCTCTGTTTAAAACCTAAAGTAGTCAGTTATGTATTTCATTCCATGATTAGAGTAGTTACTCTGCTCATAGACCTTGCATCTTACTGCCCTCTGTGTCCTTGTTCCTAGAGCAGCAACTTAGGAAGAAGCTACTACTTACCTCTCATTCTGTTTCTTTCCCTTCTGTTGTGATAAGGATCTTGGCTTTTAGGTGTAGAAATTGCTACCCACTTAAAAATCTTTATTATGCAGTCTTCTCTGTTAGTTATGGATAGTTAATGAGATGTACAGTTTATTCATAAATGAGGAAAAGATGGCATTCCTCATATCCTTCCTCATTCCTAGTGATTAGAATGGAGGTTGATGACTAGTGTTTGATGATAATGTTTGACAGTAAAGTGGAACCCACAAATTGAGGATGCAAAACAGCAAGTATAAGAAATCAGGGTTTGTGGCTCATAGATAATAATCAGGGTTTGTAGCTCATAGAGATGTCATGTTAACCTTTGCCCATTCCAGGCGAGAAGGAAATAGTTTGCGGTTTTTGTTTTGTTTTTCAGTGATTTGTAAGATATCGTGAGCTGGGCACTGGTGGCTCATGCCTGTTATCCTAGCTACTCAGGGGGCTGAGATCTGAGGATTGTGATTCAAAGCTTGAGCCAGGGCAGGAACGTCTTCATGAGATGCTAACCTCTAATTAACCACTAGAAAAACAGAATTGGTGCTATGGCTCAAAGTGGTTGAGCACTAGCCTTGAGTAAAAATGTTAAGGGACAGTGCCCAAGCCCTGAGTGCAAGCCCCGTGACCAACCAACCCCCCCTCCAAAAAAAAAGTGACGCTAAGTGCTGATGGCTCTGCCTCTCATCTAAGGAACTCAGGAGACTGAGCTCTGAGGATTGCAGTTTAAGCACCACAATAAGCTGTACTGAAAAAAAAAATAACCTGAATTGGACCTGTGGCTCAAGTGCTAGAGCACTAGCCTTGAGCAAAGAAGCTCAGGGCCAGTGCCTAGATTCTTAGTTCAAGCCCCAGAACTGGCACCAAAAGGAAAAAAAAACACAGATATTGTGAAATATAGAGTTTAACTTTATCTAAGGTGTTATAAGTCTCAATAAATACTTGCTGAATAATTTAATGATTCATTTTGAATGAATCTTAGGCCTGTAAATATATATATATTATATTTATACTACCATATATACCACCATATACTACCAGAGATACATAGACATGTTACTAAGAAGTATTATCCAATGAAAACATTTGAAGATGCATTCTTTGCTAAGTACTGAGGGGATGCATGATATAACTGGATTTGAAATCAATGTAGCCTGCAATTACATTTTTAAAAGTTTACTCTGTGTGAGTAAATGGGGAATTAGATATTGAGGTAGTTTTATTGGTGGATGATGGTAGCTTGGATCAAGTGGTAACCATAAGTAATAGAGTTAAAGAGAAACATATATATTGTAGAAGTGTAGATGTCAGCGTTGTGGACATAGCTCCATGGTAGAGTGCTTGCCTAGTATGCCAGACCCACTCCTTCCAAAAAAGGAAGTATAAATGATAGAAATTGGTATTTGGTTATAAGGGTAATAATAATAAAAAAGGAGAAATCAAGAGTGAAATCTAGATTTTTCTCTTAACAATTGATTGGATGGTGGTGCCATTTACTGAAGTGTAGAAGACTTTGGAATTAAGAGGAATCAAGAAATTTATACCATACCAGAGTATGGTAAGTTTGAAATAACTGTGACATGGAAGGAGAAACATCAGAAATTAACCGAAGATAAGAGTCTGGAACTGGAAAATTTGGATCTGAAAATATAAATTGAACAATCTTGGGTACACAGATACCATGTCAAACCATTAGGTTGAAGATATAAATTAGGAAGGAAGCATAGGAACGAAAGGTAGGTAGAGAGGAAAAGAGGCTCCAGAAACAAGTTTTTAAATACTACGGCATTTAGTAGAGTCTCAGATAAGTTTAGATGCCATAAATATGATATGATCTTATTTTCATAAATTCTGTAATTTTCCTTTGGCAATTTAAAATCACTTCTTTGAATAATAATTTTCTTTCTTTAAGGGCTAAAAAAATAGTCTTTGTCTAAGAATGGATTCTATTTGCCCTCTACAAATATGTTACTCTCTTACAGAATTCTGTGCAGTAATTATTTCTGGCCTAAAGTAATTGTGCAAATGAGTTAGCAGCTACATGACTACAGAAATGTACGGAGTAGATTGGTAGTTTAGGAAAATAAAACATTGTAAAACAGATGGTGTGCTTTAGAAATTTATCACTTTTGAGCATCACACAACATTCGGGTTTGGCCATTTAATTATTTGTTTTCTAATTAGTACAACTTTCTTTCTGGCTTTGGTCATTTTTCCAGAAGTCTCCATTTCTGATCCTCTGTAACATTTGTCTCTGTGAAGTCTTTGCCAAATGGATAGAAAAGCGACAGATATCGTGTGCTATATTGGACTAGCCTAAGGAGTTCAGTGATGAAATTTAGAAAACTGGCATTTGACAAACTTATGAAAGGCAAAACTCTTTTCGTCTTAACCACTTGAAGTCATACTTCCTGTAATTCATGTCCTCTGTTTGAAATAATCCAAAGGAAGCATGATGGCTCTCTCAGTGCCTCGCTACTTTGTAACCAGAGCTGATCTTTGCAGTATCTAACACTGAGTAACTTTTCTTCAAAGAGATTTATTGGACAAAAGTGTCCATAGCTTAGCCTATGTACTGTGCATTTTGAAACACAATACATATCTGAAAAGTATTTTGAGAAATATAATTAGCTTTTTCTGCACATGTAAGTGAATGGAATTTCAAATAAGCACATACTGATTTCAAAAGCCAAATGTTAGATGTAAGGAAAAAATGGTCAAGGAATGGCTTTTTTGCAAGGGAAAGACTGGTGAAGACTCCTCTTGCCAGGAATGCACCTTTTATTTTCCTGTGATCTTCTTTGTCTTTCTTCTTTACTATCCACAATAGTTCAGAAGATGATTACTTCTTATTTGGTAATTGCAGAGGCCTCTTGTATTTCAAGTCCCTTACTGATAGGTAATACCAAGAATTTACATTAAAAAAACAAATTTCTGAAGCATTTCTTTTATTCACATGTACACATATTAAAATGCTGTTTTAAAGTAAGAAAGTAGTTCTGGTATGCCTTGTAAAAAGATAATCCTGTTTTGAGTTTTATTGGTATCATTAATTCATTCAGTAATTCCTTCAATACATGTATTACCTATGTTAGGTAATAAACTATAGTTGAATATACATGACATAATCACTGTCATTTACAACTTACAATCTAATAAGGAAAACAATCTATGTATGAAGTATAATGCAAAGAGATAAATGATATAAAAGTTACCAAGACAGGTGAGAAATAGGGAAGGCTAATTTGATGAGAAGATAACATGTGGAAGAAAAGGAATGAGAAAGTAGATCAGAAGAGATATTACAATTGTGAGAGAGCTTAAGTCCCAGGTTAAAGAACTTATTTATCTTCATATTGGGAAGAACAATTATATGCCCTTTGAAATGAAAGAAATGAATGCTATGGGTCTTTCAAGATGGTTTGTCTTTTCTTTTTTCTCTTTTTTTTTTTTTTTTGTAGTCATGGGGCTTGAACTCAGGGCCTGGGCTCTGTCACTGAGTTCTTTTGCTCAAGCTAGTGCTCTGCCACTTTGAGCTACAACTCTGGCTCTACTTCTTGTTATCTGGTTGCTAACTGGAGATAAAAATCTTACAGACTTTCCTGCAGGGATGGCTTTGAACTGCAGTCCTCAGATCTCAGCCCCAGAGTAGCTAGGTACTGGTGCATGAACCACCAGTACCCTAACAATATGGCTTATCTTTTTTATAATTTTTTACTTTATTATGATTTAAACTCAGTGCTTCATGTTTGCCAGCACTCCACCACTTGAGCCCTTCAGTCCTTTTTTTTTTTTGCCTTAGTCCTACCTTCAGTCTTTTTTTTTCCTTAGTTTTATTGTTTTTCAGGGTCTTGTGCTTTTGCCCAGGTCCAACCTTAGATGATGATCCTCCTACTCACTGCCCCCACAACTGGAATTGCAGGCGTGGCCCACAAGGTGGCTTATTTTGAGTAAGTCATTTAAATTTCTATAATGACCTTAGCGATGGTAATTAAAAGGCACTATCAGGGAACAAAGAAAGATTAAAACACAGTCCTGCCCCTTGGATAAATTGCTACCAGCTACAGTCTGTACTTTGCTTTATAGTCACACTCTGCAAAGGCACTTGTAATCAGTGTGAAGAGCAGAACAGGCTTTCCTTGTGCATGAACAGGACCTTTAGTCATGAATTTATAAGTTCTTATTAAATTTGGTCATTAGCTTTTGACCTCTAGGATTAAGGTTGAAATTTTTCTGATGACTAATTATTGGCTGTTATTTTTTCTCTCCAGTATATTTTCATCCTAAATATGTTGATTCCTACATTTACATTACTCTATTACTCTTAAATGCTCAATCAGTTCATATATGCATGCACATGTATGATGCATTCTTGTTTAATTAGCCTTTATAAAATTATGCTAGGAAGAAACCCAGGCATCATGACAGTTGGAGATTTATTCAGTATTTAAGTATTAGGAAATACTCAAAAATCCAACAAATATTCATTGAATAACCACTGTATACCGTGGAGGACATAAGGACCAGTCTAACATAGTTTCTGCCCACAGCTAGTAAAGGTTTAATTTAAAATAAAAACAAAGGCAGAGAAGGATAAATCTATACACATAGAACTATAGTACTGATTTTCCACAAACGAGCTGTTTTTCTCTCAAGACTGTTAGAAAAGCTGCTTACAGGTAAAGGAAATACGTACAAAAATGGAAATTAGGGGCCAGGAGTTTGGCCTACTGGTAGAGTGCCTGCCTAGCATGCACTAAGACCTGGGTTTGATTTCTTGGTACCATATACATAGAAAAAGCTGGAAAGTGGTGCTGTGACTCAAGTGGTAGAGCTCTAGCCTTGAGAAAACCCAAGGACAGTGCTTAGGCCCTGAATTCAAGCCCCCACACTGGCAAAAAAAAAAAAAAAATGGGAATTGGTGTTGGAGTTAAGATAAGAAGGAAGTAGCGGCCCGGGAGTTTGGCCTAGTGGTAGAGTGCTTGCCTAGCATGCACGAAGACCCGGGTTCGATTCCTCGGTATCACATACATAGAAAACAGCCAAAAATGGTGTGCAATTGGTAGAACTCTAGCCTTGAGAAAGTCCAAGGACAGTGCTCAGGCCCTGAGCTTAAGCCCAGGACTGGCAAAAAAAAAAAAAAAAAGAAGGAAGTAGAGATAACTTCATAAAGAGGCATATAAACTCAGAAAAATAGAAAGTTTATTTAGAGACTAATTAGTAGTTTTCCCAGATTCACAGAAACCATTTAAGGAGTGATAAGAAATTAACGTGAAAAGGCTTTTAAGAGTTGTTTTGCTTTGTATCTTTACTAAGACTTTATGTTTTGCTTCTATGAAATGAGTTACTGCCGAAAGGCACTGAAGTGCCACGATGACAACTGGGCATGTGTGTATTTTCTCTTTTGTTCTTTCAGGGTAATATCAATGGACTTGCATGGCACCTGTGGGCTAGATGTGATGATTAGATTCTGAGGGAAGAGTTCTCACTTCAATGTAATAGCCCACTTGAGATGATAGGATGCTAGAAGAGTTATAGAATATATTTGTGTAAAAAAGGTCTTGTAGGGGCATACTCACAGGTCATGGCTAAGGAGCAGAAGCAGGGTCTTGATGGGAAGATACATCAAGAATCAAGGATCGATATTAGGGCAGCACTGGATTTTTCTCACAGGTCAACTCTTTCAATTAGTGGGTTGGGGCTAGGACAGACAGAATCATAGGAAGAGTTATCTGGCAGTGGTGTGTAGTGAGGATGCGTGGATGAAGTGGGGAATTGGGGAAAGGAACTCTTGTGCACATTGTTGGTAATGGTGCTGTGATAAGCAAACTCTCCAATAGGATAGAAGGAACAGAAACGTATCCTTGTATATTTGTAACTTTTATGACAGCACTCGTATGGAAGATCAAAGGGACAGGACAGTTTACTAACTGTGGTTGAACTAAATGGTTATCCACAGGAAAAAAAAAGAAATTGGATTTGTCTTACCATAGACAAAAAAACCAACTCTAGAAGAATCAGAGATGTATTTTTTAAAAGCAAATATTTTACATTCTTAGTGGAAAATACAGATGATTCTCTCTCTCCTGGGATGTATAGTAAAGGAATTAATAAGCAGTATCAGAAGTACTAATAATAAACAAGGTATAATAGGCATTAACACAAAAGACATGATGGACTAACTTGACTATATTAATCTTAAAAGCATCTGTTTATAAAATAACACATTAGGAAAAGTTAATGGGTTATACACTTGGAGAAGGCTTTTGCAACACAAATAACCAACAAAGGAATAATATAATGAAGTTTAGATAATTTACCAATCAATACAAAGAGGACACATACAAAGTTATATAAAATGGGTAGGCAGGAAGATGCATTTCACAAAAGAACACACATTCAACTAATGAACATGTGCCAAGATGCTCAGATTCATTAGTGAACAGGGAAATGACAAATCAAGACCTCAGTGAATTAAATCAAGAATTAAGTCATGTAACAATATTAGTTGTTAAAAATGGTATAGATAAACAATACCTCCTAATCTTTGCTAGTAATCTTTGCTAATTAGTGCTACTACTGCAGGGAAAAGCCCTGGAATTATCTTGTAAAATAAATCAATTATTCTCATACTCAGCAAAACAAGAAATTTCCCTCCTAAGATACAACCAAGAAGAACGCTTAGATATCTATACCAGGAGACAGATACAATGCCAAGTCAGGTTAAGTATCCTTTATTTGAAATGCTTGGAACAAGAAGGGTTTCAGACTTTGGATTTCCCCTTAAGTTTTGGGATATTTTTATATATGTAAGATATCCAGAGGACAAGACATGAGTCTAAACACAAAATCTATACTTCATACTCACGCTTTACACATAGCCGGAAGGTAGCTTTATTCAGTATTTTTAGTGTACATGACAGCAACCTGTCAGCTGAAGTCAGATGTAAAAGTTTCCCATTTTTGTCATCATCACTTGTTGCCGCTCAGAGTTTCAGATTTTGGAGAATTCTGAATTTTGGATATCCAGATTATGGATTATCATTTTGGATATTTGGATATCTGGATGCTGAGCTTGTAGAAGTGTGTAAAGGAGGAAAAGCTCAGAATCAACATAAATAACTTTGGAGAATGTATAAATTGTGGTCTTTTTTAACAATAAAATAATATATAACAGCAAAAATGATTATGGTAATGTGAACAAGGCTGAGAAATATTTTTAAATTAATCATAATTTTGAAAGATGTTAACTTCTCTAAAATACACAAATTTTAAATAGATAAGCAGATGAATTTATTATATGTGCATGCCTTATGTAAACACATCTAGAACAATATAGTGTTTTTATCCTGCTACAAATATACTTCATTTTGCTTCCTGTTAGTAACTCTCTTTGCCATCCTACCATACCAGAGAATTACTTTCATCATAGGTCTACTGTTTTAGTTGATGGGCTTTAAATAAATGCTATCTACAAGGTAAATTCTTTTGTGGCTTCTTTTATTCAGTATTATGTCTATGAGATTCAGGTTGTATGAAAGTAGTTTCCAAATGTTGGATAGTATTTCATTGGGTGAACTTAGCACAATTTATTTTGTCCATTCCCTCTGTTTGACATTTGGTTGTTTCTAGTTTTTGACTAGTATAAATAAATCTGTTATGAACATTCTTGTACAAATCTGTTTGTGGACATACGCACTCATTTCCCTTCTGGCTATAAATCTAGGAATGAAATTGTTCAGTGATATGATAAGCCTACACGTTTGACTTTAAAAGAAATCACCAAAAGCTTTCCAAAGTGATGTATCATTCAGCAGCAATATGTGAAAGTTCTAGTTTCATTTCCCATTATCTCCAGTGCTTGTTATAGTCAATATTTTAAATGCTCTGACAAATAGATTGTGTTGTCACACTGTAGTTTGAGTAGGCATTTCCTGTACTTTAATTTCCATTTACTGTGCTTATGCTTATTGGCTTGTTGATTATCTTTATTTTTGTGAAATGCCTGCACCAGGTCTGTGCCTCATTTTTGGTTTTGGTTTTATGCTTTTCTAAACATTTCTAGAAGTTCTTTATATATTCTGGATATGCTGTTTGTCATATACATATATGTCCTATAAGTATATCATTTATATGCAAATATACATACAAATGATTATTATGTATATGCATATACATTTTCTTCAGTTTATTTATGTGCCTTTTTAGTTTCTGAATAGTACCTCTGGTGAAGAGCTCTAACTTTAATGGAATTTCATTTATCATTTTTCTTTTGTAGTTAATGCTTTTGCATTTTTCCAGTAATTTTTTGCTTGCCCCTAGGTAATGAAGACAGGATCCATAAGGTTTTATATTTTTGTTTCCCTCAAGAGGTTTGTATGTTTTTAGCCTTCAAGTTTAGGTCTTTGTTGACTCATGAATTAATTTTCTTGTATGTTATAATGTAGGAGTCAAGGTTCATTTTTCCCCAAAAGGATATCCAGTCATCTCAACAATGTAATTTTTCAATGAAAAAAATCCTAAGGCAAAATATTCATTCTATCAAGTTAAAGCAACTATAGAAATAGTTATTTTGAATATAAACAAATATTATTTTATTTTTTATTTTTAAAAATTTGTTTACGCTGGAAGTTTGTCTAGTGGTAGAGTGCTTGCCTCGCATGCATGAAGACCAGAGTTCAGTTCTTTGGTATCACATACATAGAAAAAGCCGAAAGTGGTGCTGTGGCTCAAGTGAATAGGGCTCTAGCCTTGAGAAAGCCCAAGGACAGTGCCTAGGTCCTTAATTCAAGCCTCAGGACTGGCAAAAAAAAAAATGCTTATTTTTTGCTGGACCTGGGAATTCAACTCTGGGCTTGAATGCTATACCCAAACTCCTTTTTCCTCAAGGCTAGGGCTCTACCACTTGAACCACAGCACCACTTTTTGGCTTTTTCTGGTGACTAACTAGAGATAAAAGTCTCACAGACTTTCCTGCTCAGGCTGGCTTGGAACTGCAATCCTCATATCTCAACCTCCTGAATAGCTAGGATTACAGGCATGAGCTGCTGGTACCCAGCATGAAATCCTTTTTTAAAAGGAAAGGGATGATAAACACCAGATTGTAGCTGGTAATCATCTCAGGTGGCAGAAGGCAGGACAACAGGATAGAGAAAACCCAAGAAGATAGGTGGAAGTTAGACTTTTTTCTTTTAGTTTTTAAAATGTGTTTTGTTATGTCAGCGAAGTTTAGTACATTATCAATGAATGAATGAATGAATGAATAAAAATAAATCTTTCAAGGATTAATGACAACAATACACTACTGACATCTTAAAACTGTAATATTGATTCAGTTACAAGGCACCTTAGGTCCAATAGAAGGTATTTAAAGTTCTGATGACTCATGTCTCTAATCCTAGCTACTCTAGAGGCAGATCCCTAAGGATCACAGCTGAAAACCAGCCCTGACAAGGGAGTTCATGAGACCTTTATCTCCAATTAACTACCAAAAAAAAAAACACCAGAAAGCTGGGCTGTGGCTCAAGTGGTAGAGAGCTAGCCTTGGGCAAAAATGCTCAAGGACAACACCCTGGCCCTGAGTTAAAGCCCCAGGACAAGCAAAAAAGGGGAAAAAACATGAGAAGGGGTATCAATGTTCAAGAAGTAATGCACCACTACCTGACAAATGTAACTGTAACCCCTCTATACATTACTCTGACAATAAATAAATAAAAAAATATGTAGGAGTTCTCATTCAACAAATCAGTTTAAAGGTACAATGAATCTTGAACAATGTTACCTTTTCATCATTCTCCCTTTTCCCTCTGACGCCATCTCCTTCCCTCAGTTTTCTTAATTTTATAGAATAGGCATCCAAAATTATGGTTGCATTCTCCCCTCTCTTCCTCTCTTCATTTATCTACCCACCTTCCTTTAGCTCTCCCCAACAAACAAAACTTTCAAGTGCCAGTATCCTAGTGTTCATTCTAAGGAATTCTAAGATCATTCTAAGGAAGTACACTATTTGAATTCTCCCCTACAAATACCATTTTGCTTTATATGTTTGTGTATATTTGCATACAAAGCCATATGTGTTTGCTTTTACATTTATAAATTAGTTTTAGCTTCCATTTATAAAAGAAAGCATATATTCTTTGTGTCTCTGACTGACCTGACTGACTTCATATAACATAATTTATCCTGGTCCATCCATTTTGTTGCAAACATTGTAATACATTATTCTTTTTTTTTTTTTTGCCAGTCCTGGGCTTGAGCTCAGGGCCTGAGCACTGTCCTTGGATTTTCTCAAGGCTAGAGCTCTACCACTTGAGCCTCAGCACCACTTCTGGCTTTTTTCTATGTATGTGGTACCGAGGAATCGAACCTGGGTCTTCATGCATGCTAGGCAAGCACTTTAACCACTAGGCCAAACTCCTGGCCCATGTAATACATTATTCTTAATGGGTAAATAGAATTCCATTGTGTATATATCACCATATTGTCTTGATTCCTGCGTTCTTTGGGGATCCTCTGTGCTATTTCCACACCCTTGGCAATGGTGAATAGTGCAGCAACCAACACAGTTGTGCACATGGCTTTACATAGGTAGTTCTACATGTAGTTGTTTGAGGAATCTCTAACTTTTCAAAAAGAACAGGTTTACATTCCACCAACAGTGTATTAGGGTTCCTTTTCTCCTGTATCCATACAGACACATTATTGTTTGCTATTTTATTTTTGTGTGGGTGCTGGGGCTATTGGATACTAGCCCTTAGCAAAAAAGCTCAGGGATAGCATTCTACCACTTGAGCCATAGCTCCACTTCTGGCTTTTTGGTGGTTAATTGGAGATTGGAGTTTCATGGACTTCCTTGCTAGGGCTAGCTCAGTCTTCAGATCTTGTCCTCCTGAGCATCTAGGATTACAGGCATTAGGCACGTGTACCTAGCTATTGTTTGTATTTGTATTGATGGAGATCTTATGAGGCTGAAATGGAATATGTAATGTTTTTTATTTGCATTTCTTTTTTCATATATTTTTATTGTAATTAAGAGAAGGGTTACATTATATTCAGTAGATAGAGGGTGCATTACTTCACATACATTGATACCCTTTCTCATGTCTTGGTCCCCATTTCCCTCCCTCTACCCCCATGATTTGCATTTCTTTTATGGCCAGAGATGACGAGCGTTTCTGCATGTGTCTATTAGCCATTTTTACTTCTTTGTGTGTGTGTGTGTGTGTGTGTGTGTGAGAGAAATCTCCATTTAGCTTGTCTATTTATTGAGTTGTTGATTCTTTCAGAATATAGTTTCTTGAGCTCTTTGTATATTCTAGATATTAGTCCATTGTCTGACATACAGCTAGCAAAGACTTTTTTTGTTCTTTTGGTTGTCTTTGTAGCTTGTTAACTGTGTCCTTTGCTATGCAAAAACTTCTTAGTTTGATATAGTTCCATTTGTCAATTATATCTATGATCTGTTGTGTCCCGGAACTTGACTCAGAAACTTCCTGCTTGTATTGAGAAGTCCTATGTTTTTCCTTCTCCTCCCTGTAGTAATTTCATGGTTTCAAGTCTTATATTGAGGCCTTTGATCCATTTTGAATTGATATTAGTACAGGGTTACAGATAGGGATCCAGTTTCAGTTTTCTGCATGTGTATATCAATTCTTCCAGCTCCATTTGTTGAAGACTATCTTTTCTTTTCTTTTTTTTTTTTTTTTTTTTTGCCAGTCATGAGGCTTGAACTCAGGGCCTGGGCATTGGCCTTGGGTTTTCTCAGGGATAACACTACCATTTGAACCACAGCACCACTTCTGGCTTTTTCTGTGTATGTGGTACCCAGGAATCAAACTCAGGGCTTTGTGCATGCTACACAAGCACTCTACCACTAGGCCACTCTCCCGGCCAAGAGACTTTTTTTCATTCTATATTTTTGGTTCCCTTATCTAATATTAGATGGTTGTATGTCTGTGGGCTTATTTCTAGGTCTTCTATTCTGTTCCCTTCGTCCTGCCTGTTTTTATGCCAGTACCAAGAAGCTTTTGTTACTAAGAGTAGAGTTTCAAGTGTGGAATTATTATCTCTAACACCATCTTCTTTTTTTTTTGACTAGAATTGCTTTTGTGTTCAAGGCCTTTTGTGGTTCCATATGAATTTTTGAATTCTATTCTATATCTCAGTGAAGAATGACATTGGTATTTTGATAGGTATTGAATTGAATTGTAGATTGCCTTGGGCAGTGTTGCCATGTGAGTGATATCAATTCTGCCAAGCCAGGAATATAGGAAGTCCTTTCACTTCCAAATGTCTTCTGTAATTTCTTCAAGTTTTTATAGGCTTCATTGTAGAGGCCCTTCACTTCCTTGGTTAGATTGACTCCTAGGTTTTTTGTTTTATTTTTTGAGACAATTACAATTGGAGTTGCTTTCCCCCAGATTTCACTCTTGATCTTAATGTTAGCATATAGAAAAGCTACTGAGTTTTGTGGATTGATTTGATACCCTGCTAGTTTGCCAAAGTTATTTATTGGCACTTCAGACTTTTATAAAAAATATTTAAAATAATATTTCAGATTACTGACAGCTGTTAGTTTTGTTACTTCTTTGCTTTGTTTTGTTTTTGTGAAGCTGACTTTAGAAAAAAAATGGTTAAGCTTACTAGAAATTCTTGTTGAGGCAGATGAGGAAAACAGGGTATAGAAACTGATTCCTGCAAATTATCTCTGCCCACAGATCCTTCCAAAACTTTTCATATATAGCCAGATGTGTATATTCCTGCTTGGAAAATTCTGATTTGGAATATATTGAGTTTAAAAGCTCAACTAATCTCTAAGAAGAAATTTTTGGGAGGAAGTTAGAAATGTACTTCTGAAATAGGCAAATTATTTTCATACTCTCTTTCCTCTTGAGGATTAGAAATACCAGTTCCAGCCTTATGTCTTCCCATTGGTACTACACTTGTAAAGAAAAGTCACTGAGATGACATGGTTTGGAAAATCATAAAATGTCCCATAATGTTTGCCTACCTTAAATTCATTGAGGCCTACCAAGGCACATTTGGTGATTTCACTGAAAAAAAAATGCTTTGAGTCCCTTGTAGTTATCTTTCCCTACTGTAATTGGCATTGCTTATTAGTATTATCAATGGAATAGTTGAGCTACTCATGATAAATGATCTTAAAAGTAAATAGAACATTCCCTCTCACTAAAGAATATCATTGTTAAGAACAAGTCATCTCAAATACCTTCTATACAGTTTCATATAACACACATAGGTTCATATAAGGGAAACTATTTTTTACCTAATCTAGAGATTATTTTATTTATAGAAGAAAAAGCCACTTTGTATTCAACTATCTATGTCTA
Organism: Megascapheus bottae; assembly: GCF_031878675.1. NCBI lineage: Eukaryota > Metazoa > Chordata > Mammalia > Rodentia > Geomyidae > Megascapheus > Megascapheus bottae. Next base: position 39,177,977 of record NC_143524.1, read on the forward strand.
CATTCTTTTTTTTTGCCAGTCCTGAGCTTGAGCTCAGGGCCTGAGCCCTGTCCTTGAACTTTCTCAAAGCTAGAGCTCTACCACTTGAGCCTCAGCATCACGTCCAGCTTTTTTCTATGTATATGGTACAGAGGAATTGAACCCAGGTCTTCGTGCATGGCAGGCAAGCACTCTACCACTAGGCTAAACTCCTGGCCCCTATGTCTACATTCTTATTTTGTAAATAGTCTCCTGTGAATATAGAAATATATGCATATATTCGCATAGTATATCATCATAGGTATAGGGTAAATTCTGAATGGTGGAATCACTGGTCAGAGAATTGTGTTACACTTTTTAGTAGTGTATTGCTCATTTACCATCCCATAAAAAGCTAGTTAAAAGCTGTGTTTCTCTACATCCTCATGAACATAGGATATTACTAAACTTAAGTTTATGTCCCTCTGTTAAGTGATGTTTGGTATTTTGTTTGTTTAGATTTGAGATTCATTAATTTTGTAAAGTTGTGCATCCTTTTATATGTTTTTTATTGTAATTAGTAAAAGGGTTACATGATATTTGCCAGATAGAAGGTGCATTAATTCACATACATTGATACCCTTTCACATGTCTTGGTACCCATTACCCTCCCCCCCACACCTCCCACCCGCCTTGGTTATATGCTTTTTAATAGTGTTTATTTTGTTGCTGAAAATTTTTATTCCTTGTAACATTACAAATGGAAGTATTCTAGCTTTGTAAACAAGTAAGTCACATGATCATGTTTCAGAGGCATAGAGAAGTGAAATTGCCATGTGCCTTGGAGGAAGGAGCATTGAGTGAAGAAGTGAAAATGACAATATTCAGAGTTAACCAAAGGAAACCTTATTAGGGCAAGGTCACTAATTACCAGTATTATACACAATGAGGTATCACGTTGTCTCTTTCTGATATTAAAAGAATCAAATTGAGGTAAATTAGTTTGTATTTGTATTCTGGAGCCTAGAGACCATGAATTTATGACAATTAGGATTAGAGGTCAACATAAAGCCAAGAAGGTTTTTTTTGTTGTTGTTGGTATTAGTTGTGGGCCTTGAACTCTGGGCCTGGGTGCTGTCCCTGTGCTCTTCAGCTCAAGGCTATTGCCCTACCCCTTGAGCCACAGTGCTACTTCCAGTTTTCTGGTGGTTAATTGGAAATAACCAGTCTTTAGTGCCCAGGCTGGCTTTAAACCGCAGTCATCAGATCTCAGCCTCCTGAGTAGCTAGGATTATGGGTATGAGCCACTGTGCTCGGCTAAAGCCAAGAAGTTTTAATAGAGGAGAGATGGATGAGAGGAACCAAGAATAGACCTGGATATCAGAACTCATTTGGATGGAAACTTGGAGACTCTTTGATTTTATATGACTTCAGCCTTACATGGTTGCTATTGCTGAACCACTTTCTGTGCTTCACTTGAGTTTAAGTTTATTTCATCTTTTTGAGTTCCTTACAGAGATGATTCTTAGACTGAGCCTCTTGAAGAACATATAGGCTATGGATAGACCGAAAAAAATGGCAAAAGATTCTGAATTAAGGTGATAAAAAGATAGATGAGAATAACTAGTGGAAGTGGTAAAAAAAAAACACCTTTCTTATATATTAAGCACTTGTATATTAAGCACTGTAAGTCTTTAGCAAGGCATTTAAATAGCTGCCCTTAAAGTACTCTCTGTCTTGTAGATTTCTGCTATTGATGGTTAACACTGAGTTTACCTATAGATAAAGATTAATTTAGAATTTCTCAATAGTTATATCTATATTTGAAACTCTAATTTAAATCTAAACTATTATTTTCTAAACTATTCATAACATCTGTTGCCATTAGGGTAATAAAGTTTCTTCTGTGAGACCAACCAATGTACTGGAAATGATGAAAGAATGGAAAAATAACCCAGAAAGTGATGAGGAAAACAAGACAGATGAGAAGACTAATTGGTCCCTTCAAGAAAAGTTGAAAAGCAATCAGTTCAGGAAAAAGGCCCATGATGTCCATAACACTTCACTTGAGAAGGAAGAAAAACAGGTAGGGAAAGGCATCAAAACAAGTAGGAAGAGCATTTGTCTAATTTCTCCAAGCTATCAAATCCTCCAAACACTGGAGACTTTTCTACAGCTGTCTTTGCTGTTTGTAACCAACAATATTATATTGTGAGTAAAGTTCTTTATGCCTTGTAGGTTACCATGATTTAGTAACATGGCCAAAGGGTTTAAAATCTGTGATTCTGAGTTGGGTGCTAGTGGCCCCAAACTGTAATTCTAGCTTTTCGAAAGGCTGAGATCTGAGGACATTGTATGAAGCCAGCTTGGATAGGAAAGTTTATGCAACTTTTATCTTCAATTATTGACCAAAAAGCTGTGAGTAGAACTATGGCGCAAATGGTAGAGTACTAATATTGAATGAAATCACTCAGGGACAACACTCAGGCCCTGATTGTAAGCCCCAGGACTGGTGCGCGCACACACACACACACACACACACACACACACACATTAGTGATTATATAGAAAGGTCTTTGAAAACTTTATCTGTAAAGAAACAAATACAGGTTTAGCATCCCACATTTGAAAATGCAGCCATTTCAACAGGGGATGAATGCTTAACTGGTGATTAAGGCGTTAGGCTTTTTAAAGGTCAAAGGAACATATCATTGCCTCTGGCTATTGGTTGAGAGGGGTCTCATGTGTATGTTTAGGCTGGCCTTGACCTATGATCCTCTTCAGCTCAGCCACCCAAATAGCTGGGATTATAGGCATGAGCCACTGGTGTCAGGCTGAAATTATATTCTTATAAGTTTTCAACCTATTGGTTATAGTTCTAGCCTTTGTAAGCAACTCAAATTCTAATTATTTTCTTGCTTGAGTAAAACGACTGAGAACAGCATAAGTCACATTACTTAGTGATTTGTAGGTCTTGAAGAGGAAGGTGTAACTGAACAATAGAAAAGGGTACAGACAACATTTGGTTCCCAAGAGTATTTTATGTCATGTGCAGCAACAAGCATATAACCTAAGGCTGCAAAAATGTGTGTATATATGTGAACAATATTTGTTTTGATATATGTTTATATATGTATGTGAATATCTACAAACATGTGAATATCTACAAACATAAATGGAGTATATGGATGTGTATTATAGATGTATATACTAATGTATGTGTTAGTTGTCAAGTTAGTCAACAGAAAAGTCTTCAAACTATGTTTAAAAAGAAATTCAAATGAGATTTTAGGGTATTATCTTTAATGAATATATAAAATACACATACTCTAATAATAGCAGGACCTGTTATTAGAGTAGATACAAAGAGATCCCCGTAAGCTCATGTTTATACTATGGTCATGACTATTTTCAAAGAATGTTGTCAACCGTGTTGTTTAGGCATGTGCTCCCTGGTAGTATCCATGAACGCACAGATTACTCCCTCACTTCCCTTCTGCAGGTTTCTCGTAGAATGCTCATTCTAGTGTTGTGTGAGCAGGCAATGCTGCACTCTTGGGTGCTGGCTCAGAGTTCACCTGTTAGTCCCTCCCCCCATCTGCCTCTCTGCAGACTACATAGAATTGAAGAGCAGATCCTCAGAAGAGTTCTAGACTGTTCTGAAGCACACACAGCCTCAACTAATAGGATCCATATTTTAAACAAGAGCTCCAGGATGGCATGTACGTGTTACACATGCACTCATACCCCCCACAACTACAAAAAATGGCTGGCATGACTCAGCAATGGACATTCCGCCTAATGACCCTGAATCCCAACCCCAATGTCAGCAACAACACCAGAACATATAGATGTCACCAACAGGAAGAATGTTCCATTCTCAGAGCTCTTCAGCAGTGGAAAGGTTGCTCCATGGGTAGCAAACCCCCTCCTAATCACTGAACATACTCAACCAGACTTTGGAAAGCTGTAGCATTTTAATTCATCAAAATGGTGAATTAAAAGCAAGTAGTATTCTCCAGCTTCTCTGTGAGATTCTGTAGTTAAAAAGTAGAGCTGAGTTACACTACACAGGAAGAAACTGCTGACCCAATCTGGCTGCAGTCCTCTAGGTGCACAGGGTCCAACTTGGAAACATTGAAAGAGATCCACCATGGAGCCCAGGGAGGAAACAGCTAATGCTATGATAGACAGTGCGGTACTGCCACTAGCTTCAGATGCGTCTTAATGTGAGTTGAAAGGAAATCCAATGGGAATCTCAGTGTGATCCTAAGCAGCATGGAAATAATAGGAAATGCAGAGCTTGACACAGTGTTATTGATGTGAGAACCCTGGGAAGTCAAGAGAAAAACATAGCCAGCTTAACATGTATGTAAATTGCAGTGTAAAAATACAATATGAAAGAATGAAAAATTAGGGCAATGTAACTCTTCTGTGGATCAACAACTCCTCAATAAAGGATATTAATGATACTAAAGTGGTTGAAATACAAAGAATTCAAAAGAATGATTATAAGAATTACAAACAAAATTAAAAAGCACACATATAAGCATTTTAATAAATTCAAAAGCAATACAAATAAGCCACTGAATGAATTCAAAGAGGATACAAATAAGCCACTGAATGAAAAAAGGAAGACAACATAAAAGATATGAAAGGAAAATTCAGAGATACAGAACCTTTAAAAAATCCCATTGAAATTTTGGGAATGTCCGTATATACATATGTGTGTATGTATGTGTGTATGTACATATATGTCAAATTTTAAAAACAATTGAAATCTCTCTACCAACTGAATCGACCAAGTTGAAGGCTTTAGGACAAAGAAGAGAAATTTTAACATTTAGTTAAAGAAAAGAAATGAGAGAATATGGAGAGAACGTGCAAGAATTCTGGAATTGTCATTAAAAGACCAAACTTATGAATCATGAACATACGAGAAGGAGAAAGAGATGTGCACTAAGGGGTTAGAAAATAATTAAAGTAGTAACAGTTTCCCAAATCTTTTTTTTCAGTTTTAAAATTAGGATTTATTCATGAATGTTTCTTTTAAGACATTGTAGGCTAATGGTAGAATGAATATCTAATTTATAGGAATTGCATTAAACCTAGCACTCTAAAGCATCAAGTATTCTGTACATTTTATGCTTAAATAAAATGCTATACATAAAATTGGCTCCATACCAAAATATACATTTAAATGTCCACACACATACAGTTTCCCAAATCTTGACAAAGAGATGATCATCCAGGTGCAGGAGGTTTCTTAGATACTGAACATGGGAGGCTAGAATAAAACTTCTGGAAGGTATAGCATATATAAACATTAAGTATGCAGAAAAAGGACAGAATATTGAAAGCCACAAATGCCAAATCACCTGTAAAATCAAATCCATTTGAACATGTTTTTCAATAGGACTCTAAAAGCAAAGAAGACATGAAGTGATGTATGTCAAGATTTGAAAGAAAATAACTGCCAGTATAAATCACTGTATCTATCAAAACCAGCTTTTGTAATTTAAGGAGAAATGTAAACCTTTTGTGATAAGCAAAAATTAAAGGAATGCATGATCACTAAGCTAGTGCTGTACAAGATACTTAAATCTTACAAAAGGGAAGATAAATGTCAATTATAAAAATAGAAGAAAGAATAATTCCCACAAGATGAGAAGATAAGCAAATGATGACAATGAAAGAATCAAGCATTATGAAAACACAAATGACAGGAATGACATGACTTTTAATTACAACTCCGAATGTTAATGGTCTCAGTTATGCAGTAAAAATACACAGGCTTACAGGTTGGAATTTAAAACAACCCTACCATTTCTTGCCTACAAGAAATGTGCCTCACTAGTAAAGAAAAATACAGGCTTAAAGTAAAAAGATGGAAAACTATATTCTAATAAAATTAAGTCTAAAAGCAGGTAGGAGTAGTTATATTCTTATCTGTCAAAACCGATTTCAAATCAAAATCGGAAGAGACAAAGGGCACTTTATAGAAAATATAACAATTGTAAGCACATATGCACCAAACATTGGTGCACAATCTCACAGGACAAATGGTGCTGTACATGAAGTGCAAATAGAGTCTGACACAGTTCTCACAAATAAATCATATAGACCAAAAAAAAAAATCAAATAGCCAGGTGCTATTTGATTGGCTCACACCTAGCTACTCAAGAGGCTTAGATCCAGGAGATCACAGTTTAAATCCATACTGGGCAGAAAACTCCATGAGACTCCAGCTGATGAACAGCAAAACGTCAGACTAGAGGTGTGGCTCATATGGTAGCTTATCAGCTGACCAAGCAAACAAGTCAAACAAGTACCAGACCAGGTTAAATCCCTGGCACAGCAAAAATGAAAAAAGAAAGAAAACCAAGGAAATTTCAGAATTAAATAAGTATATATTAAATGGACTTAACAGAATATTCCATCTAAAAGCTGAAGAATACACATTCTCTAGTCATCTCTGGAGCTATCACCAAGGCTATAAAGTATACCTTAACCAATACAAGAAAATGGAAATAATATCCTGTATTTACCAGACCACAATGGAATAGAAATCAATAGCAATAAAAATTACAGTTCAGACATATGGGGGCTGGTCAATATATAATGAATGATCGTTGGGTAATAGATGAAATAAGAAGGAAAACAAAAATTTTCCAGAATCAAATAAAAATGGACGCACAAACTTTGTAACGCAGCAAAGGCAGTGCTAAGAGGAAAGTTTATAGCTGTGGGCAAGTAAATAAAAAAATTCTCAACTAAATAACTTAATGATGCAATTCAAACTCTTAGAAAAACCAGAAGCCAAACCAAAATGAGAGGCTCAAGGAAATAATAAAGATCATAGTAGAAATTAATGAAATGGAAACTAGAAATTATTACCAAAATATTGATGAATAAAATTGCTAATCTTTGAGTAGATAATATTGAGAAGCCCAAAGAAGTTAACCAAAAAAGAAAAGAATCCAACTTAATCATATTAGAGATGAAAGGATGTCACAACAAATACCAGTGAAGTCTCAGTGGTTCATTAAGGAATACTTTAAAAACTTATACACTAATAAAATGAAAAATCTAGAAGAAATGGAAAAGTTTCTAGACCTATATGAAATACCTACATTTACCCAACAGGATATAAAGCATTTAGCTCTTCATAGAGCTTAATGAGCAAATAAATTGAAGCAATAATAGTCTATTAATGAAAAAAATGCCAAGGACAAAAAGGATTCACTGGCAAATTCTTCCAGACATTTTTTTGTCAGTCCCAGAGCTTGAACTCAGGGCCTGAGCACTGTCCTTGGGCTTTTTCCTCAAGGCTAGTGCTCTGCCACTTGAAGAACAGCACCACTTCTGGCTTTCTATGTATGTGGAACCGAGGAATTGAACCTGGGCCTTGGTGTATGCTAGGCAAGCACTCTACCAGACTTTTAGAAAGAACTAATACCAGTGATCCTTAAATTATTCCATAAAATAATAAAGAAAAGAATACTACCACCACTCTGGAAAGCAGTATGGCGGTTCCTCAAAAGACTAAACATAGAGCTCCCCTATGACCCAGCAATTCCACTCCTTGGCATTTACACAAACGTCTGGAAACAAGGCATACTAAACCCACTAGCACAATGATGTGCGTTGAAGCGTTGTTTACCATAGCTAAGATATGGAACCAATCCAGATGCCCCTCAGTAGATGACTGGATCAAGAAGATGTGGTACTTATTATACACAATAGAATTCTATGTTGCCATCAGAAAGAATGACATCACCCCATTCATAAGGAAATGGAAAGACTTGGAAAAAATCATATTAAGTGAAATAAGCCAGACCCAACATAGGCTCCATGGTTTCCCTCATTTGTAATAATTAGTACACATCTAGGATTCTCCTAACAGAAGATCACAATAGCTCACAAGCTACGTACACATGGTCATATAGGATAAGCCTAAACAAAATGAACTCCAGGTTATGGAAAAAAGAGGTTTATCTTTGTGATTGTTGTTCTTAATGAACTATGCGACGTTATTTCTTTTCTCTTCTTTTCCCCGTATGGTTAATCTCATGTGGTTAGTGTATCTGACTTTGTTACCTGGCATATTGTATACTCATTTATTTGTTTATTTGAAATAGGGAAGGGAAGGTGGGAAAACAAGAAGATTGGGAGAAGGTGGGGAGAGAAAGGGGGATAAAAACATGAGAAGGGATATCAAGGTTTGAGAAGTGCATACATAGAAAAAGCCAGAAATGGTGCTGTGGCTCAAGTGGTAGAGCCTTGAGAAGCTTAAGGACAGTGCTCAGGCCCTGAGTTAAAGTACCAAGACTGGAAAAAAAATTATCAGCCAATTTCTTCGATGAACATAGACTCAAAATTGGAAATGAAGTCATATTATTTATACTAGCAAATAACACTAGCAAATATGTGTTAGTGTCTAAACAACCATAGAGATTCCACAAAAAACTTTTACATTTGATTAACACTTTTGGCAAAGTAAGAGAATACACAGTCAATATTCAGAACTAAACAGCTTTTCTATATGCTAATAATAAATAGGCCAAAAAAGAAATCAGGAAAACAGTCCCATTTTCAATAGCCTCAAGACATACCTGGTAGTAAATGTAACTAAAAAATAAAAATCTTTGAAACATTGAAGAAAGGAATTGAAGAATACACTAGAAGACTGAAAGGCCTCCCATCTTCCATGTTCATGGATTACCAAATCTGATTTTGTGAAAATGGCTATATTACTGAAAAGTCCCAATGTCACTCTTCACAGAAATAGAAAAATCCTAAAATCCATATGAAAGTATAAAATACTTCAAAATAATCAAAGCAATTTAGAGCCCAAGGAGCAATACTCTGTCATAATACCTGACCTAAACTGTACTATAGAGCTGTAGTAACAAAAATAGCATACTAACACAAAAACAGACATATAGACTCATGGGCTACAGTAGAATACTCAAACAATAAGCCCACACAGGTACAATCACCTGATTTCCCACAAAGGAGCCAAAGAGTGTGTTGGAGAAAAGAATGAATGGTGTTGAGAAAACTGAATATTTACAATGTTGACGACTGAAATGAGACCCTAATTTTTTACCTTGTGGAAAAAATGAATTCAAATTCAGCAAAGAGCTGGGAGCAGTAGTTGAGCCTATGATTTTTTTTATATAATATATAGAGGGGTCACAGTTACATTCGCCAGACAGAGGGTACATCACTTCTCACACACTGATAACCCTTCTCATGTTTTTGTCCCTATTTCCCGCTCCCCACCCCTCTCAATCACCTTGTTTTCCCCCCTTCCCTTTCCTATTTCAAATAAACAAATAAATGTATATAGAATATACTAGGTAACAAAATCAGATACTGTAACAATATGAGATTAACCAAAGGGCACGTCAAAAAAGAAGAAAGAAATGACATAGTACATTAAGAACAACAATCGCATAAACTCTTGTTTCCACATCCTGGAGATCCTTTCATTTATCCTTATCCTATATGGCCTTATGTATCTAGGTTTTGAGCTATTGTAAATCTCTGCTAGGAGAGTCCTAGGTTTGTACTAATTATTACAAATGAGGGAAACCATTGAGCCTATGTTCCTTTGAGTCTGGCTTACTTCACTTAATATGATTTTTTCCAAGTCTTTCCATTTCCTTACAAATGAGGCAATGCCATTCTTTCTGATGGCAGCATAGAATTCCATTGTGTACAAGTACCATATCTTCATGATCCAATCATCATGATCCAGGGGCATCTGGGTTGGTTCCATATCTTTGCTATGGTAAATAGTGCTTCAGTGAACATTGTTGTGCTAGTGGCTTTACTATGTCCTTGTTTCTGGACGTTTGGGTAAATGCCAAGGAGTGGAATTGCTGGGTCATAGGAGAGCTCTATGTTTAGTCTTTCGAGGAATCACCATACTGCTTTTCATAGTGGTTGAACGAGTTTACACTCCCACCAACAGTGTAGTAGAGATCCCTCCTGGCCACATCCCTGCCACCATCTGTTGTTATTAGATTTATTGATCATGGACATTCTAACTGGAGTGAGGTGGAATCTTTTTTTGATCTGCATTTCTTTTATGAGTTTATGATCTTAGCAACTTGGGGGGACCTAGTAGTGGGGTATGTTTCAAAGATCCATCCAGGCAAAAAGAAGTATGCAAGTTTTTATCTTATCCAATGACTGGGCACAGTGGTATGTGCCTGTTATCACAAGGGAGCAGGAGTTAGAAGGGTTGCAGGCCCAGGCTGGCCCAGGCATAAACAAACCTAAAAGGCTGGAGGTATGGCTCAAGTTTAGCAACTGTGAGGCCCTGAGCTCAATCTCCAACATTACACACACAAAAACAGCATCAGAAATCTTGCATAAAATCTATGAACCCATGAACCTAAATCTTTGAAGCTTGGAACCTGGTAGAAGAAAACAGGAAAAATAACTGAAGATAAAGGCATAGGCAATGGCTTTCTGAATAGGATTCCAGTTGCTCAGGAAATACAGTGACCAATGGGATCACACCAAATTAAAAGGCATCTGCATATTGAAGAAAATAATTATGAGGCCGAAGAAACAACCTAGAGCAGAGAACAAAATATTTTCCAGTTGCTCGTTGTACATAGGATTAATATCCATATTATAAAAAGAGCTCCAAATGCTATGCACCAAAAGAGCAAGTAATCCAGTTAATAAATGTGCAGATGAATTAAACAAACCGTTCTCAGAGGAAGTACAAATAGACATTTCCTAAAGGAAATGTAAATCACTATATTGAAGTTTCATTTTACCCAGACAGAAAGGCAAACATCAAGAAAACAAACAGTAACAAATGCTAGATGGATTGTAAATCCTACCAAATGCTGTTGGTAACATGGTACATTCTTGCAGCCACAGTGGAAATCAGCACATGGTTGTTCATCAAACAAACAAAAAACAAAAGAATTAAATAAAACTACCATATGATCCCAGCAACTACTCTTGTGCAGGTGTCTGAATGGATGTTAGGCAGCAGACAGTAGGGATAGCTGTAAACCCATGTTTATTACAGGACTATTCACAATAGCTAGATTTGATATTTAGTTTTAGTACACGTTCATTTTTAAACATTGGAGCATTATGACAAGGCATTTGTGCTAGGGACAGAATAACAGTATCATCATCGATTAAAAGCACAACCTGTGGATTTTACAATCCATAGCCTAGCCTTACTGAGTACACAGTTTAGAGTGGTGCACAAGTCTCTAATTCTCCTTCGTTCCATCAGTGAAGCAAGAATCATGTCCTCAACTAAGGGCTAAATGAAGTCATTGATATAATGCTCATTACTGAAGAACATGAATAGAATATTAATAAACTTATTTTTTTCTCCTGGACCCATCAAGGTTCCTTTGAGTATAGTTGTTGGGATAAACTAATAAACCCAGAAATACAATGTTTAAAGGTGATAGAGATGCTTCTGAGTTTTATGAAGATCCCAGGGTATTGTGCAAGACCAAGTTATTGAGCCCTCCTCAAAAGGGATTTGCACATTCAAACCCTTTGCCATTTGTCTTTACAGTTCTCCCTAGTAGATCAGAGAAAGGCTGTTCTTTCAACCCACTAGGTTGGTTTGGTTGCATGACTTCCTTTGGCCAATGTGAGGTTAAAAAGTGATAGGTAGCCAAGCATGGTAGCTCACACCTGTAATCCTAGCTACTCAGGAGGCTGAGATCTGAGGATCAAGGTTCAAAGCCAGCCTGGGCACAAAAGGACCTGAGACTTTTATCTCCAATTAACCCCTAGAAAATGGGAAGTAGGGCTTGACTCAAGGGGTAGGGTTGTAGCCTTGCGCTGAGCGCTCAGGGACAGCGCCCAGGCCAGAGTTCAAGCCCCATGACCCACAAAAGAAAAAGAAGAAGAAGAAGAAGAAGAAGAAGAAGAAGAAGAAGAAGAAGAAGAAGAAGAAGAAGAAGAAGAAGAAGAAGAGGAAGAAGAGGGGAGGGGGAGAGGAAGAGAGGAGAAAGAGGAGGAGGAGGAGGAGGAGGAGGAGGAGGAGGAGGCTATACAATGTAAGCTGGGACCTTAAATGCTTCACAAACCAGCTTGTCTCCTGGGTTCAGCCTGCCAGAAGAACATGCCCACAGGGTGCCTGCACAGCTGTTTCCCCTAAGAACATTCTTGAGGCAATCCAAAGCCTGAGGCATAGCAAGACCAAGCCTGTAGCTTACTGAGAAAAATAAATATTCATTGTAAGACACTGAGATTTTTTTTGCAGTTGTTAGGTAGCTATGTAGAAAACAGTTAACACATAAGACTTAAAATGCTGCCTTCCCCCACCCTCCTTTCTCTTCAGCGCTAGGGATCAAACCCAGGGACTCTTTCATGTTAGGCAAGCACTCTACCAATGAATTACCTCTGTAGCCCAAACTGCTTTCTATGACAAGGCCCATTTGCAAAACTGGCTGTTGGCTGGCACTGAAAACTAGAATGGTACACGTTTGCTACCATTGTGTCTAAACTGTCTGTGCAGACAATCTGCTTTCTGCTAATGTCCTGCTTTCCTTGGAGGAGTGTGAGCTTTTAGTATGTACCAAGCAGAGGCTGCTTGCCCATCCCAGGAAGAACTCTGAGATGTGTCTTAGGAGTGTCTCTGATAGGCAGCAAATCCACACATGCTTCCACAACTTATTTCTGGCGGAGGCTGAGTGACTGTGCTGGGAGAAAACACTTGGATGCTTGTGCCGGCTTCCTCACCCTCGCCATCTTTTCTGTCATAGCTTATGAGCCCTATTGGTGATCGTCACACCTGGAGGTACTCTTAGGGGCCTCCTAAATGGTTGTGTCGCTGCACTAGCTGCACTACGTAATTGTGTGCTATCACGAATTGACCTGTGTCCATTGGTCTTATGCTGATTGCAATGCCAGTTGCTAGTTTGGCTTCATAGACACCTACAAATAGCAAATCGTTTGTGCCCAAACTACCTTGAATCCCTACTTTTCCTACACAAGCAATTCCTTACAAGGTAAACGTTTTTACCACCGACTTAGCCAGCTTCCTATAATTGAAGGGGGATAGTCGTCACTTAAGTCATTTCCCTGCCCTCCTAAGCCTGACTTTTGTTGAGCTCCCATCAGGGTCTATAGCTATTTGACTATTCTTTTTTTTTAATACTTTCTTTGCATACAATTTAATTTTCCTCGAGTGTTAGTGAATGGGCTTTGTAACATGGAACACCTCCCTCACTGTCCCTCCCGCCTCTATTTCACAGACCCTTGTTGCCAATAATAGGCTGGCTTGAGTGAATAGACATGTACCTGCCCCTTCACCCACTGCTGCTCTTATTCGGTCTTGTTTGTCCTGGGTGATTGACGTTTGCATGGAGAAGAATCTCTCTTGAGGGAGGCCGTGTGGGTTGGTGTGGAAGCCATGGAAATATCACCTGCTAGCTTCTGAGTACATGTTGGTTTCTATCTATTCCCAGTGCACAGTCCACATCAGCCATGACCAGGAGCTATTTAACTATTCTATGGACACCTTTTCTTTATGAAACAGTAATTGGACTGGATTATGACAAATAGTGTGTCAGTTCTGAATGCCTTCCTTTAGTCCCCCTCATCTCTTACTCTGCCTTTATGCTACAATTGTTGGATGTAGTTTATCTATATAATTGTAAACTGCACAAAATTACAATAATTTTGCTTTAAATTTACACTCAATTTTCAAGAAATTAAGAGGAAAAATTCTCTTTTGTATTTATCTAGCTATTTACTATTTGCAATGCCCTTTCCTTCCTAGAGACCCAGGTCTCCATCTGATATCCTTTTCCTGCAGCCTGATGAACTTCATTTACAAGTCTGTTGGTGATGTATTCTTCCTTGTGTCTGCAATCATATCTGTTTTGTCTTATATGTTGAAAGGTATCTTCTTTGTTTATGGAATTCTTGTCTGGCAGTTTGTAGTGTGTGTGTGTGGTGTGTGTGGTTTTGCTAGTACCAGGACTTGAACTCAGGAACCTTGTTCTCACATGGCTTGCTTGCCTACTTATAACTGTTGTTCTACCACTGAGCCATGCTTATGTCCTGGCCTTTTGCTGGCAAATCAGAGATGGAATCATGCAAAATTTTCTTCTCAGCCTAGCTTTGAATTTGAGTCCTCCATGTCCTCCCAAGTAATTTGAATTATAGGCATGAGCCACTGCCGCTGAGCGTTTTTATGTTTTGTTGGTGGTGGTGGTGTTAGGGATTAGTTTTGCTTTCATTTGGTTTGGATCCAAATTTAAAAGTTATTGTTCCATGGTCTTCTGGCTTTTAGTTTAGTTTTTTGTGTTCATGTGTTTTTTAATGAGGAGTAGTGACAGGTTGAAATACTCTTTCCATGTATGTCTTGTACCACTTTTCTCACGATGATTCTAAGATCTCTTTATCTTTTCTGGTTAATTAGAGATAAGAGTCTCCTGGATTTCTGTCTGGGCTGGCTTGAACTATGATCTTCAGATCTCAACCTTCTGAATAGCTATGATTATAGGCATAAGCCATGTGCATCTGAGAAATGAATTTATGTTTAATAAAGAAACAGGATGAGATAAAAGGATTGAGTGGGGTATGACACGAGGGGATTTTCGGGGGGGGGTTGTCGTAAGTCTTGCCAATACCACATATTGGTTATAAAGATATATGCAATGTTTCTGTCAGAACTCCTCAAATTCTCCATTTGATATTTGTACATTTTGTTGCACATAAGTAATATCTGAGCTGTAAAGAAAAGAAAGGTATTTACACCATTTTCAGACTTGCAAGTTAGACTGTATTTTCATTAACTTCACCTAAGAGTCAAATCTTTCTTTGGGTAACCTTGTGAAAAAGTTTATTTCGCTTCTCCTTGCTTTTTTTTTCCCCCTTCCCTCTCCTTCCTCCTGGAAACTACAGAATCATGCGATAAAGGTGGGTGACCATTGCAAGCAAAACTATAGCAAAAAAATTTGTTTCAGAATTTTGTCATTTGGACCTAATGCAGGCCTATAATTTGAATGCATGACTCTAGAAATGGTTGCTATGGTGATAAACCACTTTGCTTAAATAGCATGTATTTTACTCAAAATTCAGAGAAATGGTAACAGTTTGTAGTAATCATGCACTGGTATTACTTTGCAAGGATATGCCTAGAGCTACAGGTTTTGCATCCATTATCACCAGATAAGTTCACCAGATTAAAGTTATGCCAGTGAATAATGAAATGTGTGTGTTTAGCCTGATTTCCTGTTACATATCTTCCCTCCCACATGAGGAGCCTCCTTTTCAAGATTAATAATATGAGTTGGGGAAATCAGGCTGAGGGTACCGAATTGCAAGAAGGTGAAACTGGAGGAACCTTGTAAGGCCATCTTTTCTACCATTCAGTCTGTAGTAGGCCCGGTATTCCTCAATTGTCCCAGATGGTGAGAATTCATCAAAGATGGAGGACAACTGAAATGCTGGGTGGGGCAGTCCCTGCCACCCCCATTCTGCCTCACTCTAGCATACAGAACTGCCCCTAGTTGCAAGCACTGCACATGAGCCCCTTCTTATAGATTTTGGTATATATACAGTACTACTATATACATATATGCAAATAAATGTATGTATACACACAACACAAACATACATACATGTGTACATGCGTACATACATATATATTTTTTAGGTTAAAGAGGTCTCCTATAAAGGCTTCTCTTTCAATCACCACCACTTCCAGTCATTAATGGCTGACATGTAAATCTTCCCTGCTGCATTTTATCTTTTCAGGCTGGTCACTGTGTTTTAGGTATGACTTCATCATAGTTTTGTAAGTGCAGAAGAATTTTTTTTTCTTTGATATCTAAGATGCCTTTCTAATGACAGTGAATTTTCTCTTCAGTGTCTTCGCATGGTTGTTCAAAGGGTTTCATTTATGAGTGCAGAACATCTTGACCAACACCATCCTTCCACCCTTCTCCCCCATGTTTCAACTCTACTCATCTCATCTAGTTACGCAGTTCCACTTTCACATATGTACATCGATTATCATAACCCGTCCTTCCTCTCTCTATTTGTCCACCTCTCCTCCCCATGAATTCCTAACCCTTCTGACAACACATATTTTAGCTTTCTGCTATTCTTTTTGTTCAACTATAAGTAAATTGTTTGAGGGAGTTACCCCATCACAGTCCTCTCTTGAAAACACCGTGTCTGTACGGTTTTCTTGCTCACTGTGCAATGTTGCTTTAGATGCAGTATGTTTAGACTACTGCCTGAAATGACTTTTGCATCCTCTTGTATTCTGATGCATGGATGGTGAGCAGTTCATGATGGTCATTTAGGATCTTTTCCTATATAACTGAATATTGCAAATCTCTTGTCATCTTTATACCCATTTCTATGGTCTTAGGGGAGTACTTGTCCTGTTTGCCTTTTATGACCGGTAAGATTTCTTAGGCTTGGCAATTTCACTTTTCATTTCTCTGTCTTATTACTTACAAAACTGTAAAATCCCATCCATGACAGCAAAGAGCTCTAAGGAAGTTCATTAGCTATGATGGCAGAAGGGGAAGAACTGCAAACTCAGATAACCTATAACCTACCCAACGAAAGCCCCTGAAAATTAAGATTTGTTCACAGTCCTAGACAAAGCCTGGAAATGCATTTTGCATTTGGCCATTTGTGGTTCCAAGGACAATGATAGTGTTGAGTATTTGACTGGGAGAGGGGGGACCCTGCAGCTTAGTATGAAGGGTATCATGGTGGCCAGTCTGTAACTATGCTGTTAACATCAAGAATGGTGATCCTGAGGGACTACTCAAAAAAAGGAGTCTGAGTCTGCTATGGTACTTGAACTCTGGGCTTCACATTTCTAGGAAAATGCTCTATCAAGCCATGCCTCCAGTTCTTTTATGACCGTTTGCTTTTGAGATAGTCTTCTTTCCTTTCTGGGCATATTCCTGGGCTATTATCTGCCTACTTAGTCTTCCATTTGTGACTAGGATGCCAGCTTCTTACCACGGAGATACAGTCCCATGAACTTTTCCACTCAGGAACTGTGCTTTCCCCAAACTCAGCCTTCTGTGCAGCTGGGATGAAAAATATGTGCCATCGTGCCTAGTAATCAGTGAGACTAGATCCTGCATGTATACTGGGGCCAGCCTTGAACTGTGATTCTTTGATTCAGAATCCCCAGTAGCTAGGATTATAGGTGTGAGCCACCAGTGCCTGGTGCAGTCGCAGAATCATTGGGAAAACAGAATTGTGCTGCTAAACAATTGCATCATTAACTGAATGCAATATAAGTGAGCACAAACTATTTTATAAATTAGATACACACATACAAGCTTCAAAGCACTGCAGTAAACTTTTGCAAAAATGTCATTGTATTTGTATTGATGCTATTAAGGAGCAAAGGAACAAATATTCTGATTTGTTTCAGTAGCTCTTTTTAGGCCAATCTTGAGTCTTAATTAAAATATGGTTGTCTATGTTAACTTAGCATGTATTAATGCCAAATTGACAAGAAAACAAACCCTTATATGTTAAGTGTAAAAGTATAAGATAGGAACAATTGTGATGGGAAGTAACATGGAGACATTTTTCAAAATTGTAAATCTACCTGCCTTTTCCCCAGTAATTCCACTTATAAAATATATATTCTATAGATACAGTGATATATATATGTTACACAAGTTTCAGAGTATTACAGAATTATTTTGCTAGTAAAAGATAGTTTCTTCCTTTGTGAATAAACTCACCATCTATGTACATCTACACAGAAGAATAATTGCCAGTTAGTAAATGAATGACCATTCTTTATGAACTGACCTGAAAAAATATTGGACTACTATTTGGGCAAATATATGAAAGAAAACAGATAGTTTGATGGATGGAGTTGAGCCATATGAAATCACCATTTATAAACTAAATTTGACTTGCAGGCAATGGAAATGACATATTTGCATAAAGATGCATGGACTCTCTCTAGAAGTGTTCACTCTAAATTGACAGCATTGGTTATCTTTGATAGGGATAGGATTGAATTAAATTAACTGGGGGGGGAAGGAGGAGAGTTTGAACATCGTGAATATTATGAGTGTGTTCTACATACATTTAAAGTCACTAAAATTATAAATACATGTAGTTGAGGAATGTAATTTTCTCATATTTTACTACATAATGAAGAAAGAATATCATGTTTCTGCACTAAAGCATTTAGACATTTCTTTTTTTTAACCTTATTTTTTTATTGTAATTAGTAAAAGGGTTACATGATATTTGCCAGATAGAAGGTGCATTAATTCACATACATTGATACCCTTTCGCATTTAGACATTTCTGTTTAGTTTCCTTTTACCTTCTACTTTTTTAATAAAAGTTCTGATATTGTATTGAGTAAGGTTGGGTGGGTGGGGGCTGAATCTCCATCCCTTTAGCACTAACCCTGCCTATAGGGTCTCCTTCTGAATACATCTCTGAGTCTACTTTAAGGACTCAAGTGCATTAACAAATGGAACAGAATGGAAACAGCCAGCTATGAATGTGAGAGAATTAAAAAGCAAATGATTGAATCCTTATTTCTATTTTATAGAATATTATTTGTAGTACATGTGTAGAAAAACATTTTCTTAACTACTTGGGTAATAACTCAGAATATAAGTAGAAATGTCAAGTGAGAGGAAAGGTTACACTTAGATTCAACTTTTAATAGGATTTATATGCAAAGTTAATACAAGTTTATGAACTGAAATTTCCAGACAGGTTCCATATATTAGACACTAGGTCTGTATTAAACTAGATACCAGAATGTGTTATATTTTCACCTACTGCTGGACATGGACTTTCAATGAAAGGACATGACCTGTATTAATAAGTGTTAAAGAATTTTAAATGTTTTCTGCTTCTTGAAAGAGTAGGTGGAAATAATTTAGAAGTTTTCTCAGGGGAAAGGGTAAAGAAAAGGTACTTTTTACATTTCAAAAATTGTATAAAAGTTTACAAGGTACCAAATACTTTTTAAACATTACCTGTTGAAGAATTCACATG
Organism: Megascapheus bottae; assembly: GCF_031878675.1. Taxonomy (NCBI): domain Eukaryota; kingdom Metazoa; phylum Chordata; class Mammalia; order Rodentia; family Geomyidae; genus Megascapheus; species Megascapheus bottae. The sequence continues at coordinate 39,196,970 of NC_143524.1, forward strand.
CATTGTTATGTGTGTATGTGCGCGCGCATGTGTGCATGTGTACATTGGTATTAAGGCTTGAACTCAGAGCCTAGCCACTGTTCCTTAGCTTTTTGCTCAAGGCTGGCCACCAACCAGTTGAATCATAGCTACACTTCTGCTTCTTAAGTGAAGAGAAGAGTCTCATGGATAAGAATCTCACAGATTTTTCTGCCCAAGCTGTCTTTGAAATGTGATTCTCCCATTTCAGTCTCCTGAGTAACTAGAACTGCAGATGTAAGTCACTGGCACCATCACGTATACATTGGTATAAAGTCAGATATTGACAAATGTTCCAAGGAGGTGCACGTTTAAGGGATGTCTTCAGTAAACATACATTGGATAGATCTGTTCTTTCTTGACATGTAGGCACTCGAGAGTGTATAAATGACCCAGTTTGTTCCAGTCCTGGGAATTTATTCATTCATTGAGCAAATGTACATTAAATGCCTGCTACTGTTCATAAAATGTCATCATCATTTCAGAAGAGTTGACAGAATAATCAAAGAAACATCAGATCAATTTGTATTGTGTTATGTGACCCCTTTTTCCATGCTTTGAAAATTGTTAACCTGATTATGTTAAATGGAGAACCCTTTCCCTTCCGTGTAGGCGAGAGAGCTTGCTGTGTCTGCATACCATGCCTTGCTCTGACCAGCTTCGTAGGTCTCCTGGGACATTTCCTGCTCTTTCAGAACTCTGCCCCAGCTCGAATTAAAAGTGATTGTTTTTAAAAATGTCCCAGGGTCAAAGTGAATTACTTCCCTAGTGAGCATGTCCAGCTCTGCGATGGAGTCAGGTGACCTGAGGGGTTCAATTGAAGCCTGTTAAAAATCCTGCTGCTTGTTCCATGTTTTAATGCTCACACAGTATATGTATGGCCACTCCCCTGCCCCAGTCTCGTAAAGATGTAAGTACTTCTATCTTCACCAGTAAGGAATTGGGCATGTAAGGTGGTATGACTGGGAGTAGAAGCCAGTCATTTACAATGGAGAAAGGGGAGAATGTGAGACAGAACTACATGTGGCCAGATGAGGACCAGATGTTTGTAACAGATTAGAAGACTGGTCACAATGTCCTGGTTAGGGTATCTATGTAGAAATGTCTGGAAATCAGGAAAGATGAGTTCAATTACATCAAGTGGGCTTCCTTGTACAAATGTTACTGACATTTCTTTTTATTCGTATGGCATAGTGATTGAAATGGAGCCAGTATAGTTTGCTCCACACCAAGTATAAACAAACCGGTTTGCTTGAAGATGCTTTTGTGCATTTAATAATAATAATTTTACAATGTGACTAGCTGTATTACAAATCTAGAGAGTGCCTAGCTTGCAAATCAGAACAAAGCGTAGTTTCTTGCTTCTTTGAGTTGGTATATATGTTTTTGTATCTGATAATTAATAACTTGAGCCTTTTCTTTTATGTGTAGTCCACAGCTAGTGGAAAGAATATAGTCGCAACTAATAAGAAATCAAATACAGACAACTGGGACTCTTCAAGCTCCTCATATAGAAAATTTCTCCCGGCTGAACTCAAGGAAGAACTGGGGAAGAACCCTGGGACTTCAAGCCAAGGAGTAGCAACCAAGCCCACTGCTAAATCCACTGCTCTATCTCGAGGCAAAAAAAAAACCTAAGACCCCCTCCTAGGCTGAACCGTGCAAAAACAAGCTGCTCCTTCTAGTACCAACAGGAGGATTAGAAGGGCAAGGATGGCCTTTTAACTCCACTGAGCCCTGCTATGTGTTTGTACCAGTTTAAAATTGAAGCTAGTTATCTCCAAAGCAGCGCAAACTGCACGGGGCATAAAGGACAGCCACCCATGGGCCTGATGGCTGCTGCCACTGAAATCAACTCAAGGTATTTGAGGGTTGTTTAGGGGACAGATGCCCGCAGGGCGTAGCTGTGGGCATACTTGCTCTGTTTTACTTCTCCTCCTTATATTTAGGCACAGTTATTTATAAGGGAAAACGAGACCCAATATGGCAATGGATGGTCCAAATAATTATGTGCACTTACAGTAGAAGACTTTGTTAGGAAATGACTTCCAAGCCTGCCCCAGGCAGAAGAGCTTCAGTCCTTCACATGAGTCCTTGTGACTTTAGTTGCTAAAGATTGCTTAAGACAACTTATTTTAAATATAAACAATAAGGTATTTTATAACTGCTTGTCATTCCCTTGCTGCTAAATGTATTGACGAAATCATTTCATTGTGTTGATGAAATCAATAAAACCAGATGTTACATATGCATGTTCATCTTTATGTTAATAAGAGGTGAATATAATACGATCCTCTGAACTCTTAGACAAATTCTGAGGTCTGGCTATTGCAGCAGTTTCTGGGGGAAGAAGGAACATGGGGTAAGCCATTGCTCTTAGTATTGTAGGTTCTCCTTTCCACCTGTCACTGGAGATTAAATGCCTCTCAGTTTCCCAAGCAAATGTTAAGAAAACAATTTGCACTGCTTTACCATCATATAGTAATACTTAATTCCATTCCAAGCACCCATGAGATTGTCAGGTCTCATCTAAAATGACCCATATCTGGCCAGTTGAACAAGTCCTAGCTGCATGCAAATCACTCAGAGACCAGAGGATGGATAAATGTGCTTCTTGCCATTAATTTAGAAGATACAGAACCGGGAGTGTGGCCTAGTGGTAGAGTTCTTATCTATCATGCATGAAGTTCTGGGTTCAATTCCTTGGGATCACATAAACAGAAAAAGCCAGAAGTGGTACTGTACCTTAAGTGGTAGAGCACTATAGTCTTGTGAAGGATAGTGCCCAGGCCCTGAGTTCAAGCCCCAGGACTGGCAAAGAGAGAGCGAGAAAGTGAGAGAGAGAGAGAGTGAGAGCGAGACAGTGAGAGAGAGAGAGTGAGAGCGAGACAGTGAGAGGGGGGGGGGGGAAGGAAGAAAGAAAGAAATCACTATGGTTCAGAATAGGCTTTTTTGACTGAGAGGTTCTGCCAGTCTTTATTTTCATATGCTTTCTGGAGCAAACTGCTAGTAAAACATGTGTAGAGTAAATTGTCTACATTTCATTTTAAAATGAAATGGCTTCTTCTAAGTCCTTCTCTCTTTTTGTTTATTAATTGAAGACCTATGGGATCTCATGCAACATCTCCTGAGTTTGGAGTACTTTCTCAGGGGTTTGTGAGCCAGGCTTTGGAGTATGTGTGTGCCCTCCTAAGAGAACCCTGGTCTCAGAGCTGAGTACTTCCTACATAGTACTCTCAGACAGGGTGAAGTGTTCCTGGCAGGGAAGAGCCAGACAGAGTTAATTGTTGGTCTCCTCCCAGAAATCAACCAAGACAATGGTTTTTATTCTGTCTAGTTTTTAGGCCTGAAAATGGAACAGTCCCTACATTCAAAATGTTCTTACCTTCACAGCAATACCATCTTTTGGGATTAGAGAATTCTGTATGAAATCCATATTTCTCTTGTACCTCAATTAGTAATTGTACTCAGTAAGCTAAGGCAAGGAGCTAGAATAGACTACATTTTACAACATTGTGATAGATCTGCTTCTTCTCCTACCACGTGCCAGGTAAGGCCAACTGTCCTTCCATCATAAGACGTGTTTTCATAGCTCTTCTAATAACAAAGGATTCCATTACTACCTTTGCTTTTTTGTAGAAAATCATTCTGATAGAATTTAGCTTACTCCTTTTAGAGAACTTTCACATATTGTTTCTATTTGTTATTTATTTATATGGAATAGACAAAGATCAGGTCATAAATATCTGAACTTTGTTTTGTAGTTGCTATACCTCTTAATAACTGGGACTATGTGGCCTTACCTTTGCCATTTGCTTTTAATGGCTGTGAAAATAGTATCTCTTCCATTTCAGGTTGGCTTTTCATGGCCAGTTGGCCATCCCCAAGGCATCCACACAATCCCTCTGACATCTCCTGTGCTCCCCTGCCTGGAGAGCAGGGCTTCGCTATGACCCAGGGGGACATTCTTCTTATGACAGCAGTGCAGGTGCGACTTCCAATACTAGTCAACACACTGACTTGAATAGCAGTTAGGCCGAGGTAAGAGGAGTATGAAGATAAAAGGAAAGGGATGCAGACTTGAGGATACGTTTGAGGAACTGAGGACACATTCTGCTTAGGAAAACAGAAGATGTCATCAAGAAGAAAGGATTGGCTCACACCTGTACTCCTCCACCTAGCTACTTAGGAGGCTGAGATCTGAAGATTGTGATTTGAAGCTACTCTGGGCAGGAAAGTCCATGAGACTATTACCTCCAGTGAACCACAAAATTATGTTATAGATCTATCATCCATCTATCTATCTATCTGTGCCTAAGAATATTAGTTGTGGCTCAATGGTAGAGTAGCAGCCTTGGGCAAAATAGCTCATGGACCATGCCCAGGCCATACATTCAAGATCTACGACTGGCACAAAGAGGAGGGAGGAGGAGGAGAAGGAGTAGGAGGAGAAGGAGAGAGGGAAGGGGAGGGAAAGAAAAGGGAAGGGGAGGGAGGGAAGAGGGAAGGAGAAGGAGGGAAGAGGAAAGGGGAGAGAGAGACAAGGGAAGGGGCAAGATGAAGACAATACCATTAGTAAGATTGTATACCAACACATGGCTCTGCCACGCGAGGAGCAGAAGTCAGAGGACAGAAGTGCTGTTCATGGGAGGCCACGTTGAGGTCAAATTAGTTCCCTCCTTGGCTTCCCCATTAAAGACAGGTTGAAGAAAACAGAGTAATGGAGGCTAAGAAAGGCTGTGAGTTGAAGAGGTAGCTGTGGATTAGTCTTTATATTGAAAGGAAAAATGTTATGTGGAAGGAGCAGGGGAAGAAAATGAAAACATTTTTTGCCATCACAGAAACACTTTGTTTAAATAATTCTATTTGACTCCAAAGTGAAATTCCAGGTTACATAGATCAAAAGCAACCAGTCTTGAAAATGAAGCTTTTAAAATTCCAGCCCTGCTGTTGTAACTGAGAAGAAAGCCTTTGTTCAAACACACATTCCCAGCAGTAAGCAGGGCTTTGAAACTGGTCAGGGAAGTTGTATCCTATAATGGCTGAATTTGGCTGGAGACCAAGAAGCTGTTGCCTCAGAGAAATGATCCTGGACTAGATATGTTCTGGGTTTTTTCCTTCAGACCCACTCTTGGAGGTGGCTCTGCCCTTTCCACTACAAGCTAGTCTTTAGGGACTGCATTGTTAGGTTCCCCCGCCCCCTAGATTTGATGGGGTTCTTCCATTGGGGGTATCAACAGGAAGTCCAGACTTTGATTCCGCCACTTCCTCCAGCAAGGGTCTACAGCATATTGGCTATGTTCTGGTATGGGCCAGGTTTCTACCCTTCATCCTTTACCACTATGCTCCCTGCCCTGCAGGCCCAGACAAGACGCTACTATCCTGTAGTACCCCATGTTCATTTGTAGGGTCCCCTTGTCTCAGTTTCCTTACAGATCCTCATCCTTGAACTTTCTCCTCCACACAATGTATTTCTGCCTTCCCCCATAACTCAATATGACTGACCTCCTTATAGGCACTGTATTGTTTCTGACCCAGGACAGCTTGTCTCTGGCTGCTAGTCAAAGTACAGGAAAACCACAACTGGAAAGCCTAAATGAGTTCTTCCTGAAAATATGATTTTCCTGGGTGCCTTGGAGCATGGAATAGGGGGTGACTGGTGGGGGGAGGTAACGAGGGGGGTAGACTGTTCCTGGGGTTAGAGTACAAGTTGAGCAACATGAATCTAGCATTATTGCCAAGTGAGTCTAAAGTTGAGTCTAAAGTTGGAAATGGTCTAGATTCAAAAAGTTTGCATTTAGGCCTTAAATTCCAACCTCTACTGTGAAGTCTAAAACGGTCACCTCACTCTCTCCTGGTTGTCAGTGAAGGCCCATTAAGAGTCTTCCCAGGGGCACGTGTGAGATACAGGCAGCCTGAAGACAGTCTGTCTCACCAGGCTGAGCCTTTGCTTTCTTTCTACAAGAACTCAAATAACTTTACAAAGGCATTTCAAAGTAAAAATTCCCACTATTCAAAGGCCTCACATAATTCAGGTTTTTTTTTTCTCTTCAGGATCCTGTATTTTTCTGAGTGCGCTGCCTTTGGACTGATTTTGATTTCTGTGCTGTGAATTGTTATCATTTAATTCTCAATGGTGAGCCAATTTTCCTTTGCCTTTGTTCTTCCAAGGAAGGCCATGTTCAGTGGCTACCTTGCATTTTTGTGTGCACCTTCCTCAATTGTTAGCATAATCAACTCCACTCTATTCTTCCTATTTAGCCCTCCACAGTTTCCTAAGTTCCCCAGAACACTCCCCAGGAGGAGTGGTGGGGCCCCTCCTTTCTGCCCACTGGCCTTGCTTGGAGTAGCAGCCCACAGTGCAGTAGGCAGTGGGGTACTGGGTAGATAGATGCCTTACCACTCCAGTCCCCTCCTGCCTCATGCTAGCCTATACACATTAGCTGGACCCTGGAACTATAGGGCAAAGACCTCAGAGGATCTCCTCACAACATGGCAATGGTTTTTCACCTAGCCCCAAGAGAGGGCCACAGAGTGAGAGCAGCACCTCCCTCCCCATTACAGATTTCCCCATGCTTCTTTCTTAACCAGCTCCCACATCTTTGAACCCAGACATGCATCCATACCAAGTTACCCCCGGTCTCCTTGCTCCTGTGGCACTGAAGCACAGCCTTGTGTTGTTTCTCTGCAAGTGAAAACCTGAAACCCAACCTCTGTTCAAGAAAGACTTCCCTCACTAGCACAGAAAATTGTTTCCATTCCCATAAGCAATGAATGGCAGCACTCCAAAGGCTGCAGAGCCCACCTAACCAAGGAACGGGGCAAGTGCAATGGAAGGTAGAAAATGACTGACACCCATCCTGCCAAGACCCTGAGAGGATAACCAAGTGTCCTGGCTCTGGCATTGGTTTAAATTGAGTTTCCTCCTCTTCCTCCTCATAGCCTCTTGTAAGCCAGATTTGTACTCTTTTAGGGTCAAGGATCTTTTAACCAAAAGACTGACTCCAGAGTTAAGATGTAATAAGGGCAGCAACATTAATAGAGCGTTTACAACATGCCAGAACCATGCTAAGCACTTTATATGCACTACTTTGTTTAATCTTTACAATAGCCTTTGAGGATGGGACTATCATCAGTTCTCCAGAGGAACAAATTGAGATTCAGAAGAATTGAGACATTTGTCCATGGTCCGATATCTAAGTAACAGCAGAACCAGGGTTTGAACCGGGTCACTGGTGTTAACATGGCATCCTGTGCTTCTCAAGGCACCTGAACTTTTGCTTCCCTGTGCTTTAGGCCAGATCCCAGAGTTTCAAACGGCCAAGTTACTGATTAAACACCTCTTTCCACCAGTCAGAGCCTACTGTGGTGATTTTGGCAGGTTTGGGATCTGAGGTTTCAGAAGGTGAGGGGGTTATTTTGCATATTGATAGATTTGAGTAGTATCTAACCACAGCAAGCAGTGGGAGGTGCATCCTAACAGACCTGGCCTGATAAAAGTTCTCACTGCAGTAACTGGTCTTTGTCTGGAGCAATCTTTGGCAGATGTTCAATATATTTTTGACCAAAGAAAAGAGGCCCCAAGGCCTCCTCAGGCGTTCAGGACTGTCTTTTCTGTACAGACACACCAGGAGCCATGCTGTAGTCAGCATCATGGTGTGGGGATGGGAGAGGGGATTCAGAACCACTGTGACGCTTCCATTCCCGACGTTTCATCATGGCATGGGTAGCTGTGTGACTGAGAATATGACATTCCCAAGTCAGCCACTGGAGCCATCCTCCACCATCATTCATGGGCCTCTGGCTTTTGTCATCCCTTACTGTTTCAGGACTTTGGGCACCGGAATGTCTCCCTGTCTTCCTGATGTCCTCACAGGTCAGGGCACACATGTTTGCTGACTCAGGCCCATCCTGTTTCAACACAGGGCAGGGGAGACTTACTGCTCTGGGAAGGAGCAGCAGCCAAAGATGGCCCTGCCCTTGTCTTGGTTAACAGCCATGTCTCTATCCCAGCAGAACAGGGGGTCCCCAGTGCTGCCTGAAACTTTGGAAAGAAAGAGCTGTAGTGGGGAAGCTCTCAACTGTTCTGGAAAGGGTAACTTGTTACAAGAGTGGATATTCTTCCAGAATCAGGTACCTGGGACTTTGTCATGAGACCTTAGCCATTCATTCAGCTGCTTAAGCTGCATGTCCACTTGCAGCTCAATGATCTGTTTTTATACCAGTCCCTGCTCATGAACATTCCCAGGGACCTCACTCTATGTTAAATCTTGCAGAGATGTCTTATGTTCAGTGCATCCTGTTTGCAGAAATGGTTGTGGCTGAAGTTTTCTTTCCCAAGGTGAGCAACATCAAACTCTGTGATGCTACTTGAGGGACAGTGTTGCAATACTATGTATTCCAAGCAGCACTGGAGACCTGGTCACCATCTACCACACTCCAAGCACTGTGATGGGCACTGGAAATAAATGATGTGACAGACAAAGCCATTGCCCTTAAGTAGCTCATGATCTTGGAGGTGTGGGGACAGATGATAGCAATCTATGTGAATGCATTAACAGTATGCTGTGATCAGATCTAGGAGTGAAATTTAGAGACTGCTGTAATAAGAGAACAGGGTATGACTGATTTTAACGAGTGTTTCTGGGGCAGCTTGGAAGCTAGAAAGAAGCCAGACATAAGATGCTCCAGAGAAAGAACACATTCGACAGAAGGATAAAGGGTTCAGTGATTCTAAAACTTTGTCTGAAGGTCAGGATGATGGAGGAGGATGAGGGGCAGGGGCCAGCCATTTTTATTCTTCTGGACCGGGAAGTCATTGTTAGGTCTTCAGCAGGGGCTGAGTATGCTCGAAGGACTTTGTGTGAGGAGTGACTTAGAGAAGAGTGAACAGAGGAGCAAGGACATGAAGGCTAGATGAAGTGGATGAGGTGGAGGCTGGAAGATGGAGAGAAATAAATCCATTTGAAATTAGTGCTGGAGATGGAATTGATGGGAGCCAGTGATGGGAGAGATGGAGAAAAATGAGGAGGAGAACCAGGACCGACTGTCTGGCATCAGTGGCTAGGTTGATGGTTTCTTGTTGGGGAAGTCCTAGTCGATGGTTAACAATGAAATGAACACTTTTACTTGGTCCTTTACATCTGAGGTATCCATCAAACCTTGAAGAGGGGATGGCTGCCTTAGATGGAAGCCTGGAGTAAATCAAGATGAATGGAAGAAAAGGAAAGATACCTGGAACAATGTGCTTAAAAAGAGACCCAGGGTTGATTACTGAAATTATGTGCAGGGCTACTTGATATTCTGCAGGCCTTGAAGAACTGAGGGCACTTGAGGACTGGGCGGTGACTACTATTATTTGGCAAGAACAAAGAGGAGAATGGAGTGAGATTATTTGAAATGCCATTGGAGAAATATCTCTGGGAGTTATGGCCAAATCTTCTGATAGCTTGATTAATCAAATCTAAATAGTGACAGGTAGCAAGGCCTTGGTGGCTAAATTATAAACCCATAGCTTCCCATCAGCCATAAATTAGACAATGGTTGACTACATACTTTGCTCAAACCCAAATAAATGTGCAAGATCAGGAACCACCTAAATGTTCCCTCTGCCTACCCCATCCTCTCCCAGTGCTCCCGCTTCTACTGCTTGCTAGAAAATTCGTCATCTTTCCTGACACCTTCTCCTCCCTGGTCCCCACACTGGAACTACATAGAAGTAAGTGGTTGTTGTGGCCTCACATGAGTCCCTCGAGTCTGAATGTGATCCCCACTTCCCAGCCCTGTTCATCTGCTCTTGTCCAAACATCCCCACAATTCTGGATTCTTCCTTAGACATTTTTTTAACACTCTAATCTAGTTGGACTGGGTTTCTTCCTAAGTGTCAACTGTCCCCAGTGCTCTGGACAGCAGACCTCTGTCCTGCAGCCTCTCCTGTGTTCCTGTTAACAAGGATCCTGGCTGTCTGGCTTGAGTTTGCTAGGGCAAACTTAGTGACAATGCATCCCTGAAGCATGCTTATTTTTCTATCAGTGTCCTTGTGGCCGACTCCCTGTGACCACTAAAGGGCCCTTTTGCAACGTGATGCCTGCAGGTGTGACACACAGACTGTACTGCCCCAGCCTGGGTTAGATCTGAGTCATAGAGCCCTGAGATTACACGGGAAGACAGACTCATTTTCCTTAAGTGACTGTCTTGCTAATTGTAGACTGAGATATATGGAGAGAGAAGAAAGGACAGACTGAAATTACAGGCCTGCTTGCCAGAGAATGCATTAGCAGCCCAGCTGTAGCTGGAGGGACAGCAAGAAACAGAGGAGATGCCTGGCAAGCTCAACAGCACCTGTCCTGAACCGTCCAGCAGACCAAGCATGAGTTGTCATCTGTACCTTTGGGTCATGGGGTCCCAGCACTTGCTTATCCATAGAAAAATAGATGGGGGGCAGAGAAGGGGAGGCATAGATACAGACATGTACATCTAGCCTTGGTCAAATGGCCTGTGTTCTCTTGAATCTTTTTTTTTTCTTTTTTCAGTTGTGGGGCTTCAACTCAGAATCTGGGCACTGTCCCACTTTTCACTGAAGACTCGCTCTCTACCACTCAGCCTCAACTTCATTAATGGCTTTCTGGTGCTTACTTAGAGATAAGAGTGTCCTGGACTTTCTATCTTGGGCTGGCTCTGAACCACGATCCTCAGATCTCAGCCGCCTGGGTAGCTAAGATTATAGGTGTGAGCCACTGGTATCCAGGTCTGTTGAATCTTTTTCAGGAAAAAATCGGAGTGCTACCAGAACATTCTTGAGTTTCCAGAAGTGTCTTTGTGCAACTGTTGCTCTTTTTCTGGAGCAGAAGCTCAGCTGTAACCCTCAAATGAAGTGTTCCTTGTGATATCCTTGCCTCACACTTTACCTCCAGGGCTTCAGTTTTCCTATCAAGTGCTAGTGAACCAGGGACCTGAACAGCTACTGCCCAACAACCTACCCAGTGTCTGAAGTGATGAGAGCCAGGCGTCCATTACACATAGCGTGGCACAGAAGCCTTGCAGGTGGTGTAGATGTGGGTGGTAGGGATGTCTTAGGGTGGGGTGGTAGGGATGTCTTAGGGTGCATTATAGAGAGTAGGGTGGGACCTAGGTGGGAGGATATGGGATGTGAGTGAGAAAGATACTCAGGCTTCCTGGGTCTCCAAAGCTTTCCCAGTAATCCCAATATGTCCCAGATCTGCTTCTTACCTGTACTCCAAAGCACAGAGCCTGCAAACAACTTTCCAGTCTCGAGGAATGTGATATAAAGAGCTTGTCTGTCTGGAATGGATGGCTCAGGCCATACACATGCTGAAATTTTTGAATGGTGAAAACCTTTCGCCTCACAGAACCCATAAAGGTGCAAAGGGTAAGAGGCAGACTGTGCCCCTCATTTGGCAAGACCAGAAGAAAGGAATATGGAGGTGGGCCACACAGGATGTCAAGGGGAGATGGGGCTCTTGGTGACCTCTGAGATCTCGGTCTCCTGCAGCCTCCCATCAGGAATTGTGGTCCATCCCCAGTCCTTGAGACTTGCTGTGTTCACTGCAGGAAGAGATATGGCATAGTCTGAGCTTATACCTCCACTCTTTGTCTTGCTGTGAGAACAGGCCTGGTTGGGCTTCCTGGAGGCGAAGGGCCATGAGACCCAAAACCCAGCAATCCCCACTCACTCTGCAGATGTAGGAAAGGCCCCATATCTGGGTCCTTCTTTAGGGGAGCAGGGAGGGGACAGGGGAGTCCATTGTTGTCAGTGGTTCTTACTGTGCAATCTTCTCCTTGCTGGCTGCCTGGGTGATAATCACACCAGCATCTAGGGCTTGGGTATAGCAACCCAAGAAGCTCAGGCCCAGCCATTAAGTCCTGGAGATCCTATTAGCCCCGCCTCAAACTCTGGAGGTCATGCCTGTAATCCTATCTTCTGGAGGCTGAGATCTGATTCAAGGTTCAAAGCCAGCCCAGGCACAAAAGGACCTGAGGCTCTTATCTCCAACTAACCTCTAGAAAAAAGGAAATGGGACTTTGGTCAAGGGTAGGGCAGAAGCCTTGAGCTGAAGAGTTCAGGACAATGCCCAGGGCCAGGGGTAAGGCAGTAGCCTTGAGCTGAAGAGCTGAGGGACAGCTCAGGCCGAGTTCAAGCCCCATGACCCACAAAAAAAAAAAAAAGGAATTTCAGACTAAAAAATAAATACACACACACACACACACATACACACACACACACACACACACTAAGAACTCAGATACCACTGAAGAATGCAAAACTGTTTTTTAAAATTACCTGCAATATCACTACTGATTAACAATAACATTAACTGTGGGGACTTCCAAAAATTCATATCTATATTTTCTTCCACTCTCAAGGAATATGATTTTATAAAAATATATATTTTAGTAACCTGCAGTTTTCTCAAAACTGTTTACACTATTTTCCCACGTCAATACGTACAGTGTGTCCCTATTATTCTATGGCTCCCAGTAGCACACGGACACAGGCCACTGGTAACTTCGGGCACAACACCCCAGTGTCAGCCCTTCTGCACCTCATTCCTTGTGTTGGTTCCTGGATGGGGCTTTGCAGGTGAAAGAACACAACAGCTCGTGTGCTGGTCTGACTGCCTGTATCTGGGGTGTTGCGTGGGTCACGGAGATTTTGTCCATTCCTTAGATAAAAACGGAAGCTTCTGGTAGGCAGGGTACAAAACCAGTCAGACTGGGGCTCCTTGAGGGCAGGGCCAGGCTTCTGTCCAATCAGCCGGCCTGGGCAGGACTTCAGAATTGGAGTGGTTAATTAAAGATGGATTGAGAGATCTATAAACACTTGGAAATGACTGACATTTGCTAATTTCTTTCTTAGTATTCACAATGGCGTTGTGTTAATTAAGAAGATCTGGAGCTCAGGGGAGATGGCAGGCCAGGTATTCTGGCTCTGGCAGGCAGCCCATCGTGTGGCTTCCGGGGGTGAAGGGATGGCCAGGGCATAGGATGACCTGGCAGGTACAGGCTAGGGACTGCCTGGCCTTCAGGGAGCCTCCTTGGAAAAGTTTTGGGGGGGGGGCAGGGAGCAGCTTGAGTTTCCTCTCATTAAACTTGGGGAGCTGCTGGCTCTCAAGGAAGCTGGAGGGCATCTGAGGTCAGGGAGGAAGTTGAGCCTCCCACTTCCCAGGGTCCTCTCCATAAGTGGACAATATCCTTCCCCCATAACTGATGGAAAAAGCAAGGCTGGTCCACTTACTAGGGTGTGGCAGATAGAGAGACTCCTGCCCTCTATTGCTTGTTTTTAGGGAAGGAGTAAAAAAGACACCCAGAATCCATTTGTTACCCTTTAGGTAATGCTCACTGACCTCCTTCACCACCACAAAGAGAAGCTTGGCATGAGCGAGAGGCCGGGCCTCGGCGCTCTTTACAGATGAGGCCGCTCCAGGCAGCTTATGTTTCTGTGCGATTAGTGTATGTCCACTGTCTTACCTATATGTGGTGTGCATGTCACAGTATGTACACATGAATGCCTATGTGTCTGTTCCCATCCTGATTAGAACTGTCAAGCTGTGTCTGTAGACAAGCTACTCATTTTCCTCATCTGTAAACTGAGAATAACAATAGTACTCACTTCCTAGGCCACTGAGAAGATACATCAGTGACTCAACGCCTGTGACCTACTTAGAACATTGCTCGACACACACACAAGTGCCATGGAAGCACTTGCTATTATACGTTAGCTGGAAAGCACCTTTTTTGTTTTGCCTTTTGGCAGTACTAGGATTTGAACTCTGATTCTTATACTTGTTGTGTAGGTGTTCTACCACTTGAGCCACAACACACACCTTGTATTTGCTTTAGTTATTTTGCAGAGAGGGTCTTAATCCTTTTTCCTTGGCTTCAAACCTTGATCTTTCTATGTCTCCCAAGTGGCTAAGACTACAGGAATGCACCACCATGTATGCATGGACCATTAAGCCTGGAACTTTCTTGCTTCCTGACTAATTCATTTACTTGGTGAACTCATTTTTTTGACCTTCCTTTTTTTGGTATTGGAGATCCAACCCAAGATGTTGCACTAGCGCTTTGCCACTGAGTTACATCCCAGCCCTGCTTGGTGAATTCTTATTCATCCTTCAAGACCTAATTGAAGACTGAGCAGCAGATGGTTTATGTCACAGTGGCTGCAAGGGCAGGACTTAGGGCCCTAAGAAAGCAGAGAACAAAAGGAGTTTCAGAGTCATGATACAAATATACAGATGACACTTCAACTTGTGTGCCTCTGTGCAATGATGATACAGTTGTACAAAGGACATGCACCCAGGCACCAGCTGCATGGGTACAGGTGATAACAATGCTTTGGGGCTGGGATTTAGCTCAGTGGCAAAGTGCTTGCCTAGCAAGTGCAACATCCTGGGTTCATTCTCCAGTACCCAAGGTATATATATATATATATATATATATATATATATATATATATATATATATATGTTCTATTATATATACATATATTATATATATATACATACCTATACAGTTAAATTCTTTGGATCCTCAGCATTCACAGACATGGGACTGACTCTCTTCCTCTCCCTCCCCCTCCCCTCTCTCTCTCTCTCTTTCTCTCTCTCTCTCTCACACACACACACCACACAAACCATCCTAATATAGAGGTAACATTTACGTGCATGCACTCTATGCACATTGGAAATTATGCTCTAAACACCTGTGGCCATGTTTATATGATACAGGAGTATACAGATTGCATATGTGTATATACTCATAAATATTCCTGATCCACAATGAATACATGCCAACACATGCATACACAAAATGCAATCCCCAATGCAAGGCCTCATACCAGCTGCACAAACAAGCTTGTAACTCTCCTCCCTGGGAAAACTCACCCTGAGCCAGTCCCTTCTCTGTAACCTTCAGTGCTGAAAACAGCATTGGACCCACAGATGGGGAATTAATTGGTGTCATTAACATGTGACAGTGATAATGACTACCCATCGATCCCTGTGGCAGATGTATGGCTACCCTGAGGTGGAACTGGGAGCTTCAGGGTTGGGGTTCAGCCCTCCTCACCAAGCCCTGAGCTTTGGTGGCTGCATCAGGAGCCCCTGTTGCTCTATGAAGACCACGGAGAGGCCCTGGACCTGGGGTGAAGAGGGGAAAACAGAAATGGAAATCCAGGGATGTAAGTTATTTGCCCTGGGCTGCAGAAGTTAGAATGACCTGGTGATGCTGGACTCAGCTCTTCCCATGTGACCCTCCTGATCTCGGCAACTCCCCTCTTCTACAGTAGGAGAGGTTTGCTCTGATCCTTCCCCTGCCCCTCCAGGACTCTAACCTGTCCCTTGTGGTTGGCTTTGTCTCCATTCCCTGATCCCTGTCTCTGGGGCCTTCATTGGGCTGAGACTACGAGGTGAAGGGCTTGGATGGAGGGATGGGTGGTGTTGGAGAGGAATGGAGGTAGAAGTGGCTTTGAGAGGATGAACAAACCAACAAACTCCTCTCCTTCAAGATGCTACCTCCTTGAGGAAGCATCCTTGACGGCCTCATACTGGCCCAGCTAGGGTCTCTTCTCTGAAGCCTCAGCAGGGTTTACCACACCCAGCTCTTCTTACAATCATCTCCTTCCCCATCAAGACACAAGTTGGATTTTGTCCAAGTCATCTTTGTAGCTACTTCAGACTTAGCCCAGGGTACATAAATAGTAGGTGTTAATAGTTGCTGAATAAATTGATATAGACTGAGACTGACAGACAGACAACAGTTAGGCAAACAGACAGACAACAGCCAGCAGGCAAATAGAAAGGTCAAGACCAGAGTTGGGAAGACAAATGGGAAGGGATGTTAGTGTAAGCTCCAGGAGCCAGTGGGCTAAAGGAGGAGTCCTGGGACTAAGCCTGGCCTGATATCCAGTCATGGAGATTCTGGCTCTCTGGTCCTCCAGAGCTTCTGGCTCTCCCTCCTCTCTTGATGCTGTCTCTTGTCTGGTCCAGAAGAGGAGCTTAGGGCAGAGTAGAGAGGGGAACAGAGCTGGTTGTGGCGATGCACACCAGCAACCCAGGAGGGGAAATGAAAGGATGAGACGGGAGGATCATGAGTTCAAGAAAGGGTAGTGGGCTGGAGAGTGGAATGGCACAGGTGAGGGGTCCAAGGGCTAAGATTCAGGCTGAAGACCTAGAGTTGAGCCCGTTCCCAGTGCCCGCCCCCACCACCTGAATCCCTGCCTGGGCCAAGCCCCTAGAGCCATCCCAGACTGCCTGGCTGCACTGAATTTGTTACTGTCATTGCATTTCCAGGGCTTCTAATGAGCTGCTAATGAGCTGTCAGCTAATTATGAGAATTAAATGGGGCAGCCTGGCTAGGCTGAGCTTTTGCTAAAAAGTTTTAGTTCAGGATAGCAGGGGAAAGAAAGAGTACCTCCTCTGTCTCTCCACATCAGACTTGGTCTCTGTGTGGTGGCGGGCAGGGTGCACACACATGCACAAGACATAAAGAGAGAAAGCCCCTGTGGTCCTGGAACAAGTGGAGCTTCCGCTATGAAGCTGGGAAGAACAGTTATCATCTGTTAGACACCTCCCCCCTTACAGCTATGGGACCAGGACTGCTGGCATGGATGGATATTAAAGATACAATGCACAGGAACAGAAGACAAATGCCCAAGTGTACACACTATGTAAGTTCAAAGCAAACAAAACACATCCACGGGATAGAAGCCAGACTATAGCGACCTGCGGAAGAGGTGCGTGTAAGTCAGGTGGCTGGGAGCTGATACTTTGTACATCTTGATTTGGGTGGTGCTTTTAGACATGTGAGATTTCTGTACTCTATTGTATGTAAGCTATTCCTAAATATAGTACTAAATTAGAGTTTTCACTGCAGTGACAAATCCCTGAGAAAAATGACAAAAAAAGGTTTATTCTGGCTTATGATTTGGGAAGAGTTAGTCCATCTTGGCAGGGAGTGTGGCAGAGCAGTTCACTTCATGGTAGCCAGGAAGTAGAAGGAGAAGAAAGAGTGGCGAGGAGAGATGGCTTGTTTTCTTGTTTTCAGTGCTTCTTTCTCTCTCCTGGCCCCAAACTAGTGACTAGTGATAGTACTGCCCACATTAAGTGCAAGTCTTCTTCCCTTGACTGACTATTTCTCTCTCTCTCACTCCCGCTCCACCACCCCCCTTAGTATGTCTGAAGACATACCCAGAGGTGTGCTTTTCCAGGGACTTCTCAATCAAGTCAAGTTGACAATAAGCCCTCACAGGTTCAGAAGACAATGTCAACCCTGCAATGAGCTATATTGATCCAGCCCAGTAGTCTTCCCCTATTTGTTTTTAAAATTAAAGTGGAAAAAATGGTGTGACTACATTGAGGTTTTTGCACAGCTCATTTTCTGTTAGATAGTAGAGAAATCTGGTCTCACTTCCATATCTTTCCTGGCTTGACTTCTGTGAGCTGATGCTCCGCTTTTCTCCTCTTTCACCGCCCACGTCTTACTTCTCCATGTTTCTCACCCCCTTCCATCGCTTCTGTCATCACCTGCTGGATTCATCCTACATGAGGATGCTCTCACCCAGAGCAGTCCTGCCTGCTCACAAACATGCGCTTGGTGCTTTAACTATGTCGTCTTGTCCCCTTACCAAGAAAAGAAGGGAGCGAGGGAAGGAAGAAAAGGAAGGAAGGAAGGGAGGTTGGGAGGGAGGGAGGAAAAGAGAGGGAAGAAGAGGAGGAAGTAGAAGAGAAGAGGAAGAAAGAGAGGGAGAGGGAGGTAAGGAAGTAGAAAGAAAGGAAGGAGGGCCGGGAGTTTGGCCTAGTGGTATAGTGTTTGCCTAGCATGCACGAAGACCCAGGTTCGATTCCTCGGTACCACATACATAGAAAAAAGCCAGAAGTGGTGCTGAGGCTCAAGTGGTAGAGTTCTAGCCTTGAGAAAGTCCAAGGACAGTGCTCAGGCCCTGAGCTCAAGCCCAGGACTGGCAAAAAAAAAAAAAAAAAGAAAAAGAAGAAAGAAAGGAGACAAGAAGGGGAAGAGGGAGGGAAGGAGAGAGGGAGAGAAGGAAGGAGGAAGTTCTGGCTGCCAGAGCAGAAGGAGGCAGCTCTGGAGAGAGGTCATGGGGGCAGCAGCATCTCAGGGAGGATTTAGGTCTGATCCCAGCTCTAGAAAAGTGGCACCCCATTAATGTCTTCCCAGCCACCCAACACAGGTCCCTGGTGGAGTCTCGAACTCCACACTATTAGCCACGAATGGCATTTTGAAATGGCTTTTTGGTGGGGGGGAGAACCCCAAAGACATTGCGAAGATTTACATTTTCAAATATATGCTGACCTTTTTTTCCTCTTTCTTTGAGTTCATTTGTCATCAGTGTATAATTGAATCAATATATTTCCCGATCAGCCCCAAGATTGAATAAGGTCACAAGGAGCCATGTGTGGGCATTAGACATCATTATTTCACTCCGAATGAGCAGCCATGGCACAGAGCATTCCGGGCGCCAAATGAAATTCTATTAGATTCTATTACACTTTTACAATTATAGAGACGTTCCAATATTACAAGGGGAAATGAAGTCATAATAAAAAAGCCCAGAGGTGTATTACAGAGAAATGGGCACACTATTTTTCTAGTTAAAAACTTGATGGAAAGAGCTTGAGTAGCTTTCAGTTGCTGAGACGCGACCTTGTTCTCAAAGCCCCTTGGCCTCGGCTCTCCTCTCCTTATCCCCACTCTGCTGCCTGAGCTCTGTCCGTATCAGAGCTCTCAGGGCCAGCTGAACCTCTCCATATCCGAACTGAAGCCAGCTCCTGGGCCTCTGGGAGGTGTAGATTTTATGCAAAAGGAGTTTGTAGGTGCATCACAGTGGCTTAAGTAGGCACCTAAAAGGTGAGTGCAGTGCATGGAGGTGTGAGTGGCTCCTTCTGGCACCCTGCGGGGGTGAGGAACCTTTTGTCTGCCAAAGGCCATGTGGATATTTGTAACATCATTCATGAGCCATACACAATGATCAATACAGGCAGACAGCCTTGGGCAGCCAATGACAAGCCTGTGAGAAGCATGTGGGTCTGTTCTACTCTGTACTGGATGATCTTGTGGGTCTTATACTGCCCGTGGGCCAGAGGTTTGCCTCTGGAGACAAGGCATCCAACAGTGACATGCACAGCCCCTGCCTGAGATGCCACCCTACCCACTGGGTACAGCAGCTAGTGGTTCTGCCCCCTGCCCTGGTTTCTCCCAGAGGAATCATATGCTTCCCTGGGCTGCCTGAAAGAGGGGAGCAAAGTATGCCCTGAAGGATAGGGAAGATTTGGAGATGGCTAAGAGAGAAGATCCCCAGAGCTCTGCAAGATGAGAGGTAATCTGGAGGTGCCCTTGTCACTTTGAGGGCCAGGGACAAGGACATGCTGTGGAGATCGGATGCTGGGGTGAGAGCAGGTGGGTTCAGGGTTGGAGGAAGGGCTCCACCCCAGCATTAGCCCAAGGTCAGGGGACTATCGTTGGACCCCTGAGGCACAGAAGAGTCTGCTCAGGCCTGGGGTGGTGGCTTGACAGATGGGCTCACTGCAAATGACGACTTGCAAATAGCCCCCAGTGAGACAAGACAGGAGCCTAAGGAGAGAGGTTCAAAGGGGTTCCTGGAACAGAGACGAAGCTCAGATGCCAGGTTCAGGCAGAGGGCCATCTTGGGAGAAGAGCTGTGGAGTCCTCAGTTTCCCTTGTGCCTGGTCAGTACTGCTGCCAGTTGAATCGGTCGTCAGGTGTTCTGGAAGCTCGAGATGGATAAGAAGATATGTCAGTAGCTGTTTTCTTCCCTCTCCCCTTGTGTGGGGGGTGCATTTTCCCAGTCACAGATGTTAGGTTGTGCTATGTATGTTAAACAGCATTCTATAATCTCCACACAAGTATCCTGATCCCGAGTTATTCAGTGAAGCACTAATATGGGATTTTGTAACACAAAACAAAACCCTCCC
Source organism: Megascapheus bottae (assembly GCF_031878675.1). Classification (NCBI taxonomy): domain Eukaryota; kingdom Metazoa; phylum Chordata; class Mammalia; order Rodentia; family Geomyidae; genus Megascapheus; species Megascapheus bottae. The sequence goes on from NC_143524.1 coordinate 39,216,961, forward strand.
TCCTTTTTTAAAATTTTATTTTATTGTTGGGGTGATGTACAGAGGGGTGATAGTTACAGTCATCAGGTAGTGGGTACATCACTTCTTGAACATTGTTACCTTCCCTCCTTTTAACTAGCCCTTTTTTATCCCCCCTCTGTGCCAGTGCCTCACACTCTTGGTTGGCTTTCTTGTTCATGGCTGATACTCTACCACTTGAACCACATTTTTCCATCCAGGTTGGTTTTTTTTTTTTCTGGTTAATGGGAGATGGAGTCTCACAGACTTTTCTGCCCAGGTGAGCTTTGAACTATGATCTTCCAGGTCCCAGCCACTGGCTCCCATCGTTGATAGCCAACCTTAAGATTCAGATCAGCTTGAGCTTGTCAGATGAACCCTTTAAGAAGAGAGCATTTTCTGTGTAGGAGCAGTAAAGAAAATCAGAGAGTCAAGCATGAGGATTTATTACACTTAGTTTAAATACAGAAGGGACCACATGATGAAGAAAGGAGGAGACTTCTGGAAGCTTAGCGCTTCCCTCAGGAACAGACAAACAGGGACCCTAAAACCCCAGTACTGCTGAGGCATGGACTATCTTACAACCTCAGGACGGGACTAGGCTCAGGAGAGGAACCCCAGCTCCAGATGAGGTAAAGCCAACTGGCACCTGATTCTAACCTGAACAGAGCAGCCATCAAACAGGAAGGCTGCAGGCTACACCCAGCCATGACTTTGTGTTGGTTTGGGGGTTTTGGGGTTTTTTTTGTTTTTATCATGAGTTTCACCTGTCTGTTGTATTTCAGTTTCAGTTTATTAGTGCAGGCTAGTATTTAGATGCATGGGTTCTGAGGAGGTTGTTTTGATAGATGATAGAGTAGTTTTATCATTGTTTTAGTGTTCAAGATAATTTGACCCATGGTCGTCCATTCAGGCTGCTCTCGGTGTCCTCTTACTATACCTGCATCATGCTTTGCATTCATACTTGCCTTGGGGACAATAGATATCCCCAACTCATCTTCTGCTTTCCTGCTCTGTCACATCTACCACCCATGCACACAATATCCTAAACTCTCATCTTAAAGTAGGCCTGCCTCAGTACCTTGTCACAACTACTACCACCCATTCACCCACCCACTCACCTACCTACCTACCTTTACTCCACCCTATTGCTCAAGCAAAAATATACCTGGAAAACTCACCATCTATTCTCTCATACCTTGGGCATTTTTTTTTTTTGCAATCCTCTAAGGCTCCTAAGACTGGCATCCTGAAAGCCCATTTCCCACCCTACCAGAACTGTAAGAATCCTGACAATCCTGGCAGATTGGGCTTTGGCTGGAGGGCAGAGCAGCCCTAGGCTTCTGTCCCTGGCTGGAACAGATCTGAGCCCATGGCCACCTGGTGCCCCACCCACCAAGGCTCCTGGGTATGAGGATGGGGGGTCTTCTAGCAACTTCAGGTGTGGGGAGATTAGGGTTCTGTGATTCCCGGAGGAGATGGCAGGCCTCCCCTCCTATCCCCATCTTCCTCCTGTGGGATGGGATATCAGGGCATGAGGCCCTGGGGTGCTTGGCCTTCCCTGAGGGCAGCCCCTTCCCCTCCCAGTCCTGAGCCCTGGTTCTGGCTGCGCAGAGGCCTGGAGCTCCAGGCTAATTGTGAATTAGGAGCCCAATTATGCCGGGCACAATTGGCTCCGTGCTGCCTTCTCTTCCCGACAGACATGTATATTAATAGTTGGCACTTATTGAACCAAATATGAATATTCATCTTCATTTATATTTCAAGGCCTTTCCTCCTGGAGGCCCGCGGGGCTGTGACCAGCTCCAGCCCCATCACGGCGCTGACAGCTCCCACTCCTGGGCCCTGACTCCTGGCTTGTGGGCCGCGGGCTGGGGCTCCCAGCTGTCCACAAACACTCATTAGGGGGGCTGGACCCAGCGAGCTGCGGAGAATGTGTAATCGCGCCTTGCGCTGCTAATTAGGGAGCTGATGGGGCATTGAGGGCGAGAGGACGAATTCTTTAAACAGAGGACGGGAAACTTGAAGAGCCGTAATTACTTGGAGCAGAGTTCATTTCAGAACTTGGGAGCCAATGAGTCTGATGACAGCCCTGCTCGGAGGAGAGCCAGGAGGAGGCTGGAGCAGCTGCGCCTCAGGCACTCCAGAGGGACAGTTCCCCCCTCCCCATCCCTCCTCCCCCTCTCCCCTTATTTTATTTCATGTAATGCAGTTGGAGGCTGCCTCCCCCTTCAGGTGACACTTCTACCTCAAGAGATAACTGGGGGCCAAACCCAGCGTCCCAGGGCTTCCAGGGTATCTTGGCTCACACTGGGCACTCCTGGCTCTGCTGGTCCACCATCTAGCCAGCTGACAGCTGCTGTCCCTTTCTGGAGTCAGTGGAGATGAGGGACCTCGAGCTCCCCAGACACAAGCATCCCATCGACACAGGAAACGTGTAGCATCATGGAACTTGGGCACAATGTCCTAGGTGTGCAATCAAAATCTTGGATTGTGCAGAGGAAGGGTGGACGTCTGGGGCCTCTGTGGCTCGGAACCTGGGTCTGTAGCTCTGGCACTCCCTCCCTCTGCTGCAGGACTCCTTTAACATCCACTTGGAATTGCCTCACCTTGCTCAAAAAAAAATCTTCATCCTCCCTCATTTGGGGGTGGCTTTGGGCAGGGTCCTGGGGCTCTCAGCTCTGGAGCTTTGGGAACTTGTGCCTTGAGCTGTGCTATCCAATCTGTAGCCATTGATCTCATGTGGCTGTTTAAATGAATTCAAGAAACTCAGGCTGGGCACCGGTGGCTCCTGCCTGTAATTCTAGCTTCTCTAGAAGCTTAGACCTGAGGATCAAGGTTCAAAACCAGCATGAGCAGAAAAACCCATAAGCCTCTTATCTCCCATTTACCACCAAAAAAATGAAGTTGTGGCTCAAGTGGTTCAGTGCCAGCCTTGAGCATAAAAGCCAAGCAAGCACCCAACATCTTACGTTCAAGCCCTAGAACCAGCACAAAGAAACCACCACCTCAAAAACTGCACACACACACACACACACACACACACACACACACACACACACAAGCCACATTTCCACATGCAGTCCTCAGGAATGTTAACCTCATCCCATCCAACAGCACCAACTGCCTGGCAGGGGCAGAGTGAATTGGTTCCCTCTGAAACTTGATGGAAAGTCACCTGGACACCTGCTTCCAGCCACCAGCCCTCCTCCCGGAGCCCATGGCATCTATCATCAGTGCTGCTTTTCTTGCATGTAGAGATCACAAACAAGCACTCAGGCTGTGCCTGGATGGCACCTCTCCCAGTGAAGTCTGTGCCCAGCTCTGCCAGACAGGGTTTCTGATGATGGAAGGAAGTTTTCAGCTTCAGCTTCTGGACTGCTGGCTGTATGCCGGCCTACCCGGCATTCTCCCAGCTACCCGGGGACCCAGTTGAGGTAAGGCTTGCTTGGTAAAGCCCTCTCCATTCCACCCTCCTCAGATGCTGCTCTCTGGAAGGCCTCAGCCCTCTGACCAGCACTCTGGTCTTCCTTTATGTCCCTGGGTAGATAGCTGGAAGAGAATGCTTGAGCCACTTCCCTACTGGCTCTCTGGACCTGTGCCTACACTAGGCCAAGCAGGATGAGGCTGTCGGAGAGAGGTGCTCTGGTGTGACATGTATCCCAGAGTGTTGGGTTGCTAAGACATTAGGCTTCTAGCTCTGTGTGGGGGCCTGGGCAATCAGGCTGAGTCAGGGGTTCTTCTATTTGGGGAAGCAAAGATGGGGAGGGCCAAGAAAGGGAGGTGAGGTCTGAGGGGCAAGTAGAGGTGGTGTTACAGGGTGAGAGAATTCCAGAGGGCAGGTCAGGAAATGTGGCTGGTTGAGGCTATTCCTTGCCAGCGCCACCTCCTCCTTGGAGCTGGTTCCCAGAAGAGAGCGCTAGAAAAGAGAGGAGTGGGTCATGGTTACAAAGCCACCTTGTCTTGATACTTCATTGGTTCTGTGGTTGGCAAAATGCCTCCTCTTGATTCATCTCGCCAGCTCTGGAGGGCAAGCAGTGCAGGAGCACCAGACCCTTTGCAGCATGGGAGCCCATCTGTTGAGCCCTACACAGGCAAAGGTGGGGTCAAGGCCTGACCGATGTCCTGGTTTCCTGTCTCCTTAGTCCAAGGCTCTCATAACACAATGAGAGCTGTGACTGAAGGCGGAAATTTTAGATTCTTGGTTTGTTCCAGGAGGGTCATGATGACAGTGGTTGCGTTTGGTTCTAGACGGTCTAGACTTACGCATCATGCACAATCCTGCCTCAGCCTTTCGAGTGCTAGCACAGCCAAAACACAGAAAGGAAGTGACAGTTTGGGACATGAATTTCTATGTGGAAAAGAATTCATTTTGGTTGGTGTGAGGTTCAGATTTGAGCACTTTCCTTTCTACAGCTGCCTAGGCTTTTGCATTCTCTATGGGACTCATGGCAGGCCACTCAGGCAGCCGAGCCAGGGCAGTGTGGCTGGGTAATGTGAAGTGGGGAATAGGCCTGAGAGTATTGATGGTGGTGGATTAGCCAGTCTGGACTAAATGGCAAGTTCCAGGCTAGCCTGAGCTACAGAGGACAACCTTGTCCCAATTTGGGGTGGGGGGGGGGAAGAGCACTTTGCCAGGTTGCTTGGACAGAACCCAAGACATGGAACCATGAGTACATCCTTTGTGGGTCCCAACCCTGAATCACAGCAACTTGGAGACCTAGGCTGTGTATGAACCTTGAGGCCTGTGGCCATCTTTCTTTCTAGCTCCTGGTTGCTGGAAGAAGTGGATCCAGAAACTTCCTTGGACTTCTCTCTTTTCCTTAGGAGATGCTTAGTGTATGTTTAGGAGACCAATGGGCCCCTGACCAGGCCCTTGAACCCCTGATGGTGCCCCTCGTGCTCCTGCCCACTTACCAGATCACAGTGGGAGGCATTACTGGACATTCACGAAGCTGTTGGCCACACAAGGCTCTGATTTTCACCCTGTCATTGCTTCCCCAGGCCCACCCCCTACCGCGGTCAGGGGGTGGTGGTGTGAGGGGCAGGACTTTGTCATGGCTCAATCCCTGGTAAAAATCAAGTCTAACAGCTCCAAAGCCTCACCCTGAACTTAGAATAGTTATTAACATATTAATTAATATTTAAAAACTCATTATGCCTTGATGATGGCTTCCTTAATCTGCTTTTATATTAATTGCAGCCACCCAGGAGCAATAACCACACTTACGGGCAAAAAGGAGTCATTCTACTTAATTACCGAGGAGCTTTTATAGGCAGTCTTCAAAGCCCACAAACAATCAGAGAGTTGATGAGATGTCTTCTTTTTAGATTTTCTTTTAAATTGGATGCTTCGATGGTTAGATTTTTTTTTCTTATATTGAGGCAAAAATCTCTACCAACACCTCTGCTCCCCTCCCTAGTATATCATTGACCTGATGTGTTGGGGGGGTTCTAAGATTCATCCTGTGTCTTGGATCTGCCCTCTCCCTTTCTCCCCCTCTCATCTCAGTCCTGGAAACTTAAAGAAGCCTCAGTTACATAGTGAAACCTTGTCTCAAAAATGAATGAATGAGGGCTGGGAGTTTGGCCTAGTGGTTAAAGTGCTTGCCTAGCATGCATGAAGACCCAGGTTCGATTCCTTGGTACCACATACATAGAAAAAAAAGCCGGAAGTGGTGCTGAGGCTCAAGTGGTAGAGCTCTAGCCTTGAGAAAGTCCAAGGACAGTGCTCAGGCCCTGAGCTCAAGCCCAGGACTGGCAAAAAAAAAAAAAAAAAAAAGAATGAATCAATCAATCAATCAATTAAAAGAGGCCTTTGCCAGCCTGCCAGGTCAGAGGCCCCAGACTTTGACTGGACCATGGGCACTAGCTTAATAGCTTGTGTCTCTGAGAACAGAGCTTGGCCCTTGGTGGTCTGAGTGTTCTGGGCTGGACTGAGCCTTAAACTTTTTCAGCTTCCTGAGGGGTGATCCTGCCAAGCTCTACTCCCTATGGCTAGCTGGCTTGTTTATGAACCGCATTTCAGGTTTTAAAGAGGACACACAGTCACTGCTCATCAGCTGTGCCCACTGTGCTGGGGTATTTTGACAGCACTAGTGGCAGCTCAGCTTCACTTGTTAGAATCACTGAGATAGGGCCACAGAACCCCTTCTGTCCTTCCCACTTGTCTGGTCAACCTCTGTCCCCAGTCCCTGAGCACCTCAAAAGATTCAGGCTTTCTGTCATCTTCCAGGGGGAACTGCAGACCCAGCATGGCAGGGAGCCCTGGTGGCATTCTGCCTCCCCTGCCTCCTTTGCAAGCTGAGGTGATGGAGATGCTCATGATGGCATAAAGCCTCTGATGGACTAAAGTCAGGGCCCAAGGGACCCAGCACAGCCTCCATCCAGGACACCAGCAGAGAGCACCTGTCAGTATCAGGAAAATGATCACACTACCGACCATCCTTGCTACAGCCTGGCCCTGAGGTTGCCTCTGGGGCAGGGACAGAGTCAACTGATGACAAATGATGGAATCAGTGTCCCTGTGTCTTCAAAATTACAATGAAGTGACAGGCAAGGAAATTGGTGACTCCCTCCCACGTTGCTGATACCCAAGCTCATTCACCATGATGCAGAGAGGCTTAAGCCCTTGGGATGGGCAGGTGGAGGCCATCAGCCAGCAGGTCCAGTATGGATGGAAGAAGCTGTGACCCTAGCCACATGTAGGTCAAGCTGGATGTGGACGTGAGTCAGAACATGGGTCTCAGAGTAGGGGACATTGCAGTAGAAGCAGGACAGAGTAAAGTTTACCCTAATCGGGGCTGGGATTGTAGCTTAATGGTAGAGTGTTTGCCTGGTATGCATGAAGCCCTGGTTCAATTCCTTAGTACCACATAAACAAAAAAGTTGGAAGTCGTGCTGTGGCTCAAGTGGTTGACACTAGCCTTGAGCAAAGGAAGTTCAGGGACAGCACCTAAGCCTTGAGTTGAAGCCCCAAGACTGGTTAAAAAAAAAATCTTTCTCTTTTTCCACCCTGACTGCTTTGGCTCCTGCTATGGAATCTGGGTCCATTTCTTCCCATTGTGAATCCTGCAAGATGGGGTTACAAGAGAGGAAGCTGCAGAAATTCTCAGACCTAACCCCAAATCCTGCTCCAACATCCTAACAGATGGCCTTCAGCATGCTACCTTGTTGCTTTAAATCTCAGTTTCCCCATCTGTAAAAAGGAACTACTCCATCCTACGAGGCAGTGCAGTTCTGAGGATTGAGTTGAGGCCTGTCAGGTGCTAACTGGTGCTCTTAGCCTAACCTACACAGGATCAAAGCACCCTGAGCCCAGGGCTATCCAGGGGCAGGGACCCTGGAAGATGTTCCCAAGAGAAAGAAGTCTGTAAGCAGCCAGAAAGGCTAGAAAAAGGAGAAGCCAAGCTGGAAGATAGGCTAAAGAGGGACTTCAGACAATCTCTGTTCCTGGAAGGAGGTGTCATTCTGACCTTGGGTGGGGAATTCTGAACAGAGCCAGGTTTGGAGACACACAAAGGTTCTCCAAGAAGGGGAAATGGAAAATAGCAGTCATCAGAGTAGCTAGTGCTTGCCTAGCACTTCTAGCTTCAGACACTATTTTAAGGGCTTTATATAATTTAATAGACAGTTCTATTAAAGCCTCTGTAGAGGCTGTGACTGCCCTCGGTGTTCAGAGGAAGAAGAGAAGGCTTGGCAAAGTCAACCATCAAGTTCAAGGTCACGTAACCAACAGCAGCTGGAAAATGTCACCAATGAGTCAGATCCAAGGGCTGCTCTGAGGTGAGAGGACACATGGCTAACTCAAAGCCAGCCTGAACCCAGGCTCAGTCATTGGAGGATCTGAGATGCTGGTTCAGGAGATGCATTCAAGGCCACACACCTGGTAGCCTTTCCAAAATTAAAGGGATGGTAGTGTTAAAAAGAAGTCATGGCTTTCTTCCATTTCTACCCTCACCAAGCTTCACCCAAGTGTCAGCCAAAAGCCCAGGCTGTTTGAGGGGTGTTCAGGATTGCTGAGCAGGAATACAGGGAGATAGACTCAGTGTACAAACTTGCAAACTGGACATAAGGTCCCTGTGAGAAAAATCTCACAATGCAGGCTTGGCTGTGAAAGGAAAGGTTTTCTAAGTCCCTGAAATTCCTTTTACACAACTGAGTCAGGTCTGTGGGCCTGGCTCTTAGAGTTTGGTTCCATGTCACAGAATGGAGAATAGGAAGGATATAACACAAAGGAAATGCCTGTGACTAGACGAGGAAGTGGAGCAGGAAGATGGCAGAAAGACAGATAAACCCAGATGAATTTGGACCTGCCAGTGAGGACCTTGCCTTCTCTCCTCCAAAGTCAGACTGCAGAAGGACCAGCTCCCTAGCAAGGCTCCCATTTCCTTGGGGACTGGGATGCCCTCTCCAGGCAGAGGTTTTTGAAATGGCTGAAGAACATCTACTTGGGTGAGTTGATGGAGGGCCTCATACGGACACTGTGCTGGGCACAGTGGCGACAGAGCACTCTGTGTTCCCAGGCCTTGCAGGGCATCTTGGGGACAGTGGTGGCGGTTTCAGTGAGGCTACACATGTTACTATTGTTTGGTTTTTGTTTCTCTATTTTGTTTTGTTTCACACTTCTGGGGATGGAAGCCAGGGCCCCACTGCTCTGAGTGTTAATGATCCTTTCTCTCTTTTTCCGTGTAGGGGGCAGGGCTGTGCTGTCTCTGTGGTGGGGCTGGTGCAGCATTAGCAGTGACCTGAAGCCATCCACAGTGCTGCTTGCCCCTGCCACTGAGGGAGCTGCCCCATCAGCTGGACCTGAGGAGGATACCAGGGGAGGATACATCCTGGGTCCTCAGGGTAGACGCAGGGCCTTTCACAGATCTTGTCCTCCTTCCTCTTGGACTCCATCTCAACCCCCTCCCCCCCACACATCATTGCCTCTACCACTCATTCCCCACAACTCCTCCCCCCACATAGAACCCCACAGTCCACTGGCAGCCCCCTGGCATTAACCAGATCACCCATGGCCACCCTGCATGTCCCATCCTTTACTTGACCATCTAACCACTTAAACCATGTCCCAGTTTCTTTTGCTTTTTGGTTTATATTTTAGACAGGCCTAGGCTTCTCCCCTGAGTGGCGTTCAATAATGATTCTTTGCCTTCCTCTCCAGCGTGGCTGGGTTTAAAGATAGGTACCACCATCCCTTGTGTATGAGATAGTGTCTCATTTTTGCCCAGAATGGCCTCAAGTCACCATCTTCCTATTTCTTTCTTTCTCCCCGGTCGCTGGGATGACAGATGTGTGCCACCACGCTCAGCCCCTCTCCTACCCATCTTACTTGTCTTCTTGCCTCCCTGCCTCTACCCTTTCCTTCATTTGAAAGCAATCTTTTAGTGTGTGGAGACATGCCTGAGTGGAACCTCTAGAACCTTCCTGACGTCCACGCTCCTCTGCCTGTCTGAAAGGCTCTTCTTGACTCTCTTTGCAGAAACACTGAGCTGGTCTGGAGACATCAAGGCCCAACATGAGGGTATTTGCCATGAGGGGAGCGGTAGCCTCAAAGGCTTAAGTGCAATAGGGAATGCTCAGGATCTTGGAGGGAGGAAGTAAGTGAATGAGGCAGCATGGCCCCCTTATAAGGGGTCCTAATGAGGCAGCATGGCCTTGGAGTGAGGACCAGAGACCTTCATCTCCAGGGTCATCCGTTCTGTCCCACTCTTAGACAAAAAGGCATGCAGTAATGGATACAGAGGTTTGAGGCCTCCTTAACACAGCCATAAGAACTCACATCCACACTGATTGCCATCCAGGGAAGATGCATCCTAATACCCACTGTAGGTGCCTGAAATAACAGAGAGGAGCGCGTATCTCTCCCTCCATATGTCCTGTGGGATTCCTGCATAGGACCAGAGCTACTTCACCCTGTGCTTTATGCTTTCGTGCTTCCTTGCACTTGAGGCTATTAAGTAAAATAAGAATGATTCAAACGTAAGCACTGTGGTGCCATTACGGTCAATCTGATGACCAAGATGGCAACTAAGTGATTAGTGGGCAAGTAGTATATACCATGTGTAGACACTCAAGAAGCATAGGAGACAGATCAAGATAGTAGAATGACTGCACCCTAGTACTAATCTAAGCAGTATAATGAAAGCATACAACTTAAACCTTGAATTACTAGCTTGGCACTGGTGGCTCATACCTATAATCCTAGCTACTCACGAGGCTGAGATCTGAAGATTGCTGTTCATAGCCAGTCTACTCAGGAAAGTCTATGGGACTCTTTTTTTGTTGTTTTGTTTTTATTGTCACATTATCTTTTTTGATATTTTTATTGTAATTAATAAAAGGGTTACATGATATTTGCCAGATAGAAGGTGTATTAATTCACATACATTGATACACTTTCACATGTCTTGGTCCCCATTACCCTCTCCCCCACCCCCCTATGGAATTCTTATCTCCAATAAACCACCCACAAATTGGAAGTGGAGCTATGGTTCAAGTGGCAAAAGCACCAGTCTGGAGCAAATAGGTTCAAGGAGACTGCCCAGGTCCCTAGTTCAAGCCCTAGCATGTGCAAGCACATGTGCATGCATACACACACACACACACACACACACACACACACACACACACACACACACACACACCTGAAATTATTTCTGTATCTTTTTATTTAATACCATCTGACTTTCATTTTCTGGTTGCCACAGGTGACTGAACCTTCAGGGGGAAAAGGAAAATTTCAAATAAAAGGGAAAAAAAAGATTACAGTAATGGTTAAAACTCTGGAACCAGAGTTTTTGGGGGGAGGGGGTCAGTTGTGGGGCTTAAACTCTGGGCCTGGGTGCTATCTCTGAGCTTTTTAGCTCAAGGCTAGCACTCTACCACTTGAGCCACAGCGCTACTTCTGGTTTTCTGATGGTTAATTGGAGATAAGAGTCTCACAAACTTTCCTGCCTGGGCTAGCTTTGAACCTCGATCCTCAGATCTCAGCCTCCTAAGTAGCCACCAACACCTGGCAAAGGCATCTGATTTTTAATGTCAGCTCCACTCCTTACCAAGAGTAACCACGGGCCCATTACTTGACCTTTCTGCACTTTTTTCTAACTTACAAATCAGAGTTGAGATGGTAACTACCTCAGGATGAGGACAGGGTGAGGAGTAGGGGCCACTGTCTTCAGAGGGCTGACAAGACTAGTGCAGCCATGTGATGATGGACTGTGAGGAGGGGTAGGCAGAGAGACCAGGTAGGAGGCCTGTCCCAGCCACAGGAAGGGCAGGCTCAGGAGTGAGAAAAGGACCTATTTCTCTAGCCACTCCTTGGAAGGTACCTCCCAGGTTCCCAGGCCCCACCCTCCTCCCTTCTCTGCCCCTGTTCCTGGAGCATGCCCCAGCCCACTCACCTCTCTGGGAATCCGCCCTCCCCTCTGGTCCTGCACACACTTCCTCTTCCTTTCCAAGTTTGCAGAGAGATAAAAACAGGTGTTTCTTCCACTGTCCATTTCCTCACTGTCACTACAAGACTCCTATTCAGTCCCTTGTGGGCCTGACAGGCCAGGTGCCTGGCTTTGAGGAACCAAAACCTCTATGGGCCCCCACTTTCCTCCTGAGAGTGGAGACCATCATCCCTAGTCCTCCTGTGCACACACCACAGGCTATACCTTGCTGGAGTCCCCCACCCCACCGCTGCCAGGCCAACAGGACTTCCTGGTCTCTAAGAATTCCTGGGAAGTCTACCCAAGATGATGGGATTCAACCCAGCCATGAAGGCCGCACAGGTGCATCAGCCTTCATAGCAGAAGCCCAGAATGGAGACCAAGTGTGGACCTGGAGCCTGCGACCTGGGTCTGGTCCTCGCTGTGTGATTCTAAGCAGATGCTTGGCTAGCTGCCATGTGAGGAATAGAGGAGTAAATGCATCTGGCTCACCACGTCACAAATGGGTCACTGGCAGCTACACTGCAGACATGAGGTGGAATACATCAGGTGAGGCATGGTGACAGCAACTGGGAACCCAAATACCACTGTTAGTGCATAGCTGGGCCGGGAGTTTGTCCTAGTGGTAGAGTGCTTGCCTACCATGCACAAAGCCCTGGGTTCGATTCCTCGGTACCACATACATAGAAAAAGCCAGAAGTGGTGGTGTGGCTCAAATGTCAGGATTCTAGCCTTGAGAAAAAAAATCCAAGGACAGTGCTCAGGCCTTGAGTTCAAGCCCCAGGACTGACAAAAAAAAGGACACAGGCACTACACTAAAGTATTTCCTTTGCTTGAAGTTTCATATGCCTTCACTAAGCTGCAACACAGAGTTAGAAGGAAAAAAAATCAACTTTCTCTCTGACTTTGCCTATTTTCCATTCTCTGGGAACTGAGCATCTATAGCTTAAAAGAAAGACAATTATAATGGCAGGTGCCAGGAGGGATTTGTTAAAATGATACCTTTGATCACAGAAGAAAAAAAATCTTACCTTAAGGATGGACACCTGGCTTAAAAGGAGTATGGGAAAATGAAGCCCCTCCTGTGTTTAAAGGGGTGCTTAAAGAAGGCAGACATCTACATCACTGTGGCCCAAATTTAGTACTCTGACCAAATTAAGTATCTCTGGAGCCAACTGGTAATGTCCAAACAATGTATCAGTAAGAATGATTGAATGTACCAAGTGTCCAGAACAAATGAGAACACTTACCCTGAGACAAATTTATGCCAAACTTGACTTAGGGTAAGTGTTCTCTAACCCATTTTCTAACCATGAATGCTAAATGTTAGAGCACACAGGTGCCTCTTATCAGTTGTGCCTGAACCAGTTTCTGAGTGGGTACTGTCCTTTCCTTTGCTTTATAAACACACTTTCTTGCTCTTTACCTTAGTATGTCCTAAAATTCTTATTTTGTGATATTATGAACCTAGTACCCAAGGGCCAGCTCGAGGCCTCTTTCCCTGGAGACTTCTCTAGAACCTCTTTGGTTCTGGTCACAATCACAAAGACTCAGCTGTGCCAGCCATTGTTATGGTTCTCTTTCCCAGATCTGTGGGCATATGGCAACCAACCATGTTTGAGTCACCATCATCTAAGAGACAAGAGCTTTGTGTAGGATTTGTGGAATATGGGGAGCAGGCAAGGAAGGTGGAGAAAGCAAGAGGAGAGTGAAAAAGGGAGTAGGGGAGGGACAATAAGAGAGAGAAGGGAGAAGGAAGGAGGTAAGGAAGGGGAGAAGGGATGGAAGAAAAATCTGGAAGGCTTCTGTCACAAGGTTTCTGTCACATCTCTCCAGACTGAGCAGGAAAACCCTTCCATGGCAACTCTTAAGCCTGGTTTAGCCTCTACTTGCACATTAACAAGCATGAGGAATGAACCCCCTTTTCAGATTGCTTCATTTGTGGTTAGATTCTGAAATTAGCAAGCTCTTCTTGTGTGGCCTATGTCTCCGATATGAACCTGGCTGGCTCAGACCTGTAACCCTAGCTGTCCGGGAGGCTGACATTGAGAGGATTTCAGTTGGAGGTCAGCTCAGGGCAGAATTTGTGACACCCTATTCTCAACCCAATAAGATGCCCAGTGAGCTGGCACACCTGTCATCCCAGCTCTGTGGGAAGTATAAATAAGGGGCTCACAGAACAGGCAAGCCCAGGGAAAAAGGTGAGACCCAGTTCAAAATTAACCTGATTCAAAAATGGATGAGTGTATATATAGCTCAAGTAGGATAGTGAGATGCCTTGAGTTCAAACCTTAATTAGGAAAGGAAGGAACGCAGAGTCTCTCCCTTGTTCCTTCTGAGCTGTACCTGGTTGAGCTGACCCTTGAGGAGAGTTCTTCCCAGGTCCCGCCAGGGCCCCAGAGCCCATAGGAAGTGACAGAGGCAGCTCTCGTCCCTACGTCCCTACATCTTGCTTCACTACTCTTTCACTTTGCAGGTATGTGCTTTCAAGAGAGCACATAATTTACTCTCTTTACCAGTCAGTGCCTGTCCTCCTTCTGCTCTTTGGTCTGTATGAGGAAAGTCAGATTTCAGTAATGATTGTTATTATCTTATTTGTTAAGTATTTTCTGGGCACCAGGCCTGTGATATCAATTAGAAGAGGGCTACTAGCCATGTGACCTGAGGCAAGTAACTTAACCTCTCTGTATCTCTTTTTCTGAATCTGTTAAATGAGTAACTAGTACAGACACCATAGGCTTACAGGGAAGATTAAGTGATGAGGTGTAACATGTCCAAAATAGTGCTCTTACTAGCACAATTTAACATTCATTCTGGAATCTAGGGCAGGAGCAAAGGTTTTGGAGGACATGGGACAAGCCCTGGACTTAGCTTGTCCCGCGGCTGGCAGGGTTGAGTAGAGGCAGTAGAATGACCCAAGAATTAGATTCCAGTAGAGGCACCTGCTTTACTCTGAGGTATTCCTGTCTATAGACAAAGTAGCCTTGCAAGATCCAAAGGACCCAAGCCCTGGAATCCCCAAGGGGACCAGTGATGAAGATGAGGTGCCCATCCTACCTTCTAGGCTATGTGCTGGTGCCTAAGAGCTGGAAAACTGACCCAACTCTGGATCCTCAGTTTCCCTGATTGAACAGCCAGGCTATATAGCCAGAATCCCTGAGGGCCACCTAGCCACTAGGGCTTTTTTTTTGAACTTTGCTACTTTCAGAGAACCAGGCTGATATTGGAGACTGGGACTAGAGAGTTTGGGGCCCTGAACACTTGATGCCTTGCACCTCTCCTGTCTGCTGAGCTCTACCCTTGTTCCAGTTTTGAAGGAAGGCCCGGGGAGCCACTGGGGAGAGGGTAGGAGGAGGGGAGAGGGATGTCTGGGCACCACTCTCTCCAAGGAGGATTTACTTCTCCATCCACCCTTCTCCATTGCTGCGCACCATGTCAGGCCAGGGGCTGCCCTGAGAACTTGGACTCCACAGGAACCCGGAATCCCGGCCCCTGGATGGAATCCCGGCCCCTGGATGGAATCCCCTCAGGCCAGCCCTAAAATATGGGGCAACCACAGATTTGGTAAAGTCTTGATCATGGAGAAGCAAGTTGCTCTTCCAAGAAAACCAACTTGGAATCCCCTTTGTAAGTCAAAGGTATTCCTTCGTTTTTCTCTCCTGGAAAAAAGAAAAGAGCCCAGCTTTTATAAATTATGTTTGCTCAAAAAGAAGCGATCAGAGACCCGGCTGTTGGAAGGGCTCATTTGCATATGGATGTGCTATTTATACATGCACTCCTATTCATTACCGCAAACCTCCCCCCCCCCCGCCCCCAGGCCATCCGCTGAGTGAGGGGCGCTGCCTGCGCCCGCGTGCCTTCCGCGCCCAGTGTGCCCTGGCCCGGCGCCCTGGCGTTTGGCTCCCTCTCACCCAGGGCATCGGAATGGCGGCGGTGGGTGGGTCAGAGGAGGGGAAAGGCAGGACGGAGCGGCCACGAGGACTGGGCGGGGCCGAGGTGTGGTGAGGCGGGGCGCCGGGGCGCGTAGGGAAGGGAGGGGACCCGGAGGAAAGGTCGGACGCCGGCGCTGCGCGACAGTCCCGGCAGAGCCAGGGTCGGCGCTGGAGAAGCCTTAGGCCTTCTTCCCGGATTTTGGCGATCGTGGCCCGGTAACAAACTCCCGGCCTCTCCAGTGCCAACCCTCGCAGCCCCTCCGGCAGACAAAGTGTAGTGGGTCCCCGTGGCAATGCCCGGGTCAGCCGGGAAGGCGCCCGCAGTCCCGGGCTGCAGAGCACCCGGGCCGCCCCGCCGGCCCCGCGGGCCGCGCCGCCCTCCGCCCTCCCCGCGCCCGGCTTTCTAATGGGATTAGGCTTCACATGGGTCAGGGAACAATTTATTATTCTGCTGGCAAGAGCCAAGTTTCTCTTTGAAAAATGGTTACTCCCGGAGTCGGCAATTACTTCAAAATAAATTTACCAAAGACAAAATTGTGCCTCTTGGGTCAGTAAACGACTTGCCTGTTTGGGGCTGAGGAGACAAGGTGTTTATTAAGGACCTCCTTCGTTTCCCGTGCAGGTTTTTCAGTTTGAATAATTGTCCAATTAAATATAATTTGGAAGTCAGTGCTAACCCAGTGGCTGGATTGCGAAAGGAAGAATCACTCGGAGGCGTGCATTAATAAATCCCTCGGAGCCCCGTGCTCCCCAAACCCCTCCTTTGGGTTAATTTTGAGATTTCTTTTTTTTTTTTTTTTTTGTCTTTCCACAGCCTATAGCCTCCCGTTTGGAAATGAGCTTCTCCCCTCACCCCCAAAGAATTCCTAGGCCTTGTTTCCGTTTGTCTGTCTGCTTCTGTCTAGCAGGCAGATGCATGGGGTCTCTAGGCTAGAGCTGGCACCCTGGTGCCAGGGCTAACTGGCCATTCTTTTATGGGCTGTGCACTTCTAGGTCCATTTGTTCATTCATCCATTCATTCACTCATTTCCTGAGGACATACTCTGAGGCAGGACCTGAGCTAAATAAGGAGAAAAATCAAACATCATCATGTTTCTGAATGTTAACAAGGGATAGATAAGAAGGCCATTGATTGTCAAATTTACAAAAGTAGAGGTAGGTCCTGCTCTCATGCTGCAGATAGGGAAACTGAGTTAAAAGATGAAAGAGCTGGAAGCCCGTGGCTCACACCTGTAATCCTAGCTACTCAGGAGGCTAAGATCTGAGGATCGTGGTTCAAAGCCAGCCCAGGCGAAAAATGTCCGTGAGACTCTCATCTCCAATTAACCACCAGAAAACTGGAAGGGGTGATATGACTCAAGGGGTAGAGCGGTAGCCTTGAGCTGAAGTGCTCAAGGACAGCCCCCAGGCCCAGAGTTCAAGTCCCAAAAACAAAATAAAACAGAAAAGATGAAAGAGAGGCACGTAAGGAGAAACTGAGGAGCCAAGGCTCCTGTTGACTAAGGTGTGGTTTAGGACTGTTATGCCTATTTGCTGTGCTTATGGATGTGTATGGTAAAAGAAATAGGAGGCCAATGCTAGAGTTCCCACAATATGCTTCGTCCTCTGGGGATGCCTTGTGCAGGGCATTTGAATGCTCAAAGCATATATGTGCTACAGTCCTGGCCAGCTGGAGATCTGATGGCATGAAATACCATGTCCCTAAGGGCCTGGTAGGAAGGAGAGACATTGTCCTAGACACAGAAGCCATCAGTCTTGAATGTAATATATGTTATGTCTGCCACTTTTTAATCCCCGTCTACACTGTCCAGGCCAAGTGGTAGGCCTTCTCTTTGAGAGCCTGAGGGCCCCCTCCGCAGCTGAGCATCCTGTGTGGTGCCCTCTGGAGGCTGGCTTCTGGCTTTCAGAAGTGGATGATACTGGTTTACAGATAGACGCCAGTATTGGCCCATCATAGTAATTCATATATTGGAAAATTTTTAGCATTTCTATAACTGAACACCATTCTAAGTACTAGTGACACCATGATGAAAAAAAAGGCTCAAATTCCCATTAACATGGAGTTGAAATTTTGTGAGACCAGACAAATAACCAACATTACCAACAAAAATATGTAGTCTGCCAGCTGGGATAAGTGCTGGTTCCAAAACGTAGAACAAGAGACAAGTTAGGTAGTGCACGGGTGCAAGTTTTAAATGGAGAAAATCTCACTGAACAGTTGGTATTTTAGTGGAGACTTGATAGAAGTGTGGGGAGATTGTCTAGCTGAACTTTCTAGATCTGGTGTCGATATGAATAAAAAATGGTCTGGCTGGGAGTTTGGCCTAGTGGTAGAGTGCTTGCCTACCATGCATGAAGACCCGGGTTCAATTCCTCGGAACCACATACATAGAAAAAAAGCCAGAAGTGGTGCTGAGGCTCAAGTGGTAGAGCTCTAGCCTTGAGAAAGTCCAAGGACAGTGCTCAGGCCCTGAGTTCAAGCCCCAACTGGCAAAAAAAAAAAATGGTGGACACAACATGTCGGGTAAAGTGTGTCCCATCATGCCACTTCTTGTTCCTATACTGCCTCAGGCTCTTGCTTGAATGCTTCTTCTTCCTCAAATGCTGTGAGTTTCTACTCAAATGCTTCCTCTTCCCATAATGCCTTGGGTGCCCACTCAACCAATAAAAAGGGCTGGGGTGGCACATGTACAAAGCCATCAAGCAATCAGCACAAAGCTCGGGGGAGGAGAGGTGAGAGGAGCCCAGTACTATAATAGCATTGGTACTAGAATATACTTGTTCTGTTTACTTTAAACACTTCCCTGCCTTTTAATTGTTAAATGGGAGGATAGAACAGACCAGTACACCCCTAGATGGCATCACGAGGGTTCAGGGCTAGAAGGAATGAAGAAAGTGTGAGGGCTGCAGTGGCTGCATTACAGAGGAAGCAATGATAGGAGACGTGGGAAGTGAAAGAACAGACCAAAAGCAAGGACTTGTCTTCCGGCTTCCTCTGTGGTTCACGCTATAGACTGCCTCTTGGCCCTACAGACTAACTCATGGTCCCAAGACCTCCCCACAGGTCTGCCGAACCCTGTCCTGGCTCTCCTGCAGCTCTGGGAGTCTTGCTGGGAGGAGGCACAGAGCAAATGGTAAGGAGGATACACAGCTGGAGCAGGCCGGGCCCCTCTGCCTGGTCCCGCTTCCTTCCTCAGCCCCACTGGAAAGGAAGGAATGGTGCTTGTCTGCCCATATTCACAGCTATGGAGGTGATCCAGGCTGAAAGAAAATCAATAAGATGTGTCCATTTATGTGTTACAAAGAAAGAAAGGTCTGCAGACAGAAATAGGCCGGGATTCACATGCGGGCGACTTAATAAGACTTTCCTCCAGTTTGAAGAGGACGGTAATTTAGATTTGCCTTTGAACATCTCCTTTTTGTGTGTGTGTGTGCCTCAATAACTCTCAGGATCAGCTTGCTTAGGAAGCCAGGGAAAGGAGATTGGCCGCCTTCTTAGAAGACAAGCCCGTTTGGGAAGGCTGCTTGCTCAGAGAAGTTCAAACACCGGCCTTGAGAAAAGATGAAAGTGCCACATCAGCACATCCTCGGCCCATTGATCACGATTGAGGCCTGGGCCTGGTGCATTTGGGCTGGAGCGGGACAATGAGAACAAGGCCAGGCTGCCAGGAGGCCTCATCTGAGCCACCACGGAGTGGGAGATGCTCATTACTGGTAGCAGTGCTTCGTGGCCTATTGGGGCAAAAGACAGCTAGGCCTACCCTGCAGAGACTGTCTGGCAGGACTCACAGTTCACAGGCTTCAATGCCCCAGGCCCCATAGCAAGCTGCCTGAACCACGGCTCAGGAGGCAGGCTGACTCCAGCCTTGGTCTGTGGTAGGCAGGATGCAGGCTGCCTCTCCTTCCCAAGCGTGGCCCATAAGTTGATCCAGTTTATCCCTAGAGATTTCTGCTCAGCAAGTTCAGGAATACCTGCAGGAAAAGAGGAAAGGTACAACGTGGGCTCTCCTGAGGAAGGAGGTAGGGCTTTGCCTGCCTCTCAGGGTTATGTTTGGGCAGCCTGGACCAACCACTTGATTCTTCTTGAGTGAACTCTCTCTTACCTGGACTGCTCACCCTGACGAGAAAAAAAAAATAGGGCTCAGGAGTTTCAGACAGTTGGCTCCATCTCAGATGCAGAAAAAACTTTGGAGGGATACTCCCAAGTTTGCAATTCGCTCGCTAACCCTCTTTTCAGACCATCTCAAATATCTCCTTTTCCATTTTCCCAAGAAAGACAAATATCCTATCTTCAATGCTCCCTATGCTTTCTACAGGCCCATAATAACTTCTCCTGGCTATCAAGTACAGCATCACTGGTACAGAGCTGTCTCTGAGCCCTCCCAAATATATACTGCAAGCTCCTGTAGTAAGACCCTGCTTGCTCACAGCACAGGCATGGTGCCTGGCACAGAGCAGGTATCAGCAGGTATCACATGGTCTCCTGTCACCGCCTCAGGGCAAAAGGACAGAGCTGGCTATGTTCAAGGGTCTCTAATCTGCCAAGGTCATGTGTAGTGAAATGAGTAGTAGACCCAGCATTCAGTAGAGTGGCAGCTCAGGGATCCTACCTCACTTAGTTCTCTAGGTTCTCAGGGTACTAGGAGGACTTGGAGCAGAGCCGAGGAACTTTATTCCAAAGCCCAGTTAGCATTTGACTGTGAAAAAGTTTACTGCATCCTCCCCGGAAGACCTGTGTGTCTCTTGCTCTCTACCCAATGCATGAGCCACCGGTAGCTGGGAAACACTGGCAATGTAGCTAGTCACAATCAAAATGTGTTGAAAGTATAAATGATCATGCTATACTTTTATAACTAAAAAAGAATTAAAATATGACAACTTTTCTATCTGGGTTTAATGCCCCATACCACATACCACACCACATCCCCCAACACACAGTGTATTGAGTTTATATTATGGTTTGAGTATGAAGTATCCCCTCTTAAAAGGCTCCTGTATTGAAGCTTGGTCTGTCATGTAAACAGTGTGCAGAGCTAGGGCTTTGGGGAAGTGATTGAACCATGACATTATGTATAGCTTAATCCCTTGATAGAGTCATAATATGATGCCTTCATTTGGGGTTGGTGGGAAGCAGGAGGAGGGGCTTAGGTGGAGGAAGTGGGCCATTGGGGTATGACCTGAAAAGATATATGACTCCTCCCCTTCCTGGTGTGCGTTGTTCTCTCTCTGTCTCTTTCTCTGTCTCTGTCTGTCTGTCTGTCTCTCCTCTCCTCTCCTCTCCTCTCCATTCTGGCTACCATCAGGTGAGCAGCTTCTCATCACCAGGCCCTTCCTCCAAGATGCTTCTGCCTTGCTAAAAGCCTAAAAGCAAAGGAGCCAGCTTATCATGGACTGAAACCTCTGAAAGCATGAATCAAAATAAAAATACATCTTTCCCTCTTTCAACTCGCTTCTCCCAACTGCTTGTCACAGTGACCATAAAAAGTCTAACAGTCTAACATGGATTACATGTTGAAATGGTGTGGGTTTTATAAACTCAATAATAATAATATTGGATAATTTTGGGTTAAATACATCATTAAGATTGATTTCAGCATTTTAATGTGACTACTGGAAACTTTACCTATGTGGCTGGTGATAAAATTCTTTTGGACAGCCCTGTCTACTTGGTCTCTGAGCATGAGTGCCTTTGGCATCCATACCATTTGATAGCGGATTTGAAAGTCTTGGAATGGAGCCATTTTTACAAGAATGACAGGAGGAACCAGACCTGTCTTGGGAAGGGCTAATGCCAAAAGCTAGGCCTCTTGGAAAGCTTCAGGGTTTTTGCTATCAAGAGCATTGTCTTTGATGATGCAGGTTGCAAGGGATCTCTTATTGATGGCTAAGGTGTCACTAGGCGGTCACTAGAAGAGATCCTCTGGACACTTTCTTCTTTGTCCATCTGAAATTTATGTGTGGGCCAGTACTGTTAGCTCAACAGACTACCCAATCTCCACTGAGTCAAGGAACCCCCATTAGGGATACCAGAGGGAATACCAGAGTATTCTCTTTTTGCATTCTAATGAGAATTTATTGACACACGGAGATAGCTGGATAGTGTAACCTACAGACTGGAGTTTCCTGAGCCCTTTTGACTTCTTTTTGTGGGTGTATGTGCCAGTACGGTCGCTTGAACTCAGGTCCTGGGTACTGCCTGTTAGGCTTTTTTTTTTTTTTTTGCTCATGATAGTGATTTTCCTCTTGAACCATAGATCCATTTCTGTCTTTTTGGTGGTTAATTGGAGATAAAAGTCCCACAGACTTTTTCTGGCTAGGCTGGCTTCGAACCATGATCTTCAGATCTCAGTCTTCTAAGTAGCTAGGATTACAAGTGGATGAGCAACCAGTACCTGGGCCAGCTTCCTCCCTCCCTCCCTCCCTCCTTCCTTCCCTCCTTCCTTCCCTCCTTCCTTCCCCCATCCTTCCTTGTTTTTTCAAGAAGTACAATGTGGTTTTTAATGACAATTGATTTTAAACTTTCCAGAGACCATTACACAAAGCAAAAGAACCTCAGCATGTTCCCAGAAGGCTGGTTTTTCAGAGGCCCACACTTCCTTATAGTGAAGTGAAGCTACAAGTGGTAATACCCATATTTACAGAGAGCTCTCAGGGGAGGTACCATCTCCAACCCCTCCAGCCTGAACTGTCTGTACTTCTGTCTCACCACAGTAGGCCCTACCCCTGGGAAGGCAGGCTACAAACTGCCCATGGAGTCCAAGTAGCTGGGTACCTGAGTTTTCTGAGCTGAGAGTATTCCCTTCCCTCAGCCCCAGGATCATCTGACCTCTAAACTTGTACTGGCTCTCTCCAACTGAATGTCCTTTTATTGTTTGCCCCTTGGTAATTTCCTCCTAAAGCCCTGAGATCAAGCGCTCTGGCGCCTCAGGGATTGCCTGTGCACTGGAGCACAAGGATTGTGTGTGCTCTGACCCTCTGTCAAAGGCTCCTACCATGTCAACCTTTCTACCATGCTGGCCTAGGCCTCCTGCTGTGTCTCCCATTTGGAGGGCACCAGCTGATGCCAGGCATTGGGCCCTGTGTTCCATCATAGAATGGACAGGATCAGCCATGTGCAAGTGCAGAAGAGAGGGTCAGATACACCTTGGGGGTGAAGCAGTCTTTGGAGACTGGGAATCTAGGACACTTCCATGACCCCTCTACCTGAGTCTCTGAGGTGTGAAATCTTCTGGGCCAGCGTGACATAAACAGTCTGGGGCAGGCTTGCCATGGGATGCAGGAGATGATCCTATGCATACCCTTGATCTTGCCAGTGCTGTCCCAGACAGCTTACTAGGAGCCAATAGAGAAGGTGAGATAACTAGTCCAGGAGCATGGCAGGCCCTGGGGCACCTGAACAACTTCAAAAGCGGGGAGGTGCCAGCTTCCTGTCTGCAAATGAGTGTCTCCCAATGGCCTTAGAAGCTGGAACAGCAAGATTCCTGGAGAGATGAAAATGCCAGGTGACTCTGGCAAGAGGACTGAGAGGTTCTAGGGATGACTAAGTAATTAAAGTAGTCCAGCAACCAGCCAGGGGGGACCTGGAGGGGCATGGAGTGTGTGAAGAGAGGCTGCCCACAGACACAGCCTTGGCCAAGGCAGGTGTGCTGTCAAGAACACACCTGTAAGAATTATCTCATTCCCATAAGCCCTAGGAGCAGTGAACCCCATGGTGGCATTGAGACAGGCCACCCTGGGTATATATGTGTGACTATAGCTCTGTCTCACTGCCCACTCTAAGTCTTGCCCTCCTCATCTATAAGATTCTTTGGAGCCATTGGTCACTGCTTGTCCACTCTGGAGACCCAGGTGATGAACCAGGCTCTGCTCCTTTGAGAAGAGGGGTCTGGCATTCTGGCCAGCAGGGGCAGAGCCTAAGCTGGCAAGGGTGGGCAGATGAAAGGCACTCCTACCTCCCTTCCCAGCCTGGGGCCAGACACTTCACCTATCCTCTTCTCCTCTGCAGAACTGTAAGAATTATTATTTTTTAAATCCTCATTGGAATGCTAATTTTGATTTTGAGTGTCTGTCATGGGCTCTTTGAAGTTTTTCAGACAAAATAAGTATCTCCTTAACAGAGGGGATTAGCGCCTACTTGTTTAGAATCCTCTGACTGAGAATGACAAGCAATTTCTGAATCTGTGGGGTTTAGGGAGGCTGCAGGAAGAGGGGCTGCATCCCTCCCTGGTGGTCAGCTTTCCATAAATGGCTTAATGGGGTTAGACTTTAGCCCCTTAAACAGGGATCAGAGCCCCCAGCTTGAAAGCCAATGAGCAGTGAGGCAAATCTTGCTATTAAAATCCAGCAGGACTTGGTTAGAACTCTTTTATTCTCTTAAGTTAAAAAAAAAAAAAGTCCATTCCCCTTGCAGGATTTAGGACCCACTCTAGCCAGCTGCCCCAGCCTCCTTCCCAAAATGCAGGCCTTTGCTCCACAGGTAATTCATAGCCCAGACTCAACCCAGGCTGGGGATGTTCCTGGCTTTATGATTCCATTCAATTCAGGAGTGCTAATGGGGCAATTTGTAAAGAAAGAAATATAATGAGTTATCACAAAGCCCAGCAAGGACTCGACAAACCAGGCACTTCCCATCCATCAAGCATCCTAGCGTGGTAGAAGACCAGCAGTGCCAGAAATCTTGTGAGGCCCCTGGGAATGCAGCCTGGCTCTGCCTGGACGTGCACACACAGCCCCTGCAGCCGCCTCCTGTGCCCTTTACTCCTCTCCCCTCCCAAGTTGTGGTCCTGGGTCAGCAGAACCCCCAGGGCTATGGTAGGAGGTGCGTGGAAGTAAAAGGTGAGATACTTAGGATTTATTTGCTGGAGCAAAATGATCATGCAGGTCATTTTTAAAAACACCATTCATATCCTGTGAGACCATGGAAGACTAAGTGTGCTGTGGCATTTCCCGGGACACCCACTGCCAGTATGCCAGCACTGCTGGGGCTAGACCTAAAGTATGGGCAGACCTGAGGTGGGACATGACACAGACCCTCTACAGAGAAGGAGCACCACACTCCACCCACTCAAATCCCAGAGCCACAAACAGGCAGGTGCATCCTGTTCCTCCTTCAGATGTGAGTGATGAGCCCAGAATGCCAGAGGATTCACAGTAAGGCAGTGGCGGCTTGCCACAAGGTACAACATTGCCTAGGACAGAGTGTGGTTGAGGCTGAGGCGGGTAGGGGGCAGTAGAAGAGATACAGCCTAGAGGACTTCATCCAGCAGACCTAGATGCAAGTCTCTTGACTTCGGCACCAGCCAGATCTCCTAATCCTTGGTACTGGACTGGTCCTAACTCTTCCCTGCCCATCTATCTATTGCCCCTGTGGGCGTTGGCCCTGGGAATCCAGAAGATAGAGTCTGGACCAACATAGGGAGAAGTTCTGGCTCACAAAGAAGGGTCACTAAGTTGAAGTGTCCTTGTACCTTTTCTCTTGCTCACCTTCCGCCAAAACCTCGGGTGGACCCTAGTAATCTGCCCACCAAATCCCTCATAAGAAGCCTTTAGGTAGAGCTACAGGTTGTGGGAAGGCCCAAGACCAATAGGTGGGACAAGTAGAAGTCTGGACTCCGTAAAGGTTGCTTGATTCAGGCACAGTGCAATGTGTGGTCCAGACTGGTCTTCAGTATGGCTGTGTCCTTTCTACTCTGATCTGCCTTCTTTTTCTCTTATTTTTGCAAGCAAGATTCAGAGGTGGGGGTGAAGAGGGAATCATAGAAACCCCAGGAAGGTCACCTTGAAGCCTCAGAATTGGCAGATCACCCCCAAAAAGGCCCAGTTGCTTCCTTGTTATGGATGATAAATCATGAGCATTCTGAAACATGTGTGTCAATCTGTCTCACAACACTCTTATGTTCAATTCACTTATTGTCTTAACAGTCGTATGATAAGATAAAATAACCATTATTGCCATTTTCAACCTGGCAAGCTGAGGCACAGGAAGGCTACCTAACTGGCTTAGGATCATAACCCCTGCCCTCCACTAGTGAATGACAGGAAATTCAAACCAACCAGCCTGACTCCAGAATAGCTTTTCCAGTGGCTAATGGTGTCCAGAGGCCAGCATGAGTTAGACACCCATCCTGAAAGGCTAGGCCAAGCAGCAGAAGGGCAGCTTCCTGGGCAGAGGGGGATCTCCTGGCAGGAGAGAGTTCTACACAGCCTTTTGGGCCTGAGCCCAGACAGAGGTCTCCTCTGCCTTGTGAGGGAGGCAAGACAAGCAGACACAGGCATCAAAAGCTGGGAGATGATCAAATAAACACTATGTGACAAGTACCACATTCAGCATTTCACCCCACAATAATTCACAAAAGTCTCTTGGCAGCCCTACAAGGTAGAAACGACTGTCTTATAGCGCTAAGATGGAAGTGAAGCAAGGTTGAATAACTGGTCCCAACTCACACAGCTAGAAAGAAGCACAGTTTGGTTCCAAGTCTATCTCATTTCAAAGTTGCATCCATACCACCAGGTGCCAGAGAAGGGCAGATGGGGCTAGAGGAAGAACGCAAGGAACAGTTGGAACTCCAGAGACACATGTGGGACTGAAAACCCTGCTTGGGTTCACCAGAGCTGGACATGCCAGGAAATCACACTTGCAGTCATCTGGAATTCCAAAAAAGAGAGACACCCCGCCCCCTCCACACACACACACAGGTGCCAGCGGAGGTCAGGCACTGCTGAGACTGGCCTTGCCTCCTGCTTATCACTTCCAACCTCCTCTAGGCTATGCAAAGTTCAGCCCTGTTGCCTACCAGAGGGAGAGAGCACCTCTCAACCCTGTTTCTCATTCTCACTGCCCCAAGGGTTCTAGCCCCAGAAGGATCCACCACTGCTGGGGTGTCCCTCTCGCCATGCCCTGTGTCCCACACTCACAAGTGCCCACGTCCCATAGAGTCACCACTCTCGGCTTCCTGGCTTGCCCATCCTGTAGCCATCCTGGGAAGGGAAGGGTTACCGCTGCTACAGCCGAGAGGAGGCCGCTGTTCCCCAGTGTTAAGCAGCTTTAGTGTCTCCTACCCCAGCCCTGATTTAAAATTCATAAATGCTAATCCTTCATAATTTACGGTTTAAAAGCAGCCCCACTCACAGGCCCCGTGGCTACAGCTCTGTCAGAGTAATTATGCCGCCAAGCTGAAATTGGACTACTAACTGAGATATTAAGCAGGGGTGTGGGGAGGGGGGGGGATCCTCGTGCTGGCAGCCGACCCAATTATTCCAAATAAGCAAACAGATTAGTGAGTAATTTTCCAGTTAAATTTGGTGATTGGTGCCAGAATTGTATGTTAAATATTCAGAAGTAAATAGATTAAAGATGAAATGTGCCCCCCTCCCTTTTTCTGGGCTTAATTTACTGTGTATATTAAAACTTTTTCATGAGGAGGAAAAAAGTAAAAAAAAAAATGATAATTAAAAAATCCAAATAAATCCCTCTGGGCCTCCTGGTGAAGCTTGGCAGAGACCAGAGCTGGGCCCTTCAATCTCCTCCACTTCCAAGCCCTCCTGGGCAGGGCCAACCATCCTCAGGGGACAGAGCCAAGGAGGGTGAAGGGGCTGTGTATCAGGTTGGGCTGGGGACTCACTGCTCCCACGTGCGGGGGTTGTACTTCCGTACAAGGGAAAAAAAAATTTATATCCATTAGTGCTAAAATCTAGCAGAGCTGGGGAAAGCCAGGCAGAGGTGGAGGAGGGAGAGAGAGGTGGCTCTTAAATCTCAGTATGTGGTGAGCTCCTCCTCTTCCTGTTATAGAGCCATGGCTAGTTCTTAGGTCCCAGTGCCCAGAGCTGGATCCCACCACCATGCCTTCCCAATCTGGCTATAGCATTGGCTGTTAGGCTTGGAGCTGTGGGTGCTTTCTTACCTTTCGAGCAGCCTAGCCTCCAGGATACACACCTGGCTGAGCCTCCTGTTTTTCCTCCTTGCCTTCTCCTTTAGACTCTGTAACAGCTCAGCCACAGCTGTGTATCTGACAGAGAGAGGTCTGTGGGTCATCATCTCAAAAACCTAATATAGGGCCGGGAATTTGGCCTGGTGGTAGAGTGTTTGCCTAGCATTCACAAAGACCAGGGTTCAATTCCTCAGTACCACCTACATAGAAAAAATCAGAAGTGGTGATGTGGCTCAAGCACTACAGCTCTCGACTTGAGAAAGCCCAAGGACAGTGCTCAGGTTCTGAGTTCAAGCCCCAGGATTGGCAAACAAAGAAAAAAACCACTCTAGTGTAGAAATAGAGGCTGAGAAAAGTTCATGGACTGTCAAGTCACCCAGCATCCAGAGACAGAAATGAATCTAGAATGAGCATGTGCTCTCTGGTTCCCCCTAGAGGGAACAGGTGTCTAGTACAGGCTTACCTGGGTAGAAGGAAGCTCTGTCCTTGGTCAGGTGAGCCCGCTGGGCAGCATGGAGGACAGAGGTTGGCAATGGCTGCAGAACATGTTCTACTTCATCTGGTTTATTCTCACTTTCTTGTTTTTCTATTATAGTTGTGGCTCAAGCAATGCCAGGGAGATCCTCTGCTTTGTGGAACACACCTGAGCGGAAAGGGTGACTAGCTTCTCCTTCCATGATGCACCTATTCACAAGGTGTGGCCTAGACCCCCAGACCACACCTGTGTAAACACAGGACAGGCAGGCAGGCCTCAGTGCCCACAGCCCAGGCATATGAAAATGGTGGAGAAACGTGTTCTGTCTGTCCCTAACTCAGCTACTGATTCCCTAACATTTGAGTGCCCCCTGGGAATCTTTCAAAATTCCAGCACCCTACACACAGAAACACACATGCAAGTGAAATCTCTCAAGAATTATGAGCCAGCCTACCGACAAGTTTCTACTAAGAGATGAGTGCTTTGCAGTTTTAACCAACTGAGCTTGGTGCTTTGCAATTTAAAACAAAACAAAACAAAACAGCCATTGAACACTTTCTTTCTCCAACCAAATCTTTTGTATAAGGCCATTATGCAAAGCAGGTAGCAACAGAGTTCAGGCTAAATGTTCTTATCCGCCATTTCCTTGTCCCCCTCCAATTCTCAGTCACCTCTGAGGGAACCCCTAGTGTCCCAGTAGAGAGGAGATAGTGGAAGACAATCCTCTAATTTGGAGTTCTTGATTTACTCCTCATAAGGACCCCCTTAATCAGTGGGCCCAGTCAGCTGACTCAGTGCTTTGGGCTCAGATGATCAGCAGCAAGGGGAGGCAGAGCCACAGAAACTCAGACATGCTGACAGCTGTCAGAAGTGAGAGAGTTACTCCAGCTAATGATCTGCTGTGGCTCTACTCTTGTCCTCAGAAAGTTTACAACCATCTTTTGGAGAGTTCCCAAGAAGAAGCCACCTGTTAGAGTTTAAAGAGTGGGCCAGGCGCTGGTGGCCCATACCTATAATCCTAGCTACTCAGGAAGCTGAGATCTGAGGATTGTGGTTCAAAGCAAGCCTAGACACAAAAGTCTGTAAGACTTTCCAGAAAACCAGAAACCAGAAGTGGCACTGTGGCTCAAGTGGTAGAGTGCTAGCCTTGAGCTGAAGAGCTCAGGGACAGCATCCAGGCCCAGACCGGGGAGAAAAAAAAAAAAAAAAGAATGGGGGGGGGGTAAAGAGGATGTCTCTGGCTTCCTGCCCTCCCAGCATAGCAATGAAGTTCTTCCTGCTGACGCCTCAAAAAAAGAGTGAGGAAAGGCCTGGGACTTTTCATCCTGGGCTATGACCATGGTACAGGGACCGAAGGTATGCAGACATCTCAGTCTTCAACTTCTTCTTTCTCTAGGAAAGAAGAACACTGCAAAAATAAGATTACCCAACAATAACACACACGCACGCACACGCACACACACACACACACACACACACACACACACACACACACACACACACACACTTGATCCCCCTCCATATGTGAGCAAGTAAGGGGTTACTCATTTTTTCTTTTGAGGACATGTCTGATGTCATCTCAATGTCTTTGAGAAAAGAAGTTAAATTTTTCTACAAGTGCCAGGACCAAATGAGTCCCAAGATCTCCTCTCTTCTTCTCATCAACAGACAGACTTATTACCATGGTAACCTGTCCACTCATTTTACCTTCTCATTGATCCGCTTTGGATTTGGCAGGAGAGCATTTGGCACAGAAGGCTCGGATCATCTCTTAACTAACCTCCCGTAGAAAATTCTAAACTGTTTTGTTTTTTAAGATTTTTTCCAAAGAGACCAAACTTGATTTTGAGTTCTCAAGTAGCTGTTGCATCAGTGGCAGTGACTTGGGGGTATAGGGCTCTGATTTCTTTGCACAGGAGCCCCGGCTGTTTACTAAACTCTGGGCCAAGTCCTCTGTGGGTGGTGGAGATAACCTCTGCAGCCCCAGGCAGACTCCTTGCAGTCTCTTGCTAGACCTCTGGGTGCAATTCCTTACAGTGCACACCTCTTGTTTCATGGGCAGTTTGGTTGTCAGAGACCCCACTGTGCTGGCACACACACGGTCATGCTCGCATATCATGTGTGCAGATGTTATTGATGTAGATGCATACAGACACTGATATGCACAAACATTTGTTCAAATACTGATAAGCACATACGCTCATGCACACGTACGAACATGCATGCACATCATATACCACCCAACGCCTGCACACCTGGGCCAGGGGACTATCACAACCCATCTAAGTAGCAGAGTGCTACCTGCAGGGGAAAATAGCTGTGATCTGCACTGTTTGCCAATTTTCTTAATGTTACCCCCCTACTGTGGCATATTTTAAGAAGCCAACACTTGATGACTAGCTTGTAAAATTCCTGATATGGACCAGTTATCCCTTGCTGACTCTAACAGACCACTGACTTTCAGGACCCTATATCTCTCTGCCTTAGGCCTGCTTTGTGTAGGAGTGTCTGAGCAGATGGAGAAGCAAGGAAGGGTCTTAGCCAGGAGCTGGATAAGCAAGTCATGGAGGGAAAAAAAAAGGGTCACTGAACTCCCAGAAAGTGACATGAACAT
The DNA here is from genome assembly GCF_031878675.1 of Megascapheus bottae. Taxonomy (NCBI): domain Eukaryota; kingdom Metazoa; phylum Chordata; class Mammalia; order Rodentia; family Geomyidae; genus Megascapheus; species Megascapheus bottae. The sequence goes on from NC_143524.1 coordinate 39,247,344, forward strand.
CCTACAGGCTCCAAGAGGCTTCAAGAGGTGCTGTTAGGTGCAGAAGAGAGTTGCTACAGGTGATGGGATGAATAACATTATCATCAATGAGGTTTCACCAGACAACTGGTCAGGATTCACACCTGCCTTCTCTTGCTCCTCTCCCAGAAGGCTGTATTCTGGGATTTTGCCACCAAATCAGTGATAACAGGTTTGGGTTGTTCTCACTCCACCTCTGGAACTAGGAAATCTGATTTTCACTGATGAAGACCAGATGGTCCAACACTGGCCTCATGTAACACAAGGGACTGCTTGATCTTTGCAGTGGGCTCTTGGCTGAGAGCCAGGCCTCTTCCTATTTTCTGGTTTCTAGTCCTGCTCTTAGTTGGACTTGAGGGTGAGAGGGCAAGGCGGGAGGGGAGGGGTGGAGTCCCATGGCTGTAGCAGTTTGGCTATAATTTCCTTGTAGTTTGGCAGAAGCGACTTTCCAATATGATCCTATGGACTGAATCTTCACAGGCATGGAGACATGTTCTCTGCTGAAACCCACAAGATGTGTGCGGGGTGATAAGTGACAGGAGTATATGCATAAATGTGGAGGAAAATATTTTTTAATTTTTAAGGTAATTAATAGAAGGGTTACATTATATTTGCCAGGTAAAAGGTACATTTCTTAATAATCACTGCTACCCCTTCTCAGGTTTTTGTCCCCATTTTCCTCCCCTTTCCTCTCCCTTCCCTTGTTTTCCCCCTTCCCTATCCTATTTCAAATAAACAAATAAACATATATACAATATATCAGATATAAGCTAAGATGAGAAATAACACAGTACATTAAGAACAACAGTCACACATTATATGCTCTTGTTTCTATATTCTGGAGGTCCTTTCATTTAGCCTCATCCTATATGGCCTTATGTATCTAGGTTTTGCCCTATTGTAAACCTCTGCTAGAAGAGTCCAAGGTTTCTACTGATTATGGCAAATGAGGGAAACCATTGAGTCTATGTTCCTTTGAGTCTGGCTTACTTCACTTAATATGATTTTTTTCTAAGTCTTTCCATTTCCTTACAAATGGAGCGATGTCGTTGTTTCTGGTTGCAGCATAGAATTCCATTGTGCATAAATACCACATCTTGTTGATCCACTCATCAACTGAAGGGCATTGGGTTGATTGGAGGAAACTTTTATAAAAAAAATAATATCGGGCTGGGAGTTTGGCCTAGTGGTAGAGTGCTTGTCTAGCATCCACGAAGACCTGGGTTCGATTCCTCGGTACCACATGCATAGAAAAAAAGCCAGAAGTGGTGCTGATGCTCAAGTGGTGGAGTTCTAGCCTTGAGAAAATCCAAGAACATTGCTCAGGCCCTGAGATTAATCCCAGGACTGGCAAAAAAAAAAAAAAGAAAAAAAAGAAAGAAAGACTATCATCACATTGAGCCCTTATTTTCATGAGCCAGATCAACTAGTACCTTGAACTAGCCATGAACATAGACTACCCAGGATCATGAGCCTGATTCTCTGTCTACTAGTTGTACTATTTGGAGAAGTTCTTATTGTCTTTGAGCCTCTAGTTTTCTGTCTGTAAAATGGACACATAAACCCCTCTCTTACAGTGATGATGAAAACTAAATGGGTTGACGTGTGTGTGTGTGTGTGTGTGTGTGTGTGTGTGTGTGTGTGTGTATAAAGTGTTAAAAACAGTTTAGTCACTCAGTATGCTACAAGGTCCACTGTTGTTACTGCAGTCAGTCATCCCTTGTAAAGAGGGGAGTGGATTCAGGGAACTCTCCTCCATTCTAGGGGTACTGAAACCCACAGATGCTTCAAGGACCTCTGGGAAGACAAGGCACATCCTCTCATATAGTATACTTTAAATAATCGCCTTACATGATACAGTGGAAATGTCATGAAAATCACTTTTGTACTGTTGAGGGAATAAGAAGGAAAAGATTCTACTTGCTCAGTAACAGAGACAAATGTTTTCAAGACATTATCATTATTATTATTATTTTGGCCAGTCCTGGGGCATGAACTCAGGGCCTGGGCACTGTCCTTGAGCATTCTCAAAGCTAGCGCTCTACCACTTGAGTCACAGCACCACTTCCAGCATTTTCTGTGTATGTGGTACTGAGGACTCAAACCCAGGGCTTTGTACGTGCTAGACAAGCACTCTACCAGTAGGCCATACTCCCAGCCCAAGACATTATTTTTATTAATACTGGCGATTAGGAATTTGTTGAATCTATAGATATGAACGGATCTGGAGAAATAACTTGATATCCTTCTGTGGCTCAATCAGTATCAGACCCTGAACTAAACAATCTGTGGGGCAGGGGGATATTTATTCAAATCCTCATTACAAAGTCACAAAGTTGGTGCTGTTTCTAGGCCCTTCCACAGAGTTTGAAGATCATAGGGGTTAATGAACTTGCCCGAGGTCTCCACTGAGGTAAGTAGCAAAGGCAAATCCTCAGAGCAACCTAGGTCACAAGGAAGGCACAATGGGCAAAGTCACAAACACTGAGCCCACAGAGACTCCCTTCTGCCCTGTCCCTGGAATGTGCAAAAAGCAACAATCATGTATATATGTCTCTTCCTTGCTGGCTGGCAGGCATACACCAAAGGAGAAGCCAGAAACAATAGTGGGCAGCCAGAAAGGGCTTGTCTACATACTTCATTTCTCGCCCCTCCTCTGTGCCCCACTAGTGGCCTGGCCTCTGGGGAGTCAGACTCAGGGATCTTTGCAATGGAATCCTGTCCCTGCTGGGCAGGGCCTCCACAATGCTAAGCCCATAATGGAACCCTATGATGGTAATATTTGATCTTAGCATTTCTTTCTTAAGCCATTGGCCATCCTCCATCCTCAGTCCTCATCCCACCCCCTTTAGGATGCTGCTGACTGGGTGGCTGTCATAGAAATCCACACGTCATCATCAACATGTTTTTTAAATTGTCCATGTGATCACTAAAGATTTCAGGGTACAAGCACACTCTTTGGGGACTCCAGACACAACCAGGATTAAGGAATATACTTAGACAAGTGGCTCCAGGCCCAGAGCCGAGAAGTCAACCTTCTTATGTTAGAGGCCCATGGCACATAGGTGAGCCCTGAAGGGTTTCAGCCTCTGTGTCAGGGCTTGCTCAGAACCTAGTGCAGGGACAGGTGTGAGGCCCTGAAGAGATGACTGAGAAACACACCTTGCTGCTGACACTGGAGCAGATATGGCTGCCACCTGGCCCAGCCCTGCAAGTTCTAACAGATGCACCTGGCTCTCCTTGTGGCTTTGTGCAGACCTTGTGCAGAATAGGAGCTCCAGAGGGCAGTGGCAGGCAGGGGGTCCCAGACACTGAACAATAGGGAGTGGGATCCCAGGGAGGTGATGAAAATAAGACTGTGCTCCACGCCCTTAGCACACACTCATGGTCCCATTAGGCCTCCCACACCAGCATGAATTCAATGACAAAATGTGGAGAATGTCAAGACAGCAGCCACAGGGTATGGAATCCTGAACACAGAGCAGGGCCATGATGGTAGCACTTTGTTCCACTGCCAGGTACCACCAATTTGCAGGATTTTCATTGCCTCCCATTCCCTACTAATGTGAAGAACCCCGTCTTCCATCTCCTGACCCACCTGTACCCAAGCCACGGCCACCAACTTGCAGTCTGTAGTTCCTTCCACCTCCCTCCTTGCCTGTGTTGTCATCTGCCAAATGTCCTTCACCAGTGCCAGCTGGATTGCTTCTATTCCATCAAAAGAATCCTCCTCTTCCACCTCCCTCTTGCTTTTTTCATCCTCCTTTTCTCCCTCCTCCTCCTCCTCCTGCTCCTCCTCCTCTTCTCTTCTTCATCTTTCTTCTTCTTGTATCAGTACCAACCTCTATCTTCTAGGCCTCAGCCTCCTGTGTGCACAGGTGTGAGCACTGCACCTGGTTGGGGGTCCTCTTCTTGACTTTCATTGCACATCCTTGTGCATTGTTCAACATTGTCCATGTCCACTCACTTACTTGTGCAAGAAGGATTTATTGAGCATCTATTACAGTCAGTTACAACCTGATTGTATTTTCTATTCATCAGACTCTGTCCCTTGAGTGATAAACAGGTCTCAGAGGTTACTGTCAGAATTCAAGATACCTTCACATCTTCAGAGCTTGAAGCAACAAATAACTCAGGTTGAATTTTCAAAAATGAATGAATGGATTTCTAACTGAGGCTACCTTCCTCTCCAGCCCCCACCCCCCAGCTCCTTACCTGTACCTAGGTGAAGCTGGCCTTGCTCCCCACAGGGACAAACTCAAAGGCTGGGAGCCCTGTCTGCAGCCTGGCAGCAGCTGGTGAGTGAAGAATGGTAGGAAGGATACCTTCCTAGAGTCTGGAGGCACCTGACCAGGAGGTTGTGGTCTAAGCTGTTTATACATACCAAGAGCAGTGCCTGTCAAATGGCCAGCCAGGGGGCGCCACAGCACCCGAGGCCCCTCCAGGTGAGTGGCAGTGCCTGCAAGGTGGTACCTGTCCAGCTCCCAGTGCAGCGAAGCACTAGAAAACCAATACCACTTTCGACTTCCGGTACCCATGATTCCTTTCATTCGGTCTCACACTTTCTCTGTGCTGCTGGTGACCCAGCCAGTTTTCAGGCCATGCATCCAATCCTAATCTCTGTGCTGCTTGATATGCGTGCCTGGTCAACACAGAACTCTGGACCCTATGGCCTTGAAGCCCAGGCCTGTTGTCTTACCATTAGGCACACACATCTCTGCTCTCCTTCACACACCCAATCCATCACACCACACATGCTCACGCGCATGCAACCCTCAGAGAACTAATCTTCAAGTCACCCACATTTTTCCACATAGCAAAATGTGTCCCCATTTGACACGTGAACTATTTTTTTTATCCTTTTAATTTCTTGGATAGAAATCTTCCCCCTCATATTTCAAATCTGTCTTGACCTAAAATTTTTTGGTATTTTTATTTCTCTTTATTAAAATAATAAATATGCATCATGTAAAGTTTGGCAACTGTAGACCATTAGGAAGAGGAATCATTTCATTTAGGAGCTATTGATGGTGAAGAGAATATGCACAGGTGTGCGTGTCTGGGGCTGATTGGGGATTTGCAAGTATGCCCTAGGATGGAGACATGCTGTTCTGAGCTGAGAAGACCAGGAGAAGAGCTGAGAAGGAAGAACACCCATGCTCGTGATCAGCTTGTTTAGTACACTGTCATTTTCCTCATAACAGGTGCATCCAGCTTGCAAACGATCTGACTTCTCTGTTGTCTGTCTCCAGGGCTGCAGTGCTGCAAGATTTGGGATAGCACTGTCCACTTCATGCACAGTGGAGCAAGCCTACTTGTCCAGTGTGCAACCTCTGATCAAACATAGCTGCCCTACAGCCTTATTTCATTAGGTATGAACAGTGCCTGAAACACAGTCAATACCTAACACATACAGGGTTGGTTACAGGAGTTGATGCCTATGTTTCTGCCTTTGGGTACATAGAGACCTAGACCCTCTAGGTTAGACTTTCTCCCAGCTCCAGCTTAGGTGAGAATCGGGAGAAAATACAGTGCTCTAAATAAGATCCATGTCCTAAATTTTTCTTAGAGGAGATTTCTCCAAGTCTCAGCTAACACCTGTTTCATAGCTACACACACACACACACACACACACACACACACACACACACACACACACACACCTTTTTTTTAAGATCTAGAGTTTGAATGTGGTGTTTTTCACTTGATAGACAAGCTCTAACACTTGAGGCCATATCCCCAGCCTTTTTTGACTAGTTATTTTCAGGTAAGTCTCATACTTTCTGTTCAAGACCAGCCTGGGACCTTGATCCTCTTCCCTCCAGCCTCCCAGTGGCTGGTATTACCGGCATGAGCCACTCTACCCTGCATTGATCTTTCTTTTACAAGTGAGTCATGAAGTATGCTTTTCATGCTCCAAGATAGCTTGTCTCCAAGACTAAGAATAGCCCGAGGAAAGGAGGACCCAGGGGCAGGCGCTCACAGGAGAGATGACAGAGACTAGGGGAAGCCACCACCTGCAGAGCTCAGAACACACAGCCATTCTGTGCAGGTCTCTGCTGCCCCAGTGGCCTCAAAGCACATCTGTCTCCCATTCCTCCAAGCATAATGGTGGTCTTTGCCACTACAAAATCAAGTCCTAGCTAGAGCCCTCTCTGCAAGAAAGCATATGGTCTTCATATTTTATTTTCTTCTTCCAGGCAGCTCCCGCTGCAACCAATCTGTCTGTACACTCTGGCCTACGGGCCCAAGCTATTCTGAAGACGAACACCACACCTGTGTCATCTCCCATGACCAGGATGATCTAGAAGCGTGACTGTGGTGTGTTGCTCTCCCCTGGCCCCTGCACCCTCCACTCCTGGCTTTCAGCCCTTCCTGCCCAGCTTCATTCCCCAGGAGGGTGGATTAGGGCACCCCTGGGGTACCCCTGCCTTGGCAACAATGATTAATTGGCCCTAGCAGTTTAAGAATGCTTATTTGCACACAGTTATGAAGTGTCACAATATGTCTCCAAAGCGAGCGGCTTCCATTAGAAGCGGAACGGCAGAGCGGGAAGCGCAGGCAATATTTCCTTAAAAGTTCATCGCAGGCAATGGGGTAGTGTGAGAAGCTAAACAAATCCAGGCAATAATGGAAATGTAGCATGAAATTACTTCTGTAAACAACAACCATTCATTATTTGAACATTTTTCATAAGCCAGCAGGCAGAGAGAAGGGGCAGGAGCGGCAGTGGGAGGGGAGGGGGCTGTGGCAGCAGGGCCTGCACCCACCGGAGTCTCCTGGTGGAGTTTTCTTGGAGCTCCCGTACCCATCTGTCTTCGGGAAAATGCCCAGGCTCGGCTGCATTCTGCTGGGCGCCTGCCTGCTGTCAGGTTCCCTTTCTTCATTACGCAGGATCGGTGCAGGCAGAGCGAATGTATGATTTAAGGAGGAAAGAGAGACCCACTACTTAATGTTGATTTGGCGGAGTGTATAACCCCGGAGAGAAATGTAAATAGCAGCCTGCAATAACATGACAGCCCACTAATCATATTTACAAACGATATTAAATCTGTCCACACGCAGGCCTGCCTGCGGATTGGCCCGGCCGTAATTGTCATTGTAACCAGCGTCGGCTTATGGGAGGATTTAACTGCAGTGATATAAGGTGAGTCGCGGGCTTATTATGACTTTATTATTACCCGGTTTATGTTTATTAAAACAATTTGTCATGCAGAACAGGAATGGAGGAATGGAGGCATTAAATCGTGCCATACTCAACCTGGAGAGATGGCTCTGGGGATGAGTGGTAGGCAGTAGGCTGATTCTCCACAGGATCCCCTTTGGAGCTGGGGGTCTGTCAGCATGGGCCACCCAGAACCCTGGTCTGGCTGTGGAAGGCCATATCCCACCCCAGCCCCCCAAACCTGCAGCCAGGGAACCCACCATCCCGGTTTTTCTGTGATTTTGCCTTTCATACAGGCCTTGACTTAGGACAAGGATGGGAAGGGCGAGGATCTGAATTATCGTGGGGCATTTGCAAGACTGACCATGAGGGCCGCACCTGGGACCCCCCTAGCTGGCTGGGAAAGAAGCCAGGCCTGAGAGAGCTCCACTGAGGGAGTCTGCAGAGGCTTAGCACAAAAGGTCTTGGAAGAAGTTTAATAAAAGCTGTTTTATTTTCTCTGGGGGTCCTTATTGGTTATTATCAAATTTATTTCATCCCCAATCTTTGTTCTTTGGCAAGGAAGAGAGAAGGGAGGGAGGATGGGTGGGCCTAAGAGGAACCGGACCACAGTATTAGTAAATAATACTCCCTTTCCTCAATCTAATTACCCAAGGCAAGAAAGAGGGAGGTCAGAGGCCTGGCGGCAGCTCCTTCTTCCTCCCCGCCCCCACACTGGGGCTGAAGCCTCATGAGCAGATAGAAAGAAAAAAATGCAGACACCTGCTCGGGTTGCCAATCCCAGAAACTGTACTGCATGCCTGGATGTGGCCCAGGGACACCAACTCAGGACATCAGAACTGGGTTTGTGACTGTCACAAAAACTTCTGACATGTGACTCATGCACCCAGTGCCCCAGGGAAGGGAAGACACAAAGCCAGTCTTCACAGGCCCCATAGTGGCTTCTTGGGTAAAAATGTCTCCCTCTTTTCAAGGCCTTCAACAACCTTTCTAGCATCTCTGTGTGTGTCATAATTTGAAAAAAGATGCCCTTCCTCTAGTCAGGGATAGACCAAACAAGGCCATGTAACAACATCTGGAATGCAGTCTCCATTTGCCATGCTTAGTCCTTGTGAGCAACCTTAGCACCTGTACACGAGAATCTTACCCCCATCCAGCAGCCTCACAGCCTGAATTACCATTATTTCAGGGACTCGATGGCTGAGCAAAGTCTACAAAACCATTATCTCCTGGGTGATGAAGTGATGATCTCCAGAGGGCACCATGGGAGGTGAGAAACAATGCTCCCCTGCCTCCATCCGCCAGGATGCATGTTGCTGGCGATAGGCTTCATGGTGAGTGGGTACAGAACAGGATCAGCTGTGGCCTGTGACTCCTTCTGGCTAGGAGCTGGGTCTCCCATCAATGGATGCTGAAGGACTTGGTGGCATCACCTTTCAGCCTCCCTTCCCCAGGTGTGTGGGTACCTGGCTCTCAGGCAACTTAAGCACCAGATGGCTGCCTCTCAGGGGTCCTTGTGTCCCTCTGCTCTACCTTCTCCTTGCCCATTCAAAAGCCCCTGCCTGGCAGGGTTTCATTGTTGGCTATTCAGGCTACAGAAGTAGCTTCCTGGGCCAGTCTGCTATCTGGACAGAGCTAGTCAGGGGTTAAGGACAGAGGGAGGGGGGTCCTAACCTCTTTTCCCATCCACTGCCTGGGGCTCTCAGTCTCCTGAGGTGGCCTCTCTGGCTGTTAGAAATATTTTCTAGGGATCCTGCCTCCAGGGGAGGATGGGGGGAAAAATGAGGCTTGTCCCTTGACGCTGCTCTGGTGTTTTAGAGGCCTACCACTTCCAGCTCTGGAACCCCCAGAGTCCCCATCAGAGGCTGTCCCTCCCTGCCCCTCTCCTGTGAGTGTGACCCAGATGGAGGAGGAGTTGGGGACCCACTTGCAGGGCCTAGCTCTGATGTGGCTGTAAGAACATCTGCTCATGGTGGGTCCAGCTCTGCAGGCCCAGGAATAGCTGTAGGCCTCTTGTTCCCTTTGTCTCACTTAAGAAAGGAGTCACCAAAGCAATGGCTCAGAGGAGGAGCAATAAGCCTTTATTGCGACTGCCCTTCTCCTCAAATGCTCAACCTGCTGGCCGGCAGGAGAGCTGTGCTGGCAAATTAAAAGTCTAAACTTTAGTTATGTCTCCTTGGACACTCCAGTGGCTTTAATGCTGAACTGGCTGGTCTGGCTCTGAGACACAGAGGCCATGCTGGGGTCAGGGCCAAGGCCAAAGAGTAGGGAGGATCTGGGCTACTGGCAGGGTGGGGTGGGCAGGTGGTTTGGGGCCCCTGTGGACTGGGGAAGGCCTTCTGGGGTAGGGTCAGGAACTGGGCTTCCCAATAGTTTCTGTTGCTTGTGGGTGTCAAACAGGAGTCCTCTCCAGCTGTGTCCATGGCTGTTTCTTCAGGAAGCATATCCTGACCCAGGACATTAGAAGTGTCTTCCAGCTGTTTTCCTTCCTTCCTTCCTCCCTTCCTCCCTTCCTCCCTCCCTCCCTTCCTCCCTCCCTCTCTCTCTCTCGCTCTCATTCTTTCTTTCTTTTTTTTGTTTTTGTTCGTCATGGGACTCAAACTCAGGACCTGAGTGCTGCCCTGAGCCTTATCTGCTCAAGGCTAGTGCTCTACCACTTTAAGCCACGGAACTACTTCCGATTTTCCGGTGGTTAACTGAACATGGGAGTCTCATGGACTTTCCTGCCTGTGCTGGCTCAATTCTCAGATCTCAGCCACCTGAGTAGCTAGGAACGACTCTTCCAGACTTCTATGAGGGCTTCACCCCAAGCAAGAGCCCTGACTTGCAAAATCCTAAGGCTGGCATGCCCCCAGAAGAAGTTGGTAAGCGGGTCTACATCTTGCCAATATGAGCCCCCATCAGCCCACAGGCTACCACAAAACCATGGTTCAGCCTCTGCTCTCTCCACAAGCTGGAAGACAGCAGGGTGGGCAAACAAAGTGAGACCAGGGTGGTCCCTGCTGATGCTGTGTACCTAACATTCCTCACAGCACCATTCTTCTCTCCTCGAAGTGTTTTGGCTCTCCAGTGCAGAGCAGGGCTATCTTTCCAGCAATAGCAAGCCACAGGCCCAGAGCACCACTAGCTGGGCCACTAGATTCTGTACCACTCATACAAGAAAAAAAAATGCTGCTGAGATCTGCAGAATCAATCTCTTCACACTCTCTCCTGGTGCTGACTTAGTGCCAACCAGAAAGGGGTGTGAAGGAGCCTTCTGGAATATTGGAAATCTAGACCTTGATCTGGTGAGAAGCACATGGCTGGACAGAGGGACCAGATTATGGAGGAGCAAGTACTGCTTTATGTAAATGTTACATACTCCTTTCCTGTTGGCCTGAGTACTCCACAGGAATAGAAAACATGCCTGAGTCTCCTCTATGGTCTCCCTGACTCTTGCAAAGGGTTTGGCTTAAGAAATTGATGCCATAGTAAGAATCCCTCTGGCTGAGCAGAGTAGGTCACACCTATGATGCCAGCAACTCTGGAGGCAGAAATAGGGGGACTGCAGTCCATAGCTCGCCCTAAGCCCAAACTACAACACTCTATTTAAAAAGTAAACTAAGGGCTGGGAGTTTGGCCTAGTGGTTAAAGTGCTTGCCTAGCATGCATGAAGACCCGGGTTCGATTCCTCGGTACCACATACATAGAAAAAAGCCAGAAGTGGTGCTGAGGCTCAAGTGGTAGAGCTCTAGCCTTGAGAAAGTCCAAGGACAGTGCTCAGGCCCTGAGCTCAAGCCCAGGACTGGCAAAAAAAAAAAAGTAAGCCACTAGAAATAATGTCATTTGCAGGGAAATGGATAGGCATAGAACAAATCATGCTAAGTGAAGTAAGCCAAGTTCAGAGAGCAATGGTGCCTGGTTTTCTCTCATATGCAGAAGCTAGATCTAAAATATACTGGGATATGATACAGCATGCAGGTCTCTAGACATTCACCAACACTGAGACCAAAGGAGGATACTCTTAGGGGTGGAACACAATGCCGATGTGCTTCTGATCATATAAAGTAATATTTATCAAAATGAATTCCAGGAAAGGGAAATAAGGGGGAAAATACCTAAAAAAAAAAGGAACTAGAGGCCTGGTTCCAGTGACGGAGCTTGTATACCTAGCCAGCATAAGATCCTGAGTTTAGTCTGCTCCAGTATGGCCCTCTCCCCCAACAAAACACGTTCCCTAGGGACTCATTGCTTGCTAGAAAAGTGACCAAGAGTATTGACATTGTTTTAAACAATGTCCCAGTTATATTGTTCCTTTGGTCTTCCCAGGGGATTGAGGTACCCCTGTCTTGTTTGGAAAGAGCAAGAACTGGGATGCTGAGGCAGCAGAACCGGAGCCGTAGGAGGTGTTGAAGTGTGGGGTTTTTGTTTGGAGCTGAGAGGGGTGTGCCGTCCTTGGCTGGTGAAGGTAGAGTGATGATGTGCTTCTGGAGGAAAGCTCATTTCAGGGTCCTTTACAGTGACAGGCTATCTGGGTGAAAGAGGACGGGGGTCCAGGTAAAAGGCAGAAGGAAGTTCTCAGGTCTCCTGCCCTACTCCTAGGAATGCCCTGTCTGTCCAGGGCCCCCATCGGGCTCTGGGGGGCCCCCTCCAGCCTCTTCCTGGAGGGGAGAGGCAGAGAGAAGGGCCTATCACTCTATCTGATCATCCGCTAGGCTAGGTTTTGGCAATTTCTTGCTCCGTTTCTTTAATCCCTGATTCTCTTCAAGTGCAGAAGGAAGAGGAAGAAGCTGAAGGCTGAGGTAGGAGGTGGGGAGGGCAGTAATGACGGCAGCACAGCCAGCAGCCTGCAGCTGCCGAAGGCACCCAAGATTGATGCACTATGTGGAAAGAGAGAGGCCCCGGGAGGCTAGGCTGGGAGGTGAGTGTGGGCAGGCTGTGTGTCAAGATTGCTGAATGCTTTTTGTTTGGGGCTTTTTTTGTTTTTCAGTCCTGGACTTGAGCTCAGGGCCTGAGCACTGCCCTTGGACTTTCTCAATGCTAGCGCTCTACCACTTGAGCCTCAGCACCACTTCTGGCCAGGCAAGCACCCTCCCACAAGGCCAAACTCCCAGCCCCTGGGGGCTTATTTTTTGCCAGTCCCAGGGATTGAACTCAGGGCTTGGACACTGTCCTTGGGCTTTCTCAAGGCTAGCACTTTACCACTTGAGCCACAGCACCACTTCCGGCTTTTTCTGTGTATGTGCTATGGAGGAACCAAAGCCAGGGCTTCGTGCATGCTAGGCAAGCACTCTACCAGTAGGCCATGCCCTGAAGCCCTGAACTGTAAATGTTTTGTCTTTGTGTGTGTGTGTGTGTGTGTGTGTGTGTGTGTGTGTGTGTGTGTGTGTGCTGGTACTGAGGCTTAACCTCAGGGGCTGGGTTTAGCATTTTCCATTCAAAGCTAACACTCTATCTCTTGAGTGTCAGCTTCACTTCCAGCTTTTGGGTGGTAAGTGAAGATAAGAATATCACGGATTTGTCTGTGCAGGCTGGCTTCAAACTTCGACCCTCGAATCTCAGCCTCCCTGAGTAGCTAGGATTTCCAGTGTGAGGCATCAGCATCCAGCTTTTTTTAAGAGCCAATAGCACAACTTTGGGATGAGCAGCACTTTTGGGACAAAAACAAGATCCCTGGAGAGAAGCTATGTCAGCAACCTTTCAGACTTGAGATTTAGGCAAGATGGAGCTGGAGTTCAGACAGTTTGAACCCTAGAATGGTGATACTTCCTGGCAGATCAGGTCAGGCAGAAAGGGTCAGGTGACACATAGTACGCTCACTGGCATCCTAGCTCCTTGCTCCGGCCTCCGAAGCTTTCCTGATTGAAGGGAAAGCTTTCCTGATTGAAGGATGGGTGGTGGCCACTGAATAAATGCTGGAGAATGAAGTACATGTGGATTCTGCAGCTTCTTAGGGGAAAATCCTACTGAGAAGCTCAAATCACGGCAGTAATTAGGCCACTTATTTTGCAAAAGTCCAAATTAAATGGAAAATTTGGTGCTAATGAAAATGTTCCATTTTCTCCTTTTATTAAATCTAGCTCTGTGCTTTCCAAGAGTTTGGGAATAGCCAGCCCCTGATGGCTTTCTCACAGCCAGTTCATATCCTCTGATTGGAGAGCTGTGGAGACAGAACACACTCAGGGCCTCCAGTTACCAGCTCAATTGAAAAATGTCCTTCATAAGGCGGCATGCTAACCCACCCCAGCCATCCACTCTTCCAAACTCCTATCTCTGCCATCTTTTCTAGCCTTGCCACCATTGACCCAGATGCCTTAGGCCCCCAGAAAGGGAAGTTCTTCTAGTCTGTTTTTCCCAAGAACCCACAACATTGATATGGGTCAGGACATGGGTTCTGAAACTCTAGCCTCTTCAGGATTGCCTCCAGTTGTTTGAGAGAATGCCTCAGGACATTCCCCCACACTGAGGTGCTGTGTCAGGGGAGGAGTCTTTCTGACCCAGCCAGTAGGATGCCTGGGCTTGGGAACTTGGCTGTCGGGAATGGGCAGGTAAAGAATCTGTTCAGAAAGTCATATTTTACAAAATGAAACATACACATCACCACTGCTATGGTTTGGAAATGTCCCCCAAAGGCCTTTATTAAAGAATGGTCATCAAACAGAGTCATATTTGGGAGCAGATGGAAACTTTGGGAGGTGAGGTCTAATGAGCAGAAGTCAGAGCAATGGGGCAATGGACTTGAATGGACTATTGAGATTATGGCTTCTTCCTCTCTAGCTCCGCTTCCTGGTCACCCTCAGGTGAACAGCCTTCGGTGCCGTTGTCTTCTACAATGAGCTTCTGCGTCACCACAGCCCAAAGCAATGGGGTCAATCAGCCACGGACTGAAACCTCGAACATTGAGAGCCAAAATAAACCTTTCCTCTTTTTCCAGTTGATCTATGTCAGGTATTGGTTACAGCAATGGAAAGCTGGCCAACACACACACATACACACACACTGGCTCAGCGCAGTCCCTCTTCATTGAAGCTGTCAAGGCTTTGGCAATAGGTTTCCAAGAAGAGTTTCAGCTTGACATCTATGCCACACTATCATCTTAATTTTCATTCATTTCAAATACCAACTCCTCTGGGAAGTCTCTGCTTCATAATCAGAATTGTGGTGGTATTCTTTTCTCAGAGTAGCTCCATTTCTAACTGTGCCATCATCATCATCTATTATCCACACTAATGGTGATCATTTTGATGGCAGATCCATGTTTGCTTCAGCTTCTATCTTCTCCGTTCTCAACATATTGTCAGATATCATGTAGGCACTAGGCAGAATATAGACATTAGGATTCCAATGTAAAAATGAATTTGTGCAGGGTATCAGTGGCTCATGTCTATAATTCTAGCTACTCAGGAGGCTGAACTATAGAGGAATGTGGTTCAGAACCAGCTTGGGGAGAAAAGTCACTGGAACTCCATCTCCAAAATAACCAGCAAAAATCTGGACTGATGCCATAGAACAAGTGAAAGAGCACCAGCAGAACAAGAAAGTCAAACTAACCCAGGCCTTGACTTCAAACCCAAGTACCAGAAAAATCTGTGCTGAACATATACAGATTTTTTTCTTGTTATTATTTCCTAAGTGATACAGCATAGCAGCGATTTAGATAACATTTATAGTGTGTTAGGTATTATGAGTAACCTAGAGATGCTTTAAAGTATACAGTAGAATGTATATGTTATATGCTAATACATGCTATAATATTTTATATAGGAATTTGGGCCTTTGCAGATTTTTGTGTATAGGGGTGTCTTGGAACCAATCTCCCATGATATCAAAGATTAATTGTATATACTCTTATACATAAAATATATTTCATTATAATGAAAAAAGGAAATGGAGGGGTTTTATACTTAATTTTTGTACTGCTTTATAATCTTATTGCCTTGTAGTCAATTACATCCACTTTTTAGTACCTGGGTAGACTTCAGATACTACATTTTTGTGGCCTATTATAGAGTCCATTTAAAAATGTTCTAGTGTAGTTAAATAAGGTATAAGGTTTTATATACATGCATTAAACAAATGGCAATTATGGTTCAATCGCAGATACTCAACTACATGTTCTTGTTGATTTTTTGTTTGCTCTATCCATTTCTCACAGAAAGTTATTAAAAATTCTAATTACGGATGTGGGCTTGTCAGTTTCTTCACAGTTCTGTATTTGCTGTGCATTTTCTTAATATGGTCTGTTGATTTCTTCCTCACAACTTCTGTTGTTTCTTAAGGTTATGTTATTAAAAGCGATCGCTGTGGGTTCAGCTTCACTATGGGTTCCTCCTGTTAAGTTGTTCTCCTTGTCACAGAATACTCACCTTATTCAAATCCCAAGATATTTTGCCTCAAAAGCCTCTTTTGCTTGCTGTTAAAACTAGTCTGTCTCATTTCTTTTGGTTAGCATTTATGATGTGTCTTTCCTTTCCTTTTACTTTAAAGCTTTCTGTATAATTATGTTTTAGTTATTATGTGTTTCATCAGTAACTTATAACTGGATTTTAGAATCACATCAGAGAATTTCTCAGAACAAGTGCCTTTAATCCATTTAAATTTGTTCCGAGTACTGATAAGCTTAGACTTTTAATACCATTTTAAACAATTTTACCACATATTTTTCTTTGCTTCTTTTTTTTCTGCCATCAAGTGGATTTATTGAATTCCTTTTATTACTTTTTTCTTTTCTACTAGTTTGTGTGTTGTATCTTTTATAAAAAGTGTAAATTTAATCAATATTTTTATTGCTCTTCTACAATACAAAGATCTTTAAATGTTTCATCTCCAGCTCCTTTCATCTTCTTGCTGTCATTATCAACTATTTTAGCACTATATTGTTTTTAACACCTTCCAAAAGTTTATCTTTATTTTTTTGTAGTGAGTGCATATTTGAATTAATCAAAGATTTTTTTCTCATTTATTGGTTTCTCATTCCTTTCTTTCCATTTCAATTTTCTTCTTCCAAAGCTATATTGGTATGTGTTAGTGTCACTTGTAGGTTAGAAATCTCTCTGGATTTTTCTTAAAGGTTAATTTTATCTTAACTCTGATTAAATTACAGGTTGCCCATTCTTTCCTTTTACTACTTTGAAATAGCATTCCATTGTCTTTTGGGATCAATTTTGCTGCTAAAAAGTCTGCTGTAACTTTTTTTTAAAAAGTCTTCTCTAGGAGCCAGGAGTTGGCCTAGTGGTAGAGTGCCTGCCTAGCATGCACGAAGACCCGGGTTCAATTCCTCGGTACCACATACATAGAAAAAAGCTGGATATAGTGCTGAGGCTCAAGTGGTAGAGCTCTAGCCTTGAGAAATCCCAAGAACAGGGCTCAGGCCCTGAGCTCAAAAGCCCAGGACTGGCAAAAAAAAAAAAAAAAAAAGTCTTCTCTATAGTTGCTCTCTGTTCTATTTGATGTTTCAAAGCTTCTTCAAAATGTATCTGGGTGTAAATTTATTTTGTTAACCTTCTCAAGACTTAAAGGTGTATTATCTTCCTCTATTATTTATTTTCTCTTTCAACAACTAAAACCAGTACTATTTGAACCATCTTATTTTTGCCTTATTTCCTTTGGGTGTTGTATAACTTTCTTTTTTTTTTTTGCATTTTTTATTGTAATTAGTAAAAGGGTTACATGATATTTGCCAGATAGAAGGTGCATTAATTCACATACATTGATACCCTTTCACATGTCTTGGTACCCATTTCCCTCCCCCCCCCACACCCCCCCACCCGTCTTGGTTTTCCCCCCTTCCCTATCAAATTTCAAATAACCAAATCTCCTTTGCTGTCCCTTGGTTATCTCATATTGTTATAGTATCTCACTTTGTTATCTGATATATTGAATTTATTTGTATTTGGTGTATAACTTTCTATACCTCATCTTTAGCAGTTTCTACTGCATTCTATTGGAGTGTCAGGTTGGGCAAAAGATTCTTTCCAAGTCTTTCCATGGCTCACATTGGTAGGTGCTTTAGACCCGTTTTCATTCTTAGGTTGTGAATCCTGTGCCACACAGAAATATACATGGGGCTTTCATGCCTGTTTCAGCCAGGTCCTAGGCTTTCCATTTCATGTGGACTCTTTTCTTTTTCTGCCATTAACTGTTCTAGGCCTACAAAAAGCTTTCTTGTTGCTTCTTGAGCATGTGGACTTAATTTCACTGGTGCCATTTTCATGCAGATTGCCACCTTTAATGCTCCTAGTCATATACAAGGGACTTCCAGCTCTGTGATTTTCATGGTTAAGAGGCTGAATCTCCTGTCTTGCTGAATCTTATGGCCACCAGCATCTGTGTTCCCTCTCCCACTACCACCAAGGGACATTGAAACATTATTATAACACATTTCAGACATGCTCTCTGATTCTGGTTCTGGAAGTATTTGTTTCTTTTTTTTTTCCTGCATGATGTTGTCTCGAACATTCTCATCTACTTATGTTTTTCTTTTTTCTTTTTCTTTTGTTTTGTCCAGAAGTTCGGTTGTACCTAAAGAAAATGTCTTCTTTAAGAGTAGTTAATGTCGAGCCGGGTGCATGGCCTAGGGGTATAGTGCTTGCCTAGCATGCACGAAGACCTGGGTTCGACTCCTCAGTACCAGATACATCTAGAAAGCTGGCTCAGGTGGTAGATCTCTAGCCTTGAGAAAGCCCAAGGACAATGCTCAGGTCCTGAGTTCAAGCCTGGGGACTGGCCTAAAAAAAAGTGTAGTTAATGTTTTAAGACATATAAAGTATGTGTCATCATTTTTTGTTGTCCATTCATTGAATTACCCCATTTCTTATGATCACTTCATTATTTCTATTTATTTACTTATTTATTTCTTATTTATATTTGCTAGCACCACAGCTTGAACTCAGGGCTCACTCAGTATGTTTATTCATGCATAGCACTCCACCACTTGAGCCAAACTGCAGCCCAGCCTTTTCCAGTTAGGTACACATTTCTGACTAGGTTGACTTTAAACTGTGATCTTCCAGATCTCAGTTTCATGAGTAGCTAGACTTACTGGCGTACAGCTTCTTGGGTTTCTTGCATCCTGTTTACTTATTTATTTGCATAGTACTGGGGGGTTTGGATTCAGTGCCTCTTGTTTGCAGGCAGGTTTTCTACCACTTAAGCCACTCCTCTAGTCCACTTATTTGGTTATTTTTTGATTTGCATTTTGCTTTATGACTAGCTGAGCTGTGAGCTGAACAACAATCTTCCTACTCCTGCTTTCCTACACCACTGGATGACAGGTCTGCATCACCATGCTCAGCCGTTGGGCTTCCCCCCATAGCTTTTTTTTTTTTTTTGCCTGTCCCTGGCCTTGAGGTCAGGGCCTGGGCACTGTCCTTGGGCTTTCTCAAGGCTAGAACTCTACCACTTGAGCCATGGTACCACTTCTAGCTTTTTTTCTATGTATGTGGTACCGAGGAATTGAACCTGGGTCTTCGAGCATGCTTTGCAAGCACTCTACCACTAGGCCAAACTCCTGGACCATCCCCCCATAGCTTTGTATGACAAGCACCCACCATCACTACCAGACATTGATCACAATGGAGCCTCATGAATGTTTGTAACCCAGGCTGACTTCAAATTTAATCTTCTGATCTCTGCCTACTGAGTAGCTACATTATAAGATTGGCACTATGAGCCATGGTGTCACTTCCTTTCCTTTCCTTTTATGACCACTTTTCTTCTTACTAAGGGACTGTCTGTATTTCAAGGTAATGGGAACATATTTGCTTAGCCTTTGTGTGATTATAAGGGATTTTACTTTGCCTGTTTTCTTAGATAACAGATTAGCAGTGTATAAAATTCCAGATCAATTCTTTTTCCTCAGTACTTGAAGATATTATTTCAAGTTTTTCTTTCCTCTGCTTTTTGAAGACGGTCCTGTTATTCATCTGATTTTTATGTTTTGTTGAGATCTGTCTCTTTTTATAATATCTTTTTTTTTTACACTTTTTTTTTTTTTGCCAGTCCTGGGCTTGAGCTCAGGGCCTGAGCCCTGTCCTTGGACTTTCTCAAGGCTAGCACTCTACCACTTGAGCCTCAGCATCACTTCTGGCTTTTTTCTATGTATGTGGTACCAAGGAATCAAACCCGGGTCTTCGTGCATGCTAGGCAAGCACTTTAACCACTAGGCCAAACTCCCGGCCCTATGATATCTTTTAAAATGATCCTTTGGAAATAAATTTTTCATGTCCTGAAACTGTACTACAATCTTTCTAGATGCAGATCTGTTTTCATTTCATTAATTCAGTTTAGTGGATGGATTTGTAAATCTGAAAACCCACATCAGTCTTCAACTTTGGATAATTCTTGACAATTATATCTTTTTTTTTTTTTTTTTGCCAGTCCTGGGCTTGAGCTCAGGGCCTGAGCACTGTCCTTGGACTTTCTCAAGGCTAGAGCTCTACCACTTGAGCCTCAGCACCACTTCCGGCTTTTTTCTATGTATGTGGTACCGAGGAATCGAACCCGGGTCTTCATGCATGCTAGGCAAGCACTTTAACCACTAGGCCAAACTCCCGGTCCCGACAATTATATCTTTAACTATTGTTTATTACTTTTCTCTTCTCTTCCTATGTAACTTTTATTATATACATATCAGAGCTCTTCAGGCTAACTTCCATGCTTCCCAATTACTCTTTAACATGTAAGCATATACCGATTCTCCCCTTTTTTTTTTTTGGCCATTCCTGGGTCTTGATCTCATGGACTGAGTACTGTCCTGGGGCTCTCTCAATGCTAGAGCTGTACCACTTGAGCCACAGCGCCACTTCCGGCTTTTCCTGTGTAATGTGGTAACGAGGAATTGAACCCAGGACTTTGTGAATGCTAGGCAAGCACTCTATTATTAGGCCAAACTCCCGGCCCCTCTCCCCTTTTTTTTGCAATACAATCTAGGTGAATATCTCCAAAAGTAGATACAACACAATTCTCTGTTCCTGTTTAAGTGTGTCTAGTATTAAGTTTATTTCACCAAATGAACATTTAATTTTAATGATATTTTTTACCTCCCAGCTTTTTAATTGGATCTTTTCATATATGCTTATTATTTATGCTTGTTTTATTTGTTTTTGTTACTGTTGCTGTTTTCTTTTTTTGTGGGTCTGTCCTGGGGGTTGAACTCAGGACCTAAGTGTTGTCTCTGAGCTTCTTTGCTCAGGGGCACTAAGTATTGAGCCACAGCTTCAATTCCAGCTTTTTTTTTTTATTTTTTGGTAGTTAATTGGAGACAAGACTTTTGTGGCTTTCCTTCCTGGGCTAGTTTCAAATCATGATCCTCAGATGTCAATCTCCTGAGTAGGTGGGATACAGTAGTGAGCCACTGGTACTCTGCTGTTTTTGTTTTTAAAAAGACGTTATCCTTTAACTTTTTGAATTTCTAAACATGCCTAAAGACTCTTTCAAGCTCTTGTATCAAATTGATTGTATCTAGAGTGAATTTCTGTTTTGATTGTTGGTTTTTTTAATGCAGTAAATCCCTTAATATGTCTTAGAATATTAATTTGTAGTCTTGTTTTGAGTTGGGGCTTTGCTTTTCTCCTCACTTTCTTCTGCTCCACATATTTATATTCACTCATTTTTTTCATAGCCCAGGGTCTTATAGTTTTTATAGTAGAAGTTTGCAATTCCCTCCCTTGGATGTAGTGGGTATGCCATTCACACTGACATTGTCAGCAGGAAGCTGGCCCTGGCCTTAGACCGCTGAGCTGTAGGTATACCTGTCCATCCTTTCAGCATCTAGTCCCTTTCACTACCCAGGCTGGACTGTCAGCTGCCTTGCCTGATGCCATACCCAGAATCTAGCAAAATGATCGTTTCTGTTCTATTCTTCATTTAAAATTTCTACTCCCTTTCTGATTCATGGTGGTATTAATCTTATTCTTAAAATTGACTATAAATGTTTGGGTTTCTCTATATTCTATGATTGCTTCTGGCATAGACCAGCTCAGATGATCAAACTGTAAGGCAACACACTCTTCTGTAGTTAACAACCCTCCTCTTCCTCATCCTGACTGTGAAAATCTGGGTAAGGACTGTGCTGGGCTTGGCTCATTTCACTGGGTTTATAGAACAAAAATGGAATCACCTTGGAGTAGATGCCCAATTTGAAGTGGAGGTAGATTGTGGGTATCGAGAGTGGTAGCCTCCCATGGCCCTATGGAACAGGAAGAGGAGTTTCTAGAGGAAAGCAGGAAAGGTAGAGCCTGGTGAAGAGCTTTGTGGGGATGAGGTGGGGGTGGGGAGGGAATACTGAGCAGAACATGGCAGTGTGACTGCTGCCAGCCACACTGGAGCTTTCATTTTTGCAGGAGGCCGAGACTTCCCTTCCAGTTCAACACTGTATCCAAGGAATGTAAGCCCAGCTGCACACACCGGGGGATGGCTGGATTCTGACAGGACAGCATACTAGGGGTAGCACCCTGCACCAAGCTTTGCTTGGGCAACAGAGGTAAGAAATAGAGCTGCAGATTTGGTCATAGATAAAGTTCTTTTACAGAGACAGTTCCTTAATATTTTTTTTTTGCCAGTCCTGGGCTTAAGCTCAGGGTCTGAGCACTGTCCTTGGATTTTTCTCAAGGCTAGAGCTCTACCACTTGAGCCTCAGCACCACTTCTGGCTTTTTTTTCTAAGTATGTGGTACCAAGGAATCGAACCTGGGTCTTCGTGCATGCTAGTCAAGCACTCTACCACTAGGCCAAACTCCTGGCCCAGTTCCTTAATATTTTTTTGTGCCAATACTAGGGCTTGAACACAGGGCCTTGAGCTCTTGCTTAGCCTTTTTACTCAAGCCTAGTGCTATATTACTTGAGCCATACCTACACTGCCACTTCTTTTTTTTCTAGTTTATTGACCATAAGAGTCTCACAGACTTCTGCCAGACTAACTTTGGACCACGATCCTCAAATCCAAGCCTCCAGTACAGCTAGTAGCTAGAATTACTGTTGTGACTCACTACTGCAGGGCAAATAATATTTCAATGATTTTTTTGACAGTACTAAGGTTGAAAACTCAAGACTTGATGGTTGATGTGGTCTACCACCTTTCCATGCCTCCAGCCCTCATTTTCTTTACCTCTCCTCAATCCCCAAAGATAGGTCAATGAACACAGAAGCCCAGGGTTTCAGGATGAAGCAGCAGACACAGTCGTTTCCTAGAATTATAGAAGGCCAGGCAGGTAGCCAAGAGCTCTAGGGGGAGCACAAGAGGGTCATGGATCTTAGCTAACTGAAGTACAAACCCTGAGGCCCAAATCTGGACCCTTGGGTGAGGGAAATGAATTGGAGACTGATGAGTTCTGGGGCAGAGCTCGTGGGTCAGCTTCTACCTTTTCCCTCTAGACCCCTCTTTCAAGTTCTGCTCAGCTCTGCCACTGCCTTAGTCCCAGCTAATGGCATCTTTCATTTCATTTAGAGCTTGATTTGTTTACAAACTAATAAATATGATTTATAAAATGTGCCCGTGGTTTGCTAATTACTGCACATATGGCGTTTTCATTTTGTAAAACTGGCATTTGCATTCTTTATAGATTATGACTTTGTGTCTCCAGTGCTAATTAGTCTGATTAGGCAGATAACTTCCCTGTTACTAGGCTGAAAGGCCATAGGCTGGGGCATTGAGGGTAACAGGGCA
This sequence comes from Megascapheus bottae, assembly GCF_031878675.1. Classification (NCBI taxonomy): domain Eukaryota; kingdom Metazoa; phylum Chordata; class Mammalia; order Rodentia; family Geomyidae; genus Megascapheus; species Megascapheus bottae. The sequence continues at coordinate 39,270,169 of NC_143524.1, forward strand.
GGGGCCCACAGCCAGAGTGTGAGCCAGGGAGGAGCCAGGGTGGCCCAGAGTTCTGCTGAGGATCCTGGAATGTCAAGCAGCCCATTTTGTGTCCTTCTCCAAATCCAATTAAGCACAGTTCATTAGCACAAATTTCTTAATCAGGCCTAATCTTCCCAGTGACTCTGCAATTTCTGGATTGTCACAGAGCTGGGTCAGCCTAGGGGATCAGGAGGCTGGGAGGGTCTTCCACAGGAGAGGAAATGGAAGGCTACAGGACCCTTCCTGGTGAGACAAGCACTGGGCTTGTCCACAAACTATGTATTTAGCTGGCTAAAGGGGATCCTCAGTCTCCCATGCTCTAGATGGAAGACTCAAGCGGCCTGGTCCACAGGATCTGTTCTTAGGCCCTGGGACAACCTTGAAGATGATGATTGTGTCTGTGATAGAAGGCAGAGGACAAGGCCCTAGCACTTGGGAGAGGTCTTTAAATGGGCCCGAGTCAGGAATATTTAGGGGAGACCTCCAAGTTTGCAAGTCTGTCTGGTTTTCTGGGCTATATAACGAGGAAGAGATGGCCGCTTTCTGTCTCCATCTCTGCCTCTCTCCCTCACTCTCTTTGCTTTCATTTGTTTTTAAGATAGGGTCTTGTGCTAGTTCCCAGGCCAAGCTTTGACTACAATCCTCCTACTTTTACCTCGGGAGTAACTATGACTACAGGTGTATACCTTTACAGCTGACTTTTTTGGAAGAGTGAGAGGAGGGGGAGGGAGGGAGCGAGGGATGAGAGAGAGAGGGGGGGGGGAGGGAGGGAGGGAGGGGGAGAGAGAGAGAGAGAGAGAGAGAGAGAGAGAGAGAGAGAGAGAGAGAGAGAGAGAGAGAGAGAGAGAGAGAGGCTAGCTAAGTTTTTGTCATGGGCTATCCTAAAACCACAATCCTCTTATGTCTGCCTCTCAACTTAAATCATTTAATGTAAGTGTGGCTCACATCTTTGGAGTATTCCTTGCAAGGACAGTTATATTTTAAGCAGTTATACTTTCATCAATAGAAGGGGGAAGGCCTTTCTCTTCCTATTGATGAAAGTATAACTTTCTATTGAAAGAGAAAGGCTTTCTATTGATGAATGTGCAGTGGAATTAGCATCTATGGCTTCCAATTGAGGACAGCCTAGGTTTCCTAGAGTCTCACACCAAAGGTAGTCCTTAGGCCTCAACCAATGGAAACATATGTGATTATGCTTTGGCTACCAACCTTTATGGCCTGCAATGCTCTTCTCCTCTTCTGTCCTCCCCTTTGTTTCTCTCTTCTCTTGTCCTCTCATGTGATTGGCTCTTTCTCACCCACCAAGTCTTTAGGACATCTAGCTGATGTATCCCATGAGTGGCTTATCTGTGATCCTCTGATTGCTGCCCTTTTCCTGTCACAACACTTAACATATGTGGTTACAATAACTCTTTTCCTGCCTGACTTATCAGATCCATGTGCCACTGTAAACAAAACTCTGGTTTTCCTGCCATCTGCTATAACCTCAAGTATTACTGAACTAGCCAGGTGGGTAGGAGAATGAAAAATGGACATGTAGATAGATGGATCTCTACCAATTCTTAAGAGGCGCAGCCTAGCGGAAGGAAGTTAGCTCATTGGGAAGAGAGTTGATGCCCTTGAAGGAGACACTGAGACCCTAGCCTCTTCCTTTCTCTTTGCTTTCCGAACAAGCTGAGGTGTGCAGCTTTATTCTTCAGGAGGCTCTTCTCAGTGGTAGTCTGCCTTGCCCCAGGCCCCAAAACAATGGGAAGAGCAAACCCTAAACTAAAACCACCAGGCAAAACAAACCTTTCCTCCTTTAAATTGATTTATCTTAGAAATCATGACAGTGACCCAGCTGTGGATGGAGTGGTGGGTGGGGGAAGCAGAGTTTACTTGGTCCCTGCTTCTCAGCCTCTTTGAGAGAGGGAAGTGAAGCTCTTAAGTCCTCAGGGTTACCTGGGCCTGAGTTGACCTACTTCACGTAATCAGGAATTAAGAAGAGGCTTAACCCTACTTGAAGGTCGGGGAGGTTCTAGGTGGTTCCTGACCTTGAATGTGGTCTTGGTTGCCCTTGAAAAATTGCTTTCTCCTCTAGAAAGAAAGCTTTGGCTTTCTCCCTTAAATAACATGAATCAACTGGCCATCCAGGCTTCATCCCTAAACAATGCGATAGGGAGGGAAGTAACTGGAGGAGGAAAGGACGGGTATGGGCATGCGTAGGCTCATGTATGTGTGAGAGAGCACATTTGTGAGCGTGCAGGGGAAGGATGGGAATGCCGAGCAATCTGAGCAAGGCCAGTCCTAGTAGTGGTCTTCATCCAGCAGTAAAGTGTGTCCCCAGCCTCTGAGGGGGAGGGTTTCAGCCCCTCCCCCGCCCGCAGCCTGCCAAGGGGTGTGTGTGGGCACTGTAAGAGGATTGCCTTGGCACATCCATTTGAATTTCATAACCTGCATCCCAGTGCGGGGATACGCTTCTTTCTCTTTCTTCAAAAATCTTAATATATTCTGCTTTAAAATTGTTTTGAAGTAATAAAGGGATTTTCACAGGCAACAGTCTCTGGACAGAATTAATCTAAAGCCAAAAGCCAGAGACCAGGATTTACCTCCTACAATGGCTCCTTTCAAGTGAGACAAAGAGGAGCCCACGTGCCACTCACGGAGACCCACACAAGGGCAAGAAAGAGTGACCCAGAGCCCTGCTCCAGAGACCAAAAGCCTCACGCTGAATAGACCAGGCCAGGCCCAGGCCCAACACATGGAGTCAGTTCACTGCTGACTCCCCCTGGCCATAGCACCATCACACACACCAACTCTACCATGAGCCTGCTGTCGCCTGAATCTGTACCATATGCCTTGGTCTGCACTGGTCCTAGTGGCATAGCCACAGCCAAAGTGAGAATGAAGCTGAAAGCCACAGGCAGGTGGGAAGAAGATGAAACAGAGGACTGGAAACAGAAGCCCAGGTCCGACTTTGTTCCAGGCTCTAGATTTAGACACAGCCCCTTCTGGGACACCTTTCCTTGGCTGTCATGCAGAAGCTTTGGACTTGCTATGTCATGGCTGGGCTCCTTCCCCTACTGGCTTTGCTTCCTTCTCTTCACCCCTCGCTTCCAGAATCCGAGAAAATTGGGAGGGGAGGAAGGGATGGTGCTTACTCGCCTGGGACTCTGTAGCCAGACAGAAACATGACCTGACTGGAAGTCACTGCTCAACTGCAGCTGGGACCTGGTTGACCACAGCCAGGTACAGGAACAGGACAAAGGGCCCCAGACAACCTCAGGAACCCCACCCTCCTCTACCCTCCTGTCCTCTCCGGATCTTCCCAGAGACACAGAAGCCTCAGCTTTACTGACTTTCATGCTTGTTATTTTTATTTATTTATTTATTTAGTTAGTTAGTTAGTTGTAGGGCTTGAACTCAGGACTGGGGAGCTATCTTTGAGCTCTTTTGCTTGAGGCGACTGTTCTACTAATTTAGAGCCACAACTCCACTTTTTCTGGTGATTCATTGGAGAGAAAAGTCTCCTAGACTTTCCTGCCCAGGCTGGCTTTGAACCGCAACTTCAGATCTCAGCTTCCTGAGTTACTAGAGTTACAGGTGTGAGCCACTGGCACCCAGCCTGTATGTCCTCTTTCAATGGATGGTAGAAGAGAACAGGTACTTTACACAAGCACTATACAAATTGGATAACGTATATATGCCACACAGCACCCCAAACATTCGCGATTCTCCAGACATACACATAGCCAAGCTTCTGTCCACCTACCAACCCTCCTCCACTGCACTTCCAAGTGTCCCTTTACAGACCACAGCAAAAACTACTGATGCTCTCCAATGTCTAGACAAGATCTCAAGAGGAAAGTAAACAGAAACAAAGGAAATGATAGCAGTAATGTCATAAAGTAAGGCTAACAGCCCCATTGGTTTCTGCTGGTGTGGGCAAGGGGCCACTTGAAGTCTGGTCAAAACTCCTGCCTGAAGGCAGAGGGGATGTTCTGCTTTGTATGTTGACTGTCCTTCTAAAGACCTGGTCACCAGATGGTGTGGCTGGCACATAGTGGAATATTTGAAGGGTGGGGCCTTGGGAGAGATCTTTTAAGTCATTGGAGAGGGATGTTGTAAGGGATTGTGAGTGCTTTGCTCTTCTTTGTTTCCCAGACATGACGTCAGTACTTTAGCTTTCCTAACACTCCCACCATGATGTCCTGCCTCAACACAGGCTCAGAACAATAGGCCAACCAGTCATGGTCTAGAATTTCTAAAACTATGAGCCAAAATATACCTTTTCTTATCTTTTCTTTTTCTTTTTGGCAGTCCTGGGGCTTGAATTCTGGGCCTGGGTTTTATCCCTTGGCTCCTTTTCTCAAGGCTCGCGCTCTACCAGTTTGAGCCACACTGCTACTTCTGGCTTTTTCTGTGATTAATTGAAGGTGAGAGTCTCATGAACTTTCCTGCCTGGGCTGGCTTTGAACCTGGATCCTCAGATCTCAGTCTCCTGAGTAACTAGGGTTACAGGATACCATTCATTGGCTAAAACTTTTTTTAAAAAATAAGTTTATTAGATCAGGTGTTTTGTTATAGTTATGTAAAGCCAACACAGGTTCCCCTATCCAAAGATGCCCTGACAGATTTTGAATATCTCGAGTCCATTCTTAAGTTTGGGAGGCAACAGATTAAAGTATAGGGGGAAAAAAAAGACTCCATGGATCTGACCTGTTCTTTATTTTCTTCATTTTTTTCTTCTTTTTTGCCTCTGACTACTCCATGGGTAAGGAGGCTGTATGATAAGGAACAAGTCATTTAACTTCTCTGGGGATCAGTTTCCCTATCTGTAAGATGGGGAAGCCTGTTTGTGTACTTCCAGAGATGGTGAAAATTAGTGACAATGAAAGCTCTTTCAAGCTATAAAACCTTGAGGGTTTATTGACATCTTCTTCTGCTCTGGAATTGGCCTTCCTGAAGGATATAACACAGTATCTGTGAACAGGGAGCCAATTCACCAAACAGTACCCTCCCCCTCGTCAGTATTTCTGCCTTGGGTTGTCAAAAATGGTAATCTTCTCTCAGGCCTGAAATTATGAGCCTGCTTTATTGGTCAAAGGCCATAATAATTTGAGCTCTTATTTTATAAACTCATTTCTGCACAGTGATATCCTGATAGGAGCAGGAATAATAAATCACAAACATGTCCCCCAAGATTGCATTGTAAATGTCAAACTAGACAGGAAATTGTAATTAAAGAAAGGAAATTGCTACAAAGAAGCACTTGATTTTAAAATGAGCCAAGCATAGAATTTTCTAAGCATTTAATTATAGTCCAATTTCAACTGACTTGGCTTTTGCAGTCATATTTCTTATTATAACTCTTCCACATAATAACCAAACCTCTCTACTCACCCAGGTCCGGCCTGTCAGAGGGTAGAGATGCTGCATAAGTACAGGGATTAGGAACTTTAGAGGGACAGTAATCATGAGAGAGTCTGGGGTGATGGACACAGGAGCTGGAATTTTAAATCAACCACAGTCAAATTCTCAGCTCCCAGGGGGGAGAAGCTTGTAATACCTAAAAGGAAGCAGATTTGGCCTGACTGAAACTCCATAGAGAATTTGCACAGACATTTTGCCTCTGTGAGGAGAGCAATGTGGGCTTCCCTATTCTGTTCTTCATTCAGCGCCTCTGAGATCCACAAGAAACACCCTCTACCTTGCATCCACCTGCAGGCCACATGTGCCCAGACTCTGGCTTCCCTGGGCACCTGGATATTGGGAGGGTGGTTTGTATGTTTCAGCGGTATTCAGTGCCCAGAGGCTCTGCAGTCAGGAGATAGAATGACCAAGCACGTAAGACATGGTGCTAGACACGTTTAGTTCAAGTCACACTGCCCATGGTGGAGCTGTCATATCACGTTGGTGCGCCTTGATTTGTTTATCTGCACAATGAGCTCCTGGAAGTCTTTATGATCAGATTTCAAAGAGTATCAGGTTAACATTCCTCAGTGGAAGTGCTTATCATTTTTAAAGCCTGAGTCTGGGTAGAGCCTGAAGAGGAAGATAGGAGGGACTTATGGGGGCATTCTGATTGATGTAGGTGGTCCAATGAGATGGAGTTGAGCCAGCTCAATTAGTGGTGGATGTGGGAAGGTTGGAGAGGTGATGGAGTGCATTTTGTTGCTATCCCACAGAATGAGGCATGATCAACCCACATCAAGAAGTCTCCAGTGACCCAGAAATAATACCCAAACGACCCTGCCTACCAAGTCTTCCTGTCTGTCTACCAAAGGTATAAGGCCCAGAAACCAATTAGCTGTGAGTTCAACTCACAGTCGATGGGGATTGCTGTTCCCAGTTGGATTCCCGATGCATTCCTGCTGGTCTGTTTTCCTCTGGAGGGAGAAGACTCAAACACAGACTATGCCTCTTCCTGGAGATTTCTCTTCTCTGAACACAGTTCAGCTGGCTGTGGGCAGTAGGACTGGCTAATGTTTGATACCAACAAGTTCAAAATATAGCCAGGAAGCTTCTGTTGGGGTGGGGAGAGCAGGAGGTGGGCACAAGATAACAGTCAAGCGGGGAAGGTGTTGCATAGTACTTGTGTGCAACTGTAAGGATTCAAAGCAGACTGAATGAAGTTGAAAGAAGTAGCTTGGTGACTATCTGGGTTCAAATCCTGGCTGAAACACGTACTGACTTTGAAACATTTGGCCATTACTTAGTTTTTCTGGGCCCAAGTTTCTCAACTATAACCTGCAAAATGATAATAATGTCAACTTCACAGGACTGTAACAAGGTTCAAGAGTGAAGATACCTTCCATGTGGCAGGTGTACAGGAGCCTTAGATGCCAGTAACCTAGAAGACAGGGAGTCAGTCCAACACTGACTGCAGCCAGCCACAAGCACTTTAGGCTGGCAAGAGGAGAAAAGAGGGCAGAGAGTGGCAGAGACTGAGGGTCAAAATGAGAGGTGAGTTGGAAAAAAAGTGGGACAAGGTGAGAGGGCAATAGGAGGTAGATTTGGGGCTGGACAGACGGGGAAATGGAGGGAGAGGTGGAGAAATTAAATTGGGTACATCTCTCCCTTCATTGGGATAGTGTCCTCCCCATACTCCTGGCCCCCAAAAGTTCTTCTCAAGACAGGTTCATTTGTCCTCTGCAGGATTCCTGCAGGATCAAGTGTCCAGTTGTCACTTGGAAAGCCGTTCCTACTCAGTCCCCAGGCAGCCATCTCTCATTTGCCTCCTTCCATGCCCCTCCCTCTGCACCATGGCTTTATCCCACAGTTGGCCAGCTGTCCTTCAGTGGTCCCAGCTGTCTGTCCAGGTGATGACTTATCTTCAGGCTTACTTCATTACAGCCCCCCACTTATTCATGAAGGAACCTGTCTCTGCCCTCAGCCTCCCTCAGAGGCCAGCCAGGGCCCTTTGTGAAGGAGTGGGTGGCAGGAAGGGTGAGCTCTGGACTATAATACTTCTTGCTCCATGCTTTGTGACCCTTGTACTCAGGAGAGCCCAAACTCCTCCTATGGGACAACTGATCTACAGAAAAGGATCTCTAGCTCCCAATCATGATGTCATTTTAATGGGAGGAGGGACTAGAGGCCTTAGGGGGAAGTGGCCAGTCCTTCAACAGGGCAGCCAGCCAGGCCTGCTCAGGGGCCCATGATGCTCTTCTTCCCTAACAAGAGAGGAAATTCCCCAGCTCCCAGCATGCGCTCCCACACAGAGCTTCATCTTATTCCAGCTAAGATACAGACCATATTCAGATTCCTAATCCCAGCCTCCAATATCACCTGTCATTCCCCACTCCATGGAAAACCTTGCCGTCTATTCACACCCAACTACTCCTCCTGTTGCCAGGCTCATTCCTGTACTCTCCCTTCTTCCTTGCCCTCCTTTCCCCATCTCTCCAGCCCTCCTCTGTGCTCCCCCCAGCTTTCATGGAAGCCCTCAGGGCTGGAAAGCCTGGAGCTCCCAACCTCAGTGTGCTGCCTCAGGCTTTCCAGGGCCTTCTACCTGGCTCCTTGAGGCAGTGTCATTCATTCTCCATGCATCCTATTAGACCTAACTCTGAGAGCAGGAAGTAGATGCCTGACTCACATTCACTCAGGAAGAAAGACCCATTGTCAGCTGAGGCCTTACGCCCAGAACCATACCCTGACTTGGAGGAGCAACCTGAGGGATCCACAAGCAGCAGAGGCTGATGGGGGAGATGCAGAGGGTCCTGAGGAGGCCTTTGTGGTGGACACATAGGCCCTTTAGCAAGAAGAACCAGCCACATACAAGAGAAAGGTAGCGTCCATTAAGTCCATTAACTTGAACACTGAAATCAATGTTGCAGCCACCAGAAGTAATTAGCGTAATTCACATTTCAGATCAGGAGATTTTTGAAAACCAAGTTTAATTATGTTGAAAAATGACAACTTCATTTTCCCTCCCTGGATAGGTTCCCTTGATGTGTACCCCTCATACATACTTTCATTAAAAAGAGAACTGGTCAAAGTGGTGTTTTTTGTTTCTTGTTTTTTTGGTCTTTTTTTCTTTTCTTTTTAAATCCCATTAAGCAAAAGAAGTACTTTGGCTATTCTAGAGCTAATAAATCAGCTTTAGATACCCACAATGCAGTTCAAGTGGCTTTGAAGCTTTCTCCTACCTTCCTTATTTTAGGATAGAGCATGTGTTTTTAGGCCTGAGGGAATTCTGGGAGGCCTGGCCTCCCATTTTACAGATGAGTAAATCGAGGACTAGCGAAGGGCAGGAAACCTGCTCAAGGTCACCTTGCTCAGGCTAGAAGAAAGGAGATTCAGAGTTGTTCATCAAGGAGTGGGTAATTATGATCTTAGCATAGACCGTGTGACAATCAGGAAAGGCTGGCCAGGAGGGAGGAGGTGACATAAAAGTCACTCCCTTAGAGGAGCTAAGATTCAGTGGGGGAAAGAAGAGAACACTCCATTCCAAGGGGCAGATGTGACAACAAATGCCAAGCCACAGTAGGAGATTCAAGTGACTCTGGGCCTGGATAGATGATACCCACTTGGGCTGGTCATGACATGTAGGGAAGCTGTAGCTCACTTCACTGCCATTTTCCAAACAGAGGCTTTCTCCACCTTAGAAAGTATATTGAGGCCCACAGAAAATTAAAGATGTAAGCCAGGAAACCATTCTTGTCCCTGTCACATGCCATCTTGCCAATACCTCATGCTTCTGCCCAGTTCCAGCTCCTCCTCTCTCCTTTGGTCACCATCCCCAGACTTGACCCCAAGAGCAACCTCCCAACTCTTACTTTTGAATTCCCTTAAAGCAGCCCCTCTCTGTGGACTCCAGTGGACAGATGCTTGAGCTTCCCCCTATGACTTGGTCCCATGTGTTTGTTTAAGAGGCTGCCATGGTGCTAATTGCTATGTTTATTCCCACTCACCAAATGCACTGTTCGGCAGGCATTTGCTTGAATGCTTCTTGATGCCTGACCTTGCTTGTTTTTCTTTCGGGAGTGGAGGGAATTGAAGCATCATTCTGGAACCAGGACTAGAGGCCTGTCTCCATTTCGTTTGATCTGTGGTATGGATCAGGAAAAGGACAGTTTAGGCTTGCTGCTGGAGGCTGGAGAAGCATTTTCCTCCATGGAATCTTGCCTCTGTTTTCCCAGCAGTCCTCATGGCCAGAAAAGCAAGCATTAGCTCATTGGCTGTGCAGTCTGGCCTGCCCTGTTCTCTAAGTAAAGGAACAACCTAGATGAGAATGCTGTGCTTCGCTGGATCTCAGAAGATGAGGCAATAAATGGGAGCCATCCCAGCCTCTAGGGATCCCCAAGAGGGCTGCTCAGCCAGGCAGGAACCCCCACCTCCAAGCTGCTCTATTGTGTGGGCTCATAGGCTGGGGTGGGGGGAAGGCGGAGCCAGCCTGCCAAACAGGGTCTTCTCATCACAGCCCCTTGCTGAAAGGTCCCACCCCCCTCCCCCCTGGGCCCCACCAGCCAGGCCAGGGTCAATGGGATTAAAGGCTCAATTCACGCCAGTCAGTTCTCTGGTAACACGATTTCATTAGAGGCAGGCAGGGAGGAGAATGGACGGAAACAGCTGGTGTATAAATTATAAAGTCTACTTTGTACTGAGTGAGCACACCTTTCCCCAGCCACATGACTAATTAATGTGGCGGGGAGTGGACTTGAAGTCAAATTGCCTTTTCCCCTTCTCTCCTGGGGCTTGGTTAACAACAGGTCCCTGCAAAGCTGGGGAGAAGAGAAGATTATGCAAAGCTATCATCATATGAAAATAGCATATTAACATACTGCCCGTGAGCTGTGTCCAATCAGTTCCCTCCCAGTGGCGTGTGTATGAAACAATTAGAATGGCATTTCTACCACGCTTCTTTAATACATTTTGGCATTAATATAATCAAGGAGTGGGGGCCTAGACATCTTGCAGGCGAGGTTTTCTATAAGACCCCTGGGATGTTGGGGGAGGGTCTGGTATGGGAGGAAGGGACAAGCTAGGCTGAGAACCTCTGGACCAGAACCTCAGGCAGTTTCTGGAGACAGCCTTAGACTCCACCAGCTACCAGGTCAGCCTGGGAACAGAGCATCCATCCCATAGAAAAGGGGACTACAGGCTCCCACGGTTCCTGTATCAGCCATAGCAAGAACTCCAGAGTCAGAGTGGATCTTTCCAAATACCAATCACATCTTTGAATGCTCTATTCAAAGCCTCCAATGACTTCCCAACATCTCGCCTCTACACTGGGACCAAGATCTAGTCCCTGCCTGCCTCTCTTCTCCCTTCAACCTGCACTCCTTCTAATGTACCACCTACAGCTACTTAGGTGGTGAGTGTTCATAGGCCTCAAGACCCAACCTTCCCCAGGGCCTTTATCCTTGCCATTCTTTCTGTCTGGTATGAGCTTCCCTCTCATTCTTCAAGTCTTGGCTTCCTCAAAGATGCCTTTCCTGACCAACCTGATCTGCTCAGGCCCCACCTTGTCTCTGTCTGCCTCTGTTTTGTTTCATCTCAAATGTCTGGTGTAAAGATTTGCCCTCTCACTTATCTTATCCCCGCTTCCTGTGGGAGAATGGACGTTCCCGAGGGCAGGTGCTTGTCTGCTTAGTCATTTCTGTTTCCAGCACTATCACAAAAGTAGCTAATCTTTCTTACATAACTGATTGGATAACTTCTGTCTCACATCTTCTAACTATTGGATGACTTCTTGGCATTTGGAACCTCTAGGGGATCAATAGGAGACCTGGGATGAGGTGGGGTGGGGTTGGGGGAATTCTGCCTTTGCAACCTTGGGTAATCTGATGCCCTCTCTTACTAAGCCTTCATTCAACACCTGCAGTTCGGTTGCCTAATGTTGAAGAACTGGGAGAGGTGGGAACCAGATGTCGTTCCTGCCCCAAGGGGCTCCGAGCTTAATTGGAGAAACAAGTCTAGATATGAGGAAAGAAGACCAGCTGTCTAAGTCCGGACCTGAACCCGAAGGTACATGGAAGGGAAAAAAATGAGAACTAATAGCCTGTTTGATTCCCAATGCCATGAGGCCTCAGACCATCATTGAACCTCCGTTTCCTCATCTGTAAGGCGGGCCATAATCCAAGCCACCCTGGCAAGCTTCTTGTATCCAACTCCTCCATTTCAGAGAAGGGTGAACCAAGGTGTTGGGGTGGGATAAAGCCCTGTGTAAGGTCACAGGGTGAGTTAGCAGCCAAACTAGGACAGATGCCCAAAGTAGGGGCTCTGTGTTTTTGTGTGGTGACAGGCCTTACATTCTCCTCTGCCACCAGCCTCGGGAACAGTCCCAGCTTCTCTGGGGTTTCAACTGGCCCCTGGGCCTTACTCCCAAAGCTTAGAGAACAAGCTAAGACCCAGAACACACTCTTCCATCCCTCACATGGATGGATTCATGTCTGAATGACTGCATCCCTCTGAGTGCCCTCCTCCAGGCTGGCCAGGAGACATTTGGAAAGTGGCTGATGGCCACGCCCCTGGTTTTTTTGAATGAACAAAACTGAGCTCATTTCTCTGTAAGATGTGGCACAGCCAGCTAGCTTGGCCTTGCCTCTCTTAACTTAGCCTGACTCCCAGGAAGCTCACCTCTACTGAACTGACCCAACCAACCACATTGCTAACAACCCCGCTAACACACTGTCCTGGAGCAAGAGAAGCAGTGGGAAAGGGGTACATTTCTCCCCACAGAGCACACATGCCCTGGGCAGAGCTGTCCCATTGCTGCTATGACTACTGTAGTACGTGTAGATGGGCAGTGGTCAGCACTGGTAAGACACAGCCTGACCTAATAGAATGGTTGGTAGATTTGGGGACCAACAGGAAGTCCTGTGTGTGTTGAGAGTGGGGTGGGAGTTAGCTAGTAAGAGAGCAGAAGGAAGAGAGACAAGATTGGAGGTAAGTGGAGAAGGGAGGAGGGAGAAAGGAGGAGGAGGAAAGGATAAAAGCATGTGAGGCCCTGGTAAGGACTCACAGGTTCCACTCTGAGATATTGGGAACTTTTAAGGAATGACATAATCCAACACAGTTTTTAAGTGATTCCCCTGGCTTCTGTGTGTATAAGAGAGAA